>NC_041391.1:412866780-412908488 GCF_002162155.2 Triticum dicoccoides | reverse complement strand
GTTTCGACCGTAGGAGGTCCATTTCCTCCGTTTTGCGGTACTCCACACCCCTCCCGATCAACAGGACCCCCGTTTCGACCGTAGGAGGTCCGTTTCGTCCCTTCTATGGAACGCCAGGCCTCGGTTCCATCGCCTGTTCCGTCCAAGCCGGTTGGCTCCCACGCATTCTGTTGCCTCCTGATGAACACGACGCATTCCGTTGCCTCCCGATGAACACGACGCATTCCGTTGCCTCCCCATGAGCACGACACATTCTGTTGTCTCCCCATGAACACGACGCATTCTGTTGCCTTCCCATGAACACGACGCATTCCGTTGCCTCCCCATGAACACGAGCCCTCGCCGTACGTATGCGTGACTAGGCGTTCGAGACCCCGCCCGTATGTACACATACGTGGCCGTATTTTCTTTCTTGCACCCTGGCCGCTGTACGCACGTGTACATGCTACGTGCGCGCCTCTACTACGACACGTACGCGCCTCTACTACGACACGTGCGCACCTCTACATCGACCATTATATATGTACGTACAAGTTCACGACCAGAATGACAACGCTACGTACGTTTCGACCAGGTGGGTCCCAACTGTAAGGCAGTTCCTTGCGTGCGAAAATGTAGCTGGTGGGTCCCAGCAGTCAGAGGGGCGAATTGTTTTTTTTGCCCGGACGCACTTCCTTTGCGTGCGAAGATGTAGCTGGTGGCTCCTAGCAGTCAGGGGGCGAATCATTTTTTTTGCTCGGACGCACTTCCTTGCGTGCGAAGATGTAGCTGGTGGGTCCCAGCAGTCAGGGGGCGAATCATTTTTCTCCCGGACGCACTTCCTTGCATGCGAAGGTGTAGCTGGTGGGTCCCAGCAGTTAGGGGGGAAACGTTTTTTCGCGAAATACGGTGGCCCATCCGGTGGGTCCCCGCTATCAGGTGGAGGAATAATTATTTTGCGCGTAATTAGGAGGCACTTCCTTGCTGCGGCCGTGGACCCAGCTGTCAGCCTCTCCACGTACAGTCCATGTCCGATGGAAGTAGTTCCTTGACCACGTTGACCACGCCGCACCGAGAGCACCACGGCGGTGGACGACGGCGAGGCCTAGGAAGGGTACGACTCGGAGCTGGGGAAGATGCAGCAGTGGATGCCCACGCGAAGAGGAGTACGAGGGTTCACTGGTTCGGCTGCGGTGTGAGGCTGCTGTCTCCTTAGATTAACAGGGGGTGTGGGTGAGTAGAGGGATGGCCTGGCCAGCGGTGGGAGTAGTAGGGGGCGGTGAGGCCTCCGCGGCATCACAGCCGGCCATGGGAGGCAGGAGCACGCGGCACGACCGGCGCTGGTTTGGGCGGCTGGAGCAAGAAGACCAGAGGTTGAAGAACAACCGTTTGATGAACATCATACGGTAACACGAGCTAGAATCATTCATATTGACTAAGTTGACAAAGCCCTCCGTCCCTATCAACTTGGTAGGCCCACAAGTCAGCCTCCCAGTATGCTGGGTTCCACCTGGCAGGGGGAGTATTCATTTTTTTTGCATAATAAGGAGGCACTTCCTTGCGTGCGAAGATAGCTGGTGGGTCCGACAAGTCAGCGGGGGGCACGTTTTTTTCGCGAAATACAGAGGCCCTTCCGGTGGGTCCCAGATGTTAGGTGGAGGGATCATTATTTTGCATGTAATAAGGAGGCATTTCCTTGTGTGCGGCCGTGGACCCAGCTGTCAGCCTCTCCACGCACAGCCTACTTCCGATGGTGTCGTTCGTTGACCACATTGACCACGCCGCGCCGAGCGCATCACGACGGCGAGGCCCCGGACAGCAACGATCCGGAGATGGGAAGACGCGGGAGTAGAGTCGCAGACGGAGAGGTGTACGAGGGTTAAATGGTTCTAGTGCGGTGTGGTTCGGCAGTCGGTGGAGAAGAACAAGAGGTGTGAAGGGTTGGAGGGATGGCCTGGCCAACGGTGGAGTAGCGCTTCATAGCAAAGTGTGCTAAGCAGAGCTGCTAGCAGCAGGAGGCGGGAGGTGGTCCCGGCGGCGTTGGAGGAAGAAGACGAGAGATTGAAGATAGATGCCGGCCGTTGGATGTAAATCCAACGGCTAACATGTCAGAATCATTTGTTGACTAAATTTACAACGACTTGCGTTGGCTTCGACCTATTGGCCCACATTTCAGCCTCCAAAAATGAGGCACGTATTCAACCCATTTTTTCAGAAGTTTCAGTCTTTTTTTACGCGGTAGAATTTACAGTCAATTTGATCTTTTTTTTGATTTACATCCATTAGCTGGGCTGGGTGAACAATTAATGTAGCTTGCATGCGGCCCATTTATTTTATTTCCTAAAAAATTACAGGCCATTTGCACTTTATCTAGATACACGATTTTGCTGGGCTGATTCTAATTATAATGTTGGGTTGGGCCAGCAATGTTATCAAAAAATAAAAAAGGGCTGAGCAGTTTGTTATAAATATATTTAAATAATAAGTGATATTATTACATTCGTCCTTAAATCTTACCAAGCTTTTGTACACAATCACTAGGATTTTCGTGCCAAAACAATGAAGGATTTTATTTGTTAAGAAATTATTTTTATAAGTTAATAAGATGTGGGATATTGTTTTGTTACATATATAAGTATCTTTAAATATAATATAGTTAAAAGGGAAACATAAGTTGTACCTGGCATTCCTATTCTTATATAGAAAAATAGAACAAACCGCTGCATTTTCTTCAAAAAAAATACATAAATTGGGCTGCCAAAAATAAAACCTCGGATGGGAGGTCCATAGGCCGGTCGATACATGACGGCCCTAAGAAAATACAAATAGTCCCTCCCATCCGAGGTCGTGGGTTGCGCATGTTAAAAATGAAAGCCTAGACGGGGCAGCCCAAAACCACGTCCAACACTTACCAAAACTCTGTCCCTCGTTTTCTCTTTGTTTCGCACACTCAACATTGTGTGGGCATTTTGAATGTGCATCATATGAAGATGTGCTATGCATGAATGTTGATCAGCATGATGTTAACTGGCTGGTAGTTCCATTTACGACCACGAATAAAACTTCGAACATGATGTTAACCCTGTTTGAAAAGGCCGTGTTAATATAAATGCTCTGCCTCTAAAAGTTGCAATTTCTTATCTGAAACTGAACTTGCAGTTTCTTATATGAAACTGAAGCTTGCAGTTTCTTCTCATCTGCACTTTTATACTCCTATGAAACTACATTTTTTAAGTGCTAAAAATAGATCTCTGGAATTCATAAAATTCTTCATATGCTCAATACTGCAAATCTGAAATTCAAAAGACATTCATATCTGAAAGTACTCTCAAAATACACAACACAAAACACAATTCACAACCTGCAAATACTGACAACCCTAAGCTCCTCCTGACAATTCACAACCTGCCCGACTATTGGGCTGGGGGACAGTCCCCTCCTATTCCTCGGCGGCAGACAACCGCCCCATGAGACGATGTGAATGGCGAGGGAGACGATGGCGGGGAAGCGTCGTCGGGCCAACTGCTTTTCTCCTCTTGCAGTTGGGTTCGGTCGACGAAGACTCCATCGGCTTGCTCTGGCAGGACACCCTCACAAACGGCACCCTGTAGATGCCCAATCCTTCAATCTCTGGTGGATGCTCCATCTGGGATCGATACTCCCACCACCGCTCCCTCACGATTGGATTCGGTGAATCTGTTTGCTCCATGGCCCAGAGGAGCAGATCTATGTACTCCGGCGTGACTCCCTCCGGGAGTATTGCCGCCTTTTCGCTCTGTTGCAGATATTTGGCCATGGATGTCGCCGTCGCCGCTAGTTGGTCCTTTTTGTCAAACCAAGACTGTATCTCCAACATCCTAGCTAGCTTCACAGGGTCGTCGTCTGTGATCCTCACGTATCGGTTGTACTCCTCCATCGATCTACTTCTGCACAACACCTTCACTCGCCAGTGGTGGTTTTTGAATGGAAGAGGAGAGGAGCGGTGCTGGTTTTGGATTAGAACGGGAGAGGAGAGACGTTGGTTTTGGACTGGAACAGGAGAGGAGGGGCGGTGGTTTTGAAATGGAAGAGGAGAGGAGAGGCGCTGGATTTAGATTGGAACAGGAGAGGAGCGGCGGTGGATTTAGATTGGAACAGGAGAAGAGCAGAAGAGCGGTGCTGGTCTTGGAAGTATTTTTTTGTTGTTTTGCGTATTTTGGGTCAAAGTTTGACCACGTTCTGTATGTGACAAGGAAAATGTGAATGCATGTCACCAAAAATTGTATCGTTTGGTTCGTATCTGAATGTACTTTCAAATTATATTATTTTTGCAACGTACAACATATATTTTATGTGCGAAAATCATGGTCAATTATGACCCAGAATAAAAGGGAGACTAGTTAATGTGGGGTCGCTTTCTTAATTGAAGGGTAAATTGATTTTGATTTTGATCCAGTCACAGCGCGCCGGCCCTCTCGCCCAATCCTAAATTGCTGCCGCACGCTCCTCTCCCTCTTCTCCATTGCAAAACCACCTCCTCTCCTCTCCATCATCTCCATTCCAAAACCACCATCTCGCCTCTCCCTCTTCTGATCTTCTCCATTGCAAAACCACCTCCTCTCCTCGCCATCATATCCGTTCCAAAACCACCTCCTCTCCTCTCCATCATCTCCATTCCGAAACCACCTCCTCTCCTCTCCCTCTTCTCTATTGCAAGACCACCATATCTCCTCCCATCTTCCAAAGCTAGCACCGGACCACTCAGAACGACATCTATGGAGAGGATGCAGCAGCGAATCAAGCAGATCGCCGGCGGCGACCAGGCAAAGTTAGCCAGGTTGAAGGAGATCCTTAGTTGGTTTGACAATGAGTGGGAGATATCGAGGACGGTGCGGGCCATGTGGCAATGTATGCGAAAGAGCGAGACGTCGGCGATGAGAGCGGCGATGTACATGTACTCGTCGGCGGTAGTCACGCTGCAGTCCTCCGAGTTCATCGAGTATCTCCTATGGGCGATGGAGCAGACAGATTCGCCCGAGGCGACAGTCGGGCGGAGGTGGTGGGCGTAGAGGTCGAAGGTCGAGCACCCAAAGGATAACGAATCGATCGAGTATGGTGTGCCGTTCGTGAGGGTGCAGAGCCAGCCGGAGCCACAGGAGTATTCGTTCTCCCACTGCAAGAGGAGGCCAAATGGCGCGACGTTGCTTCCCCAACATTCTCCATGGTTCCCTCGACGCTCGCGTTGTTTCAAAAGTGGCGGTAGGGTTTAATGTAAGCTTCGCACTAACCTAAGCTTCCACCTGCTCATGCTTACAATCAGTGTGACAGCTAATGAAAATCATGCTTACAATTAGTCTCCGGGTACTACACCAATCACCCTAAAATAGCTCTGGACCTTTGGGTCAAAGTTGTGACACAGTGTACAAATAAATAAAAATAGATTGGTGCTTCTTTCAGAAAAGAGTACTCCCTAGAAAACTGCCAATATAAGCTACTAGTATTTGGTTAGAGGATTTGCTGCCGAGAAAGATCCATCCACAGAGAGCGCCACACATCCCACTGGTTGTGGTGGATGCCAATGCGTGCATGCAACATGGTTGGTGTCAGTAATTTTTACTTGGCACACCTCGCACTCTGCATATATGCCGGTTCCATACGTACATTTGTGCAGTTCCACCAAAATGCAGCTGAATAACCCTGTTTCAACAGATAATGAAAAAGCGTGATTACATTATAGTGGCACTAGTTGATGAAACACACAAAATAAATAGAAGAAAATATTGCGATAGTATCATAGTATGCCATGCTGCGAGGGCGAGATGGGCCCTGCGACGCCTCATACGGTACGCCTCATACTGGACATCGTCCCAAGTCTCCAAGATACACCTTCTGCCAGTGATGAACATCAGTGTACAACAGTAGTACAAGGAGGCGCCTTGAGACACTCAAATCTCTATTTTTGTACATATCAACTAAAATTAAGCACCCCAGTTTGCAGAAACGCTTAAACATTAACAATGGGACTAGTTGATGAAACATACTTTAACAAAGAGAAGCACTTTCTTTATCTACATTGGAAATGAAATGATAGAGATGACACTCGCTCTATTTTAACTGTATTATTACTTCATTTTATCAATGACACTAGGGTCGAGCAGGTGGCAAACAAGGTGTACCGTGCGTCGCAAGGATGGAGGCCGGGGGTGCTTAGACTGGGATGCTGAAGCTGGCTCCTTCAGTCACCAACATGGATGATTCAATTCATGGGACCTTTTGGTGCAGTTCACCTAAAATGAAGCAATGTCCCGTGAGCTAGCAACTTCTTCTTCAATTTTTTTAAGAAAAGGGCTCCATCCCCGGTTCCATTTCCATCAGAAAACGAAACCCACAGAGCTTCTTCTTCATTAGTTGCAATAAAATTGAGCAACATCAAGGTTGGTTGTGAAGCTCCTAGAATGCTCAACTATAATTTGGATATCATTTGTGTAGTTCAACTAAGATCAAGCATGAAATGTATATCTCTGTTTGCATAAAAAAGGTGGAAAGGAGGGTGACTAACAAGTAACAAGTGATGAAACATGCATCAAATGAAAAGAAGCATGTTCCTTATATGAATGGCAATCCTACAAGGACAGTAGCAATTTCAAAAGAAGTGGCATTGCTAGATATTAGTGTGGGCATCAGGATTAACTATGACAACGTTAAATACGACATTACTTTGGGCACGGGAGAGTAGGCGAACCAGGACAGTTGCATTTCTAACGAAAAGAACCAACTTATCTTAATGGGAAATTTTAGCAGGACATGTAAAGAAATGCCATTGATTCATATTACTGGAGGCATTACATTGAAAACAACATTGGTTTAACGTGTCCTTACTTTTAACAATGCGACTGCTACATTTTACTAGTGGCATTACATAAGAGTGGCTCGGGGCAACAAACATCAGAACAGGATATCTGGGTTGGTCCCATTTTTGTTCGGTATAGCCACCTTATACTGTGTGAGGCTAGCAAATCTAGTGCTGGACTTACTCTGTTGACTTGTCCCCCAGTCCCCACTTTCTTTCCTTTTTCAACCAATAGATCAAGTTTATATTGAGTTTGTACTGCGTTTCCCTTTATTTCCCTATTAGACCTAGAGACCAGTTGGATAGCCAGTCTCTGCTACTTTTCACCCCCATTATTTCCTCTTTTGACCAAGTCCTAGATTCAGGTAACAAATCCTCCCCCACCCCCACCCCCTTTCTTCCTTGTTTGAACCAAGTAGTACTAGATTCGAGTGCATGAACTAGTTTTACCTCTTAAACGTAAAAAAAATTAGGTGGTTTTCGAACAGCCGGTCGATCCTATCTACGAGGGGCCCTGAGAAATAGTAAAAGTTACAAATGCAGCGACGTCAGGAGCTCGGGAAGTAGAGCAAGGCCGGTTTCGAAGGAAGTTATACATGATGGTCGCCGGGATGTCGCTAGGTGGGCGGCGGGAGGCCGGATCTGCCCACACTACGGCAGTGAGGAAGAAGGGGTCGGAGGCCCTCCCTCGCCAGCGGTGCTTGGGAGAGAAAGGCAAGGCAGGCTGATCAGGACACACCCAGTAGTGGGTAAGAGCCGTTGCCGAGGACGACCGCATGAACGTTGCACCTTCTCACCTTCCCCAGCGGAGAGGATCCGGCTGGATCGGTCACCAGCGGTGAGCAGAGAGAGAGAGAGAGTGTGTGTGTGTGGCCACCGCTGTCGTGTTTAGATCTGGAGAGGCCGAGACGGTGTGAAGAGAGCAACACTAGCAAGCAAGCGCGGAGGCTCCTGCCTATATAGTGGAGTAGTACTTAGTTTTCTTTTGTCTACTGGAGCCGGCTTGACCTCGTCAATGACTGTCGAGAAGTCTTCATGCATGTGGCCCAGAGGCGCAGTTGTCATCATTTTGATCTGAAGCGCCGGATTATAACATATAACACGAAAAAATGCCACATGACAAGAAATCATAACCTCACTGCCCAAAGGAGACAACATGAATCCCGACGGACAAACTAGACGAGGAACAAAGCTCAAATTAAAGATAAACTCGTAGAAAAGGGGTCCGTCGATAGATGTCCTAATTAACATAGCCGGCTTGACCTAGATGGCAGGCGAGTAGTCACTGTTCGTGCATGTGCGCCCAATGACTAGCCCAACTCAGTTGTCGCTGTTTAACCCTCGCAGTGATCCTAAGCACATGACACATAATTTTGCGAGATGACAAGAAACCTTTTTTTAGATTTCTCACCACAACTACAGCCATGTACAACACAGCCTGCACGATGTGTAGACGATAGCCAATCCAGGCATGTCTGCTGGAGTCTGGTCACATGCATGGACGAGCTGATCTTCCATGTCTTGCAGGGATCGTCCAGGCACCAACATAGTACAACACTTCTCTAGTACTATCACTCGTCTCCCTCTTCTATTAAGTCACCCGACTTGCGGGGCCGGAGAGTGTGCCTATGGTCGGTTCTCAATTGCCGTCCCACATGTGTGTGTGAACGCAATATGACACGCGTTCCATTCGAAGAGCAATGTGCCAGACCGACCGACCGTCTGGGGTGCGACGCGAACGCGACGTGCGTGCTGTATACTCCGTACATGTGTATCGCCGTTTTCTAGACGCTTTTCTCCATGGCGCGGGCGCATTCCATGGATATAAAATTAGTATACTGTATACTATTTAAAAGTCGAGGGCGGGGCTTTTCCTGCCCGGTAGGCGGCGGGACATTTCCGCCTAGTCGGTTCGATAGAGACGCGAGAAGACGAGGGAGTAGGCTGCTGCAACCGTAGGGCTGTGTGATTTGACAGCGAGTTACTACTGGTGGACAAGTGGGGCCCCGTGATTTGACTTGCCATTATCATTTTAACTGCGACGCTACGACCGGCGTGAGTCTCCTGATTCCTGACCACCTCCATACAGGTGCCTCTCCCAATGCTCCACCATGTAGTAGTAGAGGCTCGCTCTTGCATGAGAGCCCACTTCTCCACTTTTTCCTTGCCTCTCTTTCCTCCACATATGCAAAAATGCCATATAAAGCGCACCCTCCGTCTAGGTGTGTAAGTCATCTTACGAAAATCAAATAATCCCAAAACACTTAGGCGCGGTGCATTAACTTCTACCTTGTTTCTTGTTTCTTGACATATCAACCAATAAGAGATAAAGGGTGTGCATGCTTTTAATGACTTGAGACTATCAAACATGACATGCAGTGGTTAGTTCATTGCATGCAATACTATTAATTAGCAAATAAACATTAATGTTTCTCATTTTCTCCTCCTCCTTGGTCACGGTGCACAGCGTAAGATGGTATTGTACTTACTTGCTCCTACAGGTGCTTAAGCTTGCCACATAGGCATAAAGTCTGATGTGGCAAGTTAATCAAGAAGAGAGAGACTAGTTTGGTGACCTAAGGAAGAAACGGTGCTAAGCGTGTGTACCTAGGTGAAAAGACAATTTTGAGCCTATAGTTAATTAAATGAAGCAAACTTAGCAACACCATTTCATTGGAAGAGGTCACTCCTTGGCAAATGCAATAAATACTAGTACTCCCTGTGTCCCATTATATAAGAACGTTTTTGACACTACACTAGCTAGTGTCAAAAACGTTCTTATATTATGGGACGGAGGGAGTACGAAGAAAGAGATAGAGAGGAGTAAAAAAAATACACTTATAGCCAACCTTATAGCCAACCTTGTTGTAGTATGAGTGACTAAGTGATGAATATGTATGACATGCCAACATCAGATAGCCTAACACACCGTGTTAAATGTCCAAGGGCGCGACCACGCGAGTGACGCGACGGTCGTGGTAGGCACGACCATGATACGGGCTGCTGGCAGCCCTTGGATCTGAGATCAAACGGTCGCATAGTTGCTGAAAATTTTAAGAATAACCCTCCAGGATAGGATATTCACCCATAGGTCTAGAATCACGCCATGCAACCATTCAATCTCAGATCCAAGGGCTCTCAGAAGCCCGTATCATGGGAGAATGTAAAGCCACTACCCTGCCGTTCGCATGCTGGCAGTTCGCTCCTACTCTTTCCCGCACATCCTTTAATACTACGGCAGTTCGCTCCTAGTCGTCCCGTCCATTCACATTACGGCAGTTCCACTAATCCTAACCCTCCTCCCAAATCCATGGAGTCCCAAATCTCCCCGATCGGCGGTGAGTACAAGGTTAGAACCATCACCGGCGATGAGTTCGACGTCATCTACACCCGTACTTCTGCGACGGTGAAAGGATGCCTTTCTTGCTTCAGACGCAAGTTCGAAAACTCACATGATGAGTGGGTCGCTGGGCTAGATGTTGAGTACACCACAGTCCTGGGATGAGAGAAGGATCTAAAGGACGAAGAGAGGAAGAAGCCCGCTGTGATCCAGGTTTGCGTACATAACGTTTGCTTGGTCTACCACATATGCCATGCCGATGTTGAGTGCCAGGATTTTAAGAACTTTCTCGAGGACAAAACAGTCAAATTCGTTACTGTAGACTTAAGAACGACAAAGAAGTCCTGCGTCGGATAGGCCTCGTTGTAGGCAACCCCTTCGACCTCCAGAAGAATTGCCTGGTGCCCTCTCGTCAGTTCTCAATGGTGACCCTGGTAGGAGCCATGGTTCATCCTTCCTACCGCAAACTGGAGAAACCTCATTACACGTTTCATAGTCATGCATGGCAGCAGAATGTGCTAGATATAGACCACATCTAGTATGCTGCAATGGATGGCTACCTTTGTTTCAATATCTACAGGGGTTGGATGAAGAGCAATAGCCAAGTTTGTGGTTCAAGCAAAGAAGTATCAGCCAAGAGGAAGAGGGACAAGGACGAAGTCGAGGACATGGACGAGGACTCCGAGTAAGGTGGCAGTGTCATTGCTCATGGCGGTTCTAAACTTCTAATGCAGTGTCTACCGGATTAGTTGCATAGTTTAATTTCAGGTGTGCTTAGTTTAATTTGAGGGGTGTGTTGTGCTGAGCCCCCAGCAGAACTATGTTATGTTTCTTCTCGTTACTTTAACTCTTCAGTATGTACATACTAGTACTAGTATTTCTTCAATAGAATTTAGCACCCCAATTAATCACGTACTAGCTTTTTTAATAGTACTATATGCATAATTTGGCGACGAGCGCTCTCTATATGTACCACCTTTTTTTGAAATTTGAATTTTTGCTCCATGGCGCAATCCATCGATAGTGGAGTACTACTATTCAAAAGTATACATTTTTTAAAAGGCTAGCGTACTATTCATCATATATATATATATAGCCAGTTAAATTCTCAACCTATAATGACGTGCATGCCATGTAGTAAACCGATCCGGAGGAAGTATAGTAAAAATGAGGTGATTTTACCCAGCGATCGGCGGGGGAGCATGTCCTGTCATGCGGTCCCACATGTCATGATGTACCAAGGCGATGTGTGTGTCCCTGTTGAGACAGAAGCAATACTAGTACGTGGTTTGAGATGATGTCCAACCGAAGTGTGAAATAATGGTTGCTTCGTCCGTCTGGGAAGGTGCGGCATTGTGATTTGACGTCTCATTGCTCATTACTAACACTGGGCCGGTACGAGTGGAGTGCGTCCCCCCTGCTATTCTGCACTTTTATTTCGTGCTTGACACGTCGACCTGGTTGCACATGAGATGACCCCCACATCCTTTGTCAAAATAAGCAACACGCCGATCAATGCATTTCACTCTTTCGTGCAACGGATGGGCACCTTACATGCTCCTACATGTGCTTAAGCTTGCCACATAGGCATAAAGTCTGATGTGGCAAGTTAATCAAGAAGAGAGAGACTAGTTTGGTGACCCAAGGAAGAAATGGTGCTAAGCGCGTGTACCTAGGTGAAAAGACAACTTTGAGTCTATAGCTAATTAAATGAAGCAAACTTTGCAACACCATTTCATTGGAAGAGGTCACTCCTTGGCAAATGCAATAAATACTAGTACTCCCTGTGTCCCATAATATAAGAATGTTTTTGGCACTACACTAGTGTCAAAAACGTTCTTATATTATGGGACGGAGGGAGTACGAAGAAAGATATAGAGAGGAGTAGAAAAATACACTTATAGCCAACCTTATAGCCAACCTTGTTGTAGTATGAGTGACTAAGTGATTACTATGTATGACATGCCAATATCAGATAGTCTAACACACCGTGTTAAATCTCCAAGGGCGTGACCGCGCGAACGACGCGACGGTCGTGGTAGGCGCGACCATTATACGGGCTGTTGGCAGTCCTTGGATCTGAGATCTCAAACGGTCGCATGCTAAGTTGCTGAAAATTTGCAGAATAACCCTCCAGGATAGGATATTCACCCATTGGTCTAGAATCATGCCATGCAACCGTTCGATCTCCGATCCAAGGGTTCTCGGAAGACCGTATCATGGGAGAATGGAAAGCCACTACCCTGCCGTTCGCACGCTGGCAGTTCGCTCCTACTCGTCCCCGCACGTCCTTTAATACTATGGCGGTTCGCTCCTAGTCGTCCCGTCCATTCACAATACGACAGTTCCACTAATCCTAACCCTCCTGCCAAATCCATGGCGTTCCAAATCTCCCTGATCGGCGGTGAGTACAAGGATAGAACCATCACCGGCGATGAGTTCGACGTCATCTACACCCGTTCTTCTACGACGAAGAAAGGATGCCTTTCTCGCTTCAGACGCATGTTCGAAGACTCACATGATGAGTGGGTCGCCGGGCTAGATGTTGAGTACACCACAGTCGTGGGACGAGAGAAGGATCTAAAGGACGAAGAGAGGAAGAAGCCCACCATGATCTAGGTTTGCGTGCATGACTTATGCTTGATCTACCACATATGCCATGCCGACGTTAAGTGCCAGGATTTTAAGGACTTCCTCGAGAGCAACCTAGTCAGATTCGTTACTGTAGACTTTGGTAACGACAAAGAAGTCCTGCGTCGGATAGGCCTCGTTGTAGGCAACACCTTCGACCTCCAAAAGAATCGACTGGTGTCCTCTCGTCAGCCTTCAATGCTGACCCTGGCAGGAGCCATGGTTCATCCTTCGTATGGTAAACTGGAGAAACCTCCATACACGTTTCATCGTCATGCATGGCAGTGCAATGTGCTAGATATAGACCACATCCAGTACGCTGCAATGGATAGCTACCTTTGTTTCAATATCTACAAGGGTTGGATGAAGAGCAACAGCCAAGTTGGCGGTTGAAGCAAAGAAGTATCGGCCAAGAGGAAGAGGGACAAGGACGAAGTCGAGGACGTGGACGAGGACTCCGAGTAAGGTGGCAGTGTCGTTGCTCATGGTGGTGCTAATGCAGTGTCTTCCAGAATAGTCGCAAAGTTTAATTTCAGGTGTGCTTAATTTAATTTGAGGGGTGTGTTGTGCTGAGCCCCCAGCAGAACTATGTTATGTTTCTTCTTGTTACTTTAACTCTTCAATAAGTACATACTAGTATTTCTTACATTTCATCTTTTAGTTGGTATAGTACTACCACTCGTTTATTCACATTATATACGTACAATATATATGGCCAGCATGATATAGCCAGCAGTTTAGTTGTCAAAGAATTTCATTGTGCTTAGTTTTGTCAAAGGATTCCAGGGTGCTTAGTTTTATTTGAGGGGTGGGTTGTGCTGGACACCATTATTGTGACTAGCCTTTTTAATAGTACTATATGCATAATTTGGCGACGAGCGCTCTCTATATGTACCACCTTTTTTTTAATTTCAAGTTTTGCTCCATGGCGCAATCCATCGATACTACTGCTATACAAAAGTATACATTTTTTAAAAGGCTAGAGGGCGGGACAGTCTAGCTTTGTCGGTTTCACAAGAAGCGAGGGCCTTTGTGATTTGATGGCTAATTACTACTGGAAGGCGGGGCCTTGTGATTTGACTGCTCGTATAAATACACCGACGACCTGATCGAGGAGGAGCAAAGAACTGTGCGGTATACTCAAGTTTTCCACTGGAGTAGTACTGCGACGGAGGAGCACGAAACACGGCAGCCCGGTGCCATATGGCAATAAGAAATGATCTAATTTGCTAGTCATCTCATTGTTAGCATTGTTCTATTCATTCCCTCAAAAAACAAAAACCATTGTTCTATTCATGCCTCGCAGAGAATGTGACACGTGCGGCGAAACACCCAAAGCAAAAGATGAAACACAACAGCAAAAGAAGAAGGAAGATTATCACCCCAAATGATCTAATTCGCCGCGGAGTCGTAACTGCTTCTTCATCGCCTCCACGACCTCCATCTCCTTGCGCTTCTCCTCCGCCATCTTCTTCATTCTGTCCATGATGCGGGATTTCTCGACACGAGCCTTCATCATCTGTTCCACGGCCGCATTACGTATCTTGACAGCAGCCGGGTGCTCGATGCGGAGCTTCGCCAACTCCTCCTTCTGTTCCATGACGAGGGCATGCAGCATCTTCATCGAGGAACTACTATTCTCATGCAGCTTCTTCTAGCCGGCGTTCTTCTTCTTCAACAGGTCGATCTCGTGGCAGAGCTTCGCCTTGTCCTCCTGAAGTCGCAGGATTTCGCCGGTCGCCTTCTTCTCTGAGGCAATGCTCTTCTTCAGCAGCATCACCAAGCCGGCGGTCAACTCCCCCTGCTGATTGAGCTCAGCAGGCATGTCATCGAGGCTGTCCTTTAGCAACTCCGTCAAGCCTTGGATGAACTCCTTCTACTTATTGAGGTGCTTATTGAGCTGATCGGGCATGCCGTCGAGGGATAACAACTCCAGCTCCGCCGGCTCGGCATGTTCGCCTCCACGGCTAGGGCGCTCCTGGGAGCCATCGCCTGCCCGTGAGAGATCTCTCGAGGTCTCTGCGTGGCGGCGAGCCCTCTCTTTTTTTTCCACAGCCTTGGTTGCCGCTCCCTTGTTACGACTAGTTCTCGACCTAGAGCTCTGCTCATCGGCCATGGAAACAACGGACGAAGAAGAAGCACTTATGAGGAGGAAAGGTAGAGTAATTTTCGGTTGGGTAGTTCCCCTTTTTATAACCTAAGTACTAGCACTAGTAGTACTAATACCTGCATAGTGGGAACACGTTCAGGTTTGGTACGTAGTACTAGTAGGTGTGATCAGGCTTTCGAATGTGATGGGAACAAGGTAAATATTAATTGATGGTTTTGGTTTCGAGGCCTGAAACGGCTCCCGATGAGTTTAGTGGAACATAAATTTCAAGTAGACTATTACTGTCAAAAATTGGTACAAAATACGAAGGAGACCAATGGAAGTACTACTAGCAACCCATGATTTAACTACTCGCATGCGCACAGTGGATTAATAATGTCTTTCTTCCGCCCTCACGTCCACTCAATCTGCATGCGATGTATTAATTGACCATCAATGAAGTGAATGACTTTACACGTGTCAAATTATCACATGGGGTGGATCTTGGTACAAAATTGCGTTCGCCAGTGTACCCGCGTGTGCGTGCAAGGGAATGGGTGCGTGCGTGGCGTGCGTGCACATCTTCGCTTCGTGCATGTACCGCCAGTATGGCTCAGGGAGGACGAGTACATTCTTCTGGAACCAGCAGCACGTCACTGTGATCAATCCACACAAGGAGGTCGCGACAACGCCTCCACATGTGCCACGTGGCTTCATGAACTATAAGAGAGACACTGTGTAGCGTGCCATTGGTATTCTAATTTACGTGTTTTGCACATACTCTAAGTACTAGTAATTTACACGTGCATTGCACGCATCAGATTTCGCAACCAAATTATGAATAAATACCACACTATAGCATGTAAGCTCTTAGTCATATATGCGTGATGTAGACCTTCGTTTAATTCTTATAGTTCATCTCATTCAAAATCAAATTAGTTTTTATAAAAAAGCTAAGAACGCGTGAATAGGAAAAACATGGGATTATAGTGGAATGTTGTATTGAATCCTACAGGATTGTATGAGTGTTTGATTGTGCATAGAAAAAACGCAGAATTCTTTCAAAGAGGTTTGAGTGGATGGGATGTTTCCTATGAAATCTTGTGCAAATGAATCATATGGAAAAATTCCTATGGTTTACAATCCTACAAAGCAAACAACCAAGATAGGAAAAATTCCTAATGATTAGAGTCCTCCAAAATTCCTTTGAGAATCCTTTGAATCAAAGAAGCCCTTAATCTATTTTATGATTCATGGAATTGTGCATTCTAAAGCATAAAGTAAAAACAAATAATGGCAATTCAACTAGAAAAAAAGTTTGGGCAGTTATGATACGGAAGATTCTAGAACAAAAGAGAACCACTGTTGTTTTGAGGTTTGTGCATTATGCTTAAGTTCAACCATGGAGTCTGCTAGATTGTACATGTGGCAAAATCCGGTGGGGGGCTAGAAGATGGTGCGAGGGGCCGAGTGGAGGGAGACTATGAAGGAATGCACAAGTGAGAGATCGATATTTAGAGAGAGGGGGCGAACACGTGAGCTATGGCACGCAGTGGCGGAGCCATGAAAAATAAATGAGCTAGGGGGCCAAGCATTGCTAATCCTTTACGAGGAGGGTCAATTCATGAAATTAAACCTTTTTTAGCATCAATTGTCTAATGATCACATTCATATTAGCCTCGATATATAGTGATGTTAGGGGGGGGGGGCAGGGCCCTTACTGCCCCCTGTCTTCGCCATTGTGCACGCATCTGAGAGATGAAGCGAAAGGAATGGATGATGAGAGGGGGACATTGGATATACAATCAATGTGGGTGTATTGGCTATTTATGTTAATCCTATATAGAGAGGTATAGATTGATTGATGTGGACGTGGGAGAGGTATAGATTGATCGATGTGGACGTGGGAAAGAGGGTGAGACCTCACTGGATATATCAATTGATCAGTTTGTGTGGAAAACTATGAAAGACCTAGCTATATACACACATACATAGAGGAACAATGATCGTTGTGCATGCACGCGTGAGAGATAAAGAATGCCCGGTATGAGGGAGAGGGGGATGTGTGTGGGTGTGTGCCTTCATGGGAGACCGACCTGAAGAAAAAGACTGCATGCGTGCGATAGATAATGTCGACTGGTAGTGTGTGTGCATGCATGCACGAGAGAAAGTTAGTGGTACAATTATAAAGAGAAGACTATTGTGTGGGTGTAAAAGAATAGGTGAGGTCATAATCAATGTAAAGTCGAATTCAAATATTTGAATAAGAGATCCTGATGTTTGAAACCCATGCATGCATGAATATAACGGAGATCTGCACGGTGTGCTTTAGAAACGAGCATGTTGTAATGTATACACATTGAACAAGGTCAGACTGATTTGAATTTAAGATACCGATGGCAGACATCATTTGCCCATGTCGCCTCCGTGCATGTAATTGGAGATGATGGGCGGCTTTCGCATCGCATATCTATATCTATACCCCTATATATATTTTATATTATATATATTTTTTATTGTGAGCGGGTAACTTTAACTTTGAAAGATGGTCGTTGGATGAGGCGAATCCGAAGGTCCAAAGATGGCAAATTTGAGCACTATTGGCCGTTGGATATCATCTAGATTCCACCAGATTTTGCCACATGTATAATCTAGAAGACTCCATGGTTGAACTTAAGCATAATGCACAAACATCAAAACACAAGCACTTCTTATTTGTTCTAGAATCTTTCGTATCATAATTGCCCAAATGTTTTTCTACATGATTTGCCATTATTTGTTTTTACTTTATGTCTTACAACACACAATTCCATGAATCTTAAAATAGATTAGCTTTCTTATAAAAACTATATGATTTTGAATGAAATGAACTATAAGAATTAAACGAACATCTACATCATGCATATATGACTCAAAGCTTGCATGCTATAATGTGGTATTTATTCATAATTTGGTTGCGAAATCTCATGCGTGCAATGCACGTGTACCTTACTCTAGTCTAAATGGTGTTTGTGTGTGTGTGTTGTGCGTGCTGAGGTGCAAATTGTCTTTTTTTTGGGTACACGTTAAGCTTGTTCTTCCGAAATTTCAAGCCGCGCCTTGTTATGCCGAAAATTGAAGCTAGCGTCTCTGTCTATCGTGCTGCGAAACTCCCGCCTCTTCAACCCGCGCCTTGTTAGCCCGAAATATTTAAGATATATCTTTGTCTTGTTGTGCTCCGAAAAATCCCTCCATCTCAACCCGTGCCTTGCTATTCCGAAATTACAACGCGCGCGAAAACTCCCACCTCCTGTGAAATCCCGACACGCGAAATGCCCGTGGTACCCCTAAACTGAAAGAACCGCCTCAAACCGGTGGGGGTACTTTCGTAACTTACCCCACATTTTGGACAAGCGCGTCTCTAAGCCAAGGTTCCCCACTGCCATCCCATCCGCCCACCCATTCGGGGCCGCGAAAACCCGTGAGAAACCCCACACCCTGCTCCGTCCGCCACCCAGCCGGAGCTTCTTCCCCAACGATGTCGTCCGTAGCAATACCTCGACGTCCCTCATCCACCGTACCGAATGAGGATCCGTTGTCGATCTCATCGTCCCGCCAGTTCAGCCACCCCGTCCTCCACCTCCAAGGAGCTGCCCTGATGTTCCCCTCGTCTTTCGCGCCACCTCCATTCCCACACTGCCGTCTTCACCTGCACCACCGGAAGAGCATCATCATCACCTTTTCTTGGGTGAAGCTGCGGCCTAATCGGCGCCACCAAAGAGGTTGTACACTAATCGCCGCATTTTCTTCTTGATTCAATCTCATGGTGCTGTCGGCGCTTGGTCCCGAGCCGACATGGCGCGGCTCCATCCACGGCGGCGTCGCTCCCTCGGCGGCGACGTCCACATCAGTAGGAGCTGCTGCTGCTTTAGCTCTCGCTCGCGCTGCTGCTCTGCTCTTGCTCTCGGTCCCCTGCCTGGTCTGCTCTTGCTATTGCTCTTGCTCGCGCTGCTGCTCTCGCTCTTGCTCTTGCTTGCGATGCTGCTCCAATTTGGCTACACTTCAGTCGACTGAATCGACTTTTGGGTCAGTCAATTTCCAAGGGGTGGGCTCGCTGGGGTGAAGGAAGAACCAGCCGCAGCGGGGAGGGGGGTTCACTGGAGAGGTACCCCACTATCTATCTTAGGGTTCATGATGGGGGCGGTGGTCGCCGGCGGTGGCGGGGCATTGGCGGGGTGGTGGCGTGGGGATCGCCAGAGAAAAAGCTCGGCATGGGAGGGTCTAGAGGGATGGCCGGGGCGGCGGCGGACCGGCGGTGGGGAGTGTTTTCGGGGCGGGCGGGGCGGCGCACCACCGGCCGCGGGCGGCGGGGGGCTGCTGTTTGGCCGATGGTGGCTGGCGGCTCAGGGGGGGTGGAGGTTGAAGATGAACCGCAGGCCCTTGATTTCGTATCCAACGGCTGCAAAATCGACAGACGTGTAGCCTCACCTTGCTACTGTGTTCTGTTTCGACAGCAAAATTCAGTTTCGACAGCAAAATTCAGTTTCGACAGTTAGGTTCAGTTTCGACAGTTAAGTTCAGTTTCAACAGTTAAGTTCAGAGCTGAGCGGCTGATGTATTTTACATCTAGCACTTTGTGGTTATGTATTTTACGTCATGTATTGGAGATGCTATTAGAATTCCACTCAGGTTAACGTTATTCATTGTCTCTCTTGTCCTGCTTCAGCCTCGGCGTCGTACAACTCACCTGAGCTGCTCCAACAACGAAACCCTCCATCACAGCGGAGCAGTACCTTGGGCTCCATCTCCAGACACCTAAGATCTTCTTCCCCTCCTCCGACAGCAAAGTCAGCTGGAGCTGTAAGTGCATCTAGTGCCCCTTAGTGATTTTGGTGTATTGAAGACTTATAGGTTAAGGGACTAATGTGTTTATGAGTGTACACAGGTCTATAAGTCTATGAGGAGTTTGATATTTATAGAGAAAGTCAACCCCTAAAAATGAATATCTTCGACTGAAGATTTTGGTATTCCTGAAGACTTTTAGGAAGACTTTGAAAGTGAAGAAATTGGTGTCTCCGTGAAGACTTGATATTCATGCAAGGAATATGAAGCTTGAAGACTTTCGTTTTCATAGTTTTGTTTTTCTCTTTCTTGAGTCATAGGAAACACCGTACTGTTAAAGGGGGTCGAGGAAATACCAAGGAAAAATTTCCATGTGATGCTCAACTCAAAATCCTACACCTACGAATCCCTTCGAGTGAAGCCATTGGAAATCTCACACAGTTCAGTCAATTTCTTCAGTGACAGAGACAAAGTTCTTCTGGTCGCTGAGGAATTTGTTCTGACTGAGGAGTTAGGAATTCGCCAGTGCGGATTGCCTACACATTGAGGAACATGATAGCCCTGAGGAATTTGAGAGTCAAATTTCCGACCGTTGCTGTGCTACGCGCCAGCTGTCCCGAAATATCTTATCTACATAACTGTCATATCATTGAAGGGCATTTATGTCTTATCATGTCGGGCTGCTCCCTAGGCTATAAATAGCCGCCCCCTACAACCACTAGCTGGTTGGCTACTCCGAGGGAAACTGACACTTGTCATTTGAGAGCAATCCATCCTCCGAGGACTTTGAGCGAAAATCATCGAGTGAGGAAAATCCAAACCCAAACACCCACAAACCCAAAGTGATTGAGCATCACTGAAGAGATTTATCCTGCGTGGATCCGACGCTTGTTACCTTTGAAGACTATGCTTCTTCCAGACGGTTAGGTGTTATGGTCGAGAGCATCCAAGAGGAATTGTGGATCGCCGAGTGACCGAAGTCTGTGAAGGTTTGGAAGTCGCCTGAAGACATACCACAAGTGATTGGACGGGGTCTATTTGACCTTAGTTCAAGGAGAATACGGTGAGGACTTGGTGTCCTGAGCTGCGTGCTCAGGACTGGGTGTCCGGGACTGTGTGTCCTCGAGTTTAAATACTCCGCCGCTCCAACCAGACGTACAACTGAGACAACAGTTGGAACTGGTCTACCAAATCATTGTCTTCACCAACCTTACTGATTCTATTTCCTCAACTCTTTCATTTCCTCATTATTGTGTTGAGTGATTGTTCGTATCTGTGTTTGAAGACTTTGACTGAAGACTTTCTCAATTTCCTCAGTTCAATTTCTTCAGTCTGTTTGTCTTCATCTTGTGTTATCCTGTGTTTACGCTTTCTGTACTCCGTGTTTGTCTTCATTTCATCATGATGATCATGTGTGTATTCTGTCATGCTTACTTCTGATTACTTATTCCGCTGCAAGTAGTTCTTCGCTAAGAAATTTCCTCACCGGCAAATTCCTCAGTGAAGAATTCATAAAAATCGCCCATTCACCCCCCCTCTAGTCGATATAACACACTTTCAATTGGTATCAGAGCAAGGTACTCCCTTGTTCTGTGTGATTTTGGTTTAACCGCCTGGAGTATTAGTTATGTCGACCGCATGTATGATCAAGGTCTCTGCTGGGTGTCCTACCTTCGATGGCACAGACTACCCCTACTGGAAGAATAAGATGCGAATGCATCTTGAAGCAATTGACAACGATCTTTGGTACGTTGTGGAAAATGGTGTTCCCTCAGTCACACCTTCCCTGAATGCTGCTGATGTGAAGAGATTCAAGCAACTCGATTCTCAAGTGAAGAATATCATATGTGGTCATCTGAGTAAAGGGCAACATGGTAGAGTGAGTGCTTTGGAAACTGCTAAGCTTATCTGGGATAGGCTCTCCAAAGTAAACGAAGGAGTCTCAACTCAACGTGACTCTCGTGTTGACGTTCTTCGCAATCTCTTCAACCGCTTCAAAAGACTCGACAATGAAAATGTTCAACAAACCTTCGATCGCCTCACTGATATCTCAAATGAGCTTCAAGCGCTCGGTGCCACTGACATCACCGATCATGAGGTGGTGAAGAAATTGCTGAGATCACTCGATTCGTCATTTGACACTCTGGCACTGATGATTCAAGAGCGTGCCCATTACAAGTCACTAGATCCCGCTGATATCCTCGAGAGGCTAAATACTCATGAGTTCCAGCTTGATGAAAAGAGAGATCTCTATGGTTCAAGCTATGGCAAACCACATGCCCTGAAGGCCAAGGCAGTGTCTGAATCTGAATGTGAAGATTTTGGTAGTAGCCTTCGTGATATTGAAGAATTGAGCCAGGAGCTAGCACTGCTCGTGAAGAAGTTCCAGAAATTCTCAAGACGTGGTCGCTTTGGAAAATCTTCAAGGAGCAGTGATTCCTCAACAAGTGACTATAAGAGAAGGCTATGCCACAAATGCAAGAAGCCTGGTCACTACATTCAAGATTGTCCTCAGTGGGACAAGGAACTAAAGAAGAAGAAATACAAGGATTACAGTTCTGATGATGCCAAGAAGAAGAAGAAATCTTCAAAGTCTTCATCATCAAAATCGTCGAAGTCTTCATCCCACAAGAAGAGCAGCTCCAAGAAGGCTCGGGCATTCATTGGCAAGGAAATGGATTCTGAGGCTGAATCTGAGGATAATGAGGAAGAGGAGGCATCCGAGGAGTCTGAGTCAGGTGTGGCAAGTCTGGCTCTTGCTACCGCATTTGTCAGCAAGTCTATCTTCAACTCTGAAGAAAATGGCAACACCAACAATGCTGATGAAGGCAATGACGACTACGCTCCCACCTATTGCTTCATGGCAAAGGCTGCTAAGGTAACTAAATACCCCTCCTCTGAATCAAGTGAGGATGAATCTGATGAAAATCTCAAGCCTAGCTACTCTAAACCTGCTAAGATTGCTGTGAAACAACAAAAGGCTATTAAAAAACTTCAAAACATGCTAGACAAAAGTGATGATATGTTGGGTGATGAAATGGACCGCACTAAAGACTTAACTGAAAATCTTCAGAGACTTCAGTCTAAGTTTGACAACCTTCAAAGTCATCATAAAACTCTCTTAACTGATCATGAGAAGCTTTCTTATGAATTTCTTCAAAGAAAGCAAGATCTTGAGAAGCTAAGAGTGAGTTATGAAGATCTTCAGAAGGAGCGCGATTCATTACTTGCTCAACAAATCAGCGCTACTCGGGAAGAATTTGATCCTCCATGCTTAAAGTGCATTCAAGGTGAATCTGCTAATTCTTCACCTGAATGTTCAAATGCTTCAAATGTTACAAATTCTTCACCTGCCTCTGCTATCACTAATTCCTCATCTGAAGACATTGCTAGTATCACTGATGATGCAGGGCTAAAGGAATTGTATATGACAGGCATGTACAAAAGCCTGAAAGGGCATCAAACTCTTTGTGATGGGCTTAAAAAGCAGATCCTCAACAGAAACCCTAGGAAAGAGGGTATTGCCTTTGAGAGGAAACTCAATGCTGATGGAACATATTGGAAGCCTGAGCAGTACCCCAAAACCTCATGGGTTGCTACAAAGGGACCTCCAGTTGACCCATCTAACTTATCTGGCTTTACATGTGAATCTCCTCATTCTTCTGATGAGTCATTTGACTCCAACTATAAACTGTTCAAAAATCAGAATGGTGAAGTATTTGCTAGATATGTTGGCACTAACTGCAGGAACAGTTCCCCTATGAAGAAAATCTGGGTTCCCAAAACTTATGTTGAAAGTCTTCAGGTGAATGTCCTCATGACACCACCAGTGAAGAATAGGAACCCCATATCAAACTCTTCATATGGACCAAATTCTTCATATGGATCCAAGTCCTCATACGGACCAAATTCCTCACATGGATCAAATTCCTCAAAAGGATCAAAATCCTCATATGAACATCATCATGCTAACAACTCTGTTTCGCAGGATAGAGCTAAGGGCTATGAATATGTGCATTATTCTTCAAGTCATTATGTTCATAAGACCTCGAAGAATTTCTCTGCTTATTCATATGCTTACCCTAAACCCTCTTATGCGAAATGAAATGGTTTGGCATCTTTGCCACCTTTCTCATATGGTGCTCGCAGAGTGATGAACTCTTTGCCACCCCTTCAGATGTGGGTGGTGAAGAAAAAGATCTAATCTCTTATGCAGGGTCAGGTCTCCAGACGTGCTTTAACGTCTGAAGAATTTGCTGGGGGCCTGACAAAATGCCTGAAAGGACGCAGGCGAATCATGATGAAATGAACTTTCATTTCACACGTCCTCACATTGCTTATCTGTGCTATTGCTTGATTAAATTGAACTGATGATACTGATGTCATATTCTTCACTTATGAAGTATATGAGTTTGTAAGCTGCACTAATTCATCTGCAGGATGATCAACCCAAAGCAAATGAGTGGGTCCTCGATAGTGGATGTACAAATCACATGACTGGTGACAAGAATCTATTGATGGATGCTCCCTTAACACCATCACATCTGAAGCATATCATCTTCGCTGACAAAGGCAAAAGTCAGGTATTGGGTCTAGGTAAGGTTGCGATCTCTAAGGATCGACACATGGACAAAGTCATGCTTGTCGAGTCCTTAGGATACAACCTCATGTCTGTCTCAATGCTTTGTGATCTTGATATGGTTGTTGTCTTTGGCAAGTATCGTTGTGTTGTGATCATGGAAGCTGACAATTCCAAAGTCTTCGAAGTCTTTAGGAGAGGAGACTTGTACATTGTTGATTTCTCTACAGGACCACAACCTGCCGTGTGCTTACTTGCAAAAGCTTCAGAAGGCTGGCTATGGAATCGACGACTTGGTCATGCTGGCACGAGGAATCTGCACACGCTCGTGAAGAAGAAGCGTGTCATTGGCATTGAGAATGTCAAATTCCTCAAGGATCACTTGTGTGGTGCCTGTGAAGCTGGGAAGATGACTAAGGCCAAGCATCCAGCGAAGACTATCATGACCACCACTCGACCATTTGAATTGCTTCACATGGATCTCTTCAGTCCTAATCATTATTCTGCTGTGACTAATGATGCATCTCTATATGGCTTTGTTATTGTTGATAATTACTCTCGTTACACATGGGTACACATTGTTACATACAAACATGAAGTGCAGGAAGTCTTCAAACGATTTTCCTCGAGGGCTTCAACCAACTTTGGTGTGAAGATCAAGCACATCGGGAGTGACAATGGAACTGAGTTCAAGAATTCCGGTCTTAATGACTATCTTGATGAACTTGGTATTACTCATGAGTTATCTGCTCCTTATACTCCTCAGCAAAATGGCGTCGTGGAGCGCAAGAACAGAACTCTTGTTGAGATGGCTCGCACTATGCTTGATGAATACAAAACACCTCATTGATTTTGGATTGATGCAATTGATACCGCGTGCCACATCATCAACAGAGTATATCTTCACAAATTCTTCAAGAAGACTGCCTATGAACTCCTCACTGACAAGAAACCCAATGTGAGTTATTTCAAAGTCTTCGGTGCTAAATGTTGGATTAGAGATCCTCATCACAATGCTAATTTTTCACCGCAAGCACATGAAGGTTTTATGCTTGGTTACGGAAAGGACTCGCACACCTAGAGAGTCTTCAACATCGCTCTTCACAAGATTGTTGAAACTGTAGATGTGCGGTTCGATGAAACTAATGGCTCGCAAAGAGAGCACCTACCTTCTGTGATAGATGAACCAGCACCTGAAGATTCTATCAAGTTCAAGGCTACTGAGGATGCCATTCCTACTAAAGAATCTACTAAAGAATTCATTCCAGAATGCGAAGATCGTCGAGCTGATGTACCTGAGGAAAATGCTGAAGAAAATGCTGATCAAATTCCTCGACGACAACTAGCTCATCCTCGTGTTGCAAAAGAAGTGCAAGTTGAAAAGATCATCGATGACATTGAAGCACCAGGTCCTCTCACACGCTCAAAAGCTTCACATTTACCTAACTTTTGTGGCCACTATGCTTTTGTCTCTATCACAGAGCCCACTAAGGTAGATGAAGCATTTCTGGAGCCTAAGTGGATTCAGGCCATGCAAGAAGAATTACATCAGGTCGAGCTCAACAATGTCTGGGAATTGGTCAAACGTCCAGATCCTCGCAAGCATAATACCATCGGCACAAAGTGGATCTACCGCAACAAGCAAGATGAAAATGGCCTTGTGGTGAGGAATAAGGCAAGACTTGTAGCTCAAGGCTACACACAGGTTGAAGGAATTGATTTCGATGAAAATTTTGCACCTGTTGCTAGACTAGAGGCTATTCGCATATTGCTTTCTTATGCTAACCATCATAATATCACTTTATATCAAATGGATGTGAAAAGTGCATTCCTCAATGGTAAGCTTGAGGAAGAAGTATATGTTGCTCAACCCCCAGGTTTTGAAGATCCAAAGAATCCTGACAAAGTCTTCAGACTCAACAAGGCCCTCTATGGCCTCAAGCAGGCCCCTCGGGCGTGGTATGATACTTTGAAGGAATTCTTCGTGAAGAATGGCTTCACACCCGGTTCACTCGACCCTACTCTCTTTACTAAATCTTATGATGGTGAACTGTTTGTGTGCCAAATATACGTTGATGATATTATCTTTGGTTGTACTGACCAACGTTATAGTGATGAATTTGCCTATATGATGAGTGAAGAATATCAAATGTCTATGATGGGAGAGTTGAAATTCTTCTTAGGTCTGCAAATTCGTCAACAGCACAATGGCATATTCATATATCAGGAGAAATACCTCAAGGATGTTCTGAGGAAATTTGGCATGAAAGATTGCAAAGGAGTCAAAATTCCTATCCCCACAAATGGCCATCTATGCACTGATGAAAATGGTATTGACTTCGATCACAAGGTATACCGCTCCTTGATTGGTTCTTTATTGTACTTATGTGCATCTAGGCCAGATATAATGCTTAGTGTTTGCATGTGTGCCCGATTTCAAGCTACACCGAAGGAATCACACCATAAGGCTGTGAAGCATATTCTTCGATATCTAGCTCACATACCAACACTAGGACTATGGTACCCCAAGGGCTCTACCTTTGATCTCATTGGATATTCTGACTCTGACTATGCTGGTGATTGTGTGGACCGCAAGTCAACATCTGGTACTTGTCATTTCCTCGGTCGATCCTTGGTCTATTGGTCCTCGAAGAAACAAAACTGCGTATCACTGTCTACTGCGGAAGCTGAGTACATTGCTGCTGGTTCTTGCTGTGCTCAATTGTTGTGGATGAACTAAACTCTCAAGGACTACGGCATCAACATGAAGAATGTGCCTCTCTACTGTGACAATGAGAGTGCCATCAAGATTTCTCACAACCCAGTTCAGCACTCGAAGACAAAGCACATTCATATTCGTCATCATTTTCTTCGTGATCATGTGTTGAAGGGCGACATTTCTATTGAGCATGTGAAGACTGAAGAACAGCTAGCCGATATCTTCACAAAGCCCTTGGATGAGAAGAAATTTAGCAAGTTGCAGTGTGAGCTAAATATCTTAGAGTCTTCGAATGTTCTTTGAAAAGGACACACATCCTAACACTTCTGCAAAATTGATGACTTAGATGTGCAACACATGAAGAAACGTTTTTCTTCAATCAATGAAGAATAACACTCTAAGTGTGAAGAAATTAATAAAGAATTTGATTCTCAGAACCCTATGATAATTGTACGCGGTATCTGAAATCATCATTCTTATACGGTGGGTTACACCACCACCAAAGTTGAAAATCTTCAATTTGAGTTTTTTTTTAGTTTTGAAATTCCTCAGTTTTTCAAATTCTTCAACTTTGCAAAATCTTCACTATTTCCGTCGTTTTTCTTCATTGGCCATATATATATATATATGGGTTTATGTCCTCTACAGCATTCACTTATGGCTATTTCTTCAAGTTGCATTTTCTGCTAAGTGAATGTGATCGGACCCTTCCCCCTCTATGCTATACTCAACCCAATCTATTCACAAATTCTTCATGTGCGTTCTATTTGAAACTCGTTCAAAATCTTCACTGTGTCTTGTCAGCTGAAGAAATTGCGAACGGAACTTTAAAACTAGTCTTATCCAAAAATTTTGGTTTTGCCGCTCAAACCGTCCCATATCCCACGATATACTTATCTATTCACCCACGATCTAACACGATCTCCACTTTTCAGTACATGGGTGACACATGTCAAGCGAATGAGAAGGGCCAGGGGCATGTTCGTCCTAAATCTTCGGGTGAACAGTTTTTCACCGTGACTATAAATACCCCCTCACCCTTCCTCACTTCCTTTACTCTGCTTGACCGCTTTCTCCCGCTCGAGCTTCTCAAACCCTAGCGCCGCCGCTACTCCATCATCACCGGTGAGGAAGAGCTTCACTACCTCGACATCGTCGCCGTCGTACTCGCGCCGACCGTGGAAATCTTCACTCCGCCGCCGCCCTAGCTGTCTTCCTCTGCCAAGTTAGGGCGTGGAAGATCTGAACTGACGAGCTTCAAATCTACACTTCTCAGTTCGTCGTGTTCTTCATCCAGGGTAATTAAAAGTTACTTTTACTGCCCTCTTTGATTCAAATTTTCTCCACAAAATCTTCAAAGGTGTTTTATTCTTCAAATCCTCACACACAAAACACCTCACTAGTCATCTGTTCTTGATTTGTTTCCCTAAGCATCATTTTTCATCAAGATTCCTCAATTGTGTGGATCGTCGATCTATACAACTCTGGAACCTGAGACAAAGTACGCTTAGTGAAATACTTCAAGACTCATCTGGTCAAATTCCTCAAACTTGTTCATTTTGAAAACCTTCTGAGAACGCATATGACCTCTTCAAATTCCTCGCAACTATACTCTGTTCACAGGTACTCATGTCCGCTGCTGAATCACTAGGTTCTCATCAACTTAACTCATTTCCAGCGTTCCTTGAAGAAAAGTTGCATACTTCTTCAGAGAATTCGATTGTTCAAATTCCTCATCTGAAGAATATGGCAGAAGGTAAGAAACCACAGAAAGGAGGAAAGAAGCCTGAGGTCATGACTGCATTTGAAATTCCTGAGGACATCTATGCTGACTATTGCACACCTGATGAGGCCAAGTTCGGAAAGGAGAACAAAAATCAGCGCAAGGTGCACATACAGAGGATTGAAAGGAGATGGGCAAGAGAATGGAGGGAGTACAGATATGTAACTCCAAAGTATATGAAGAAATTTGCTCTAAATCCTCCATGCCCAAGAGCTCCATTGTCACCTGGTCAAGAAGCTGATCCCACCAGCATCAAGCGCGGTGAGGATTTTCCTGAAGAATGGGCCAAGCGCCAAGCCAAGTTGGCTAGACAAGCCAAAGAAGCAGTGTGGAAATTTAATGAAGACTCTGCTGCTGCTGCTGCCACAAAGGCCTCTGACAAGCCTAGAAAATGTGGCAAAGAAGCCCGCTCACAAGCCAAGTGCTTCATCAACTGTGCCCTCACGGCCAAGTTCCTCAGCAATGCCCTCACGGCCAGAATCTTCAAAGCCCTCACGGCCAATTTCTTCAAAGCCCTCACGGCCAATTCCTCATGCTGCTCCTGCTCCTCCAAAGTCCTCAGTTGCTCCGGCAAAGTCCTCAACACCTATACATCTGGCCACATGCCAAAGGACTGCAGGCATCTCGATTGCCTCTGGTGTCTCAGCAAGTTCATCAGCTGCACCAAAGTCTTCATCAGGCCCCACTCTGCTGAAGACCAAGGCCACTGCTGGACGAGGTCCTCGGCCTAGTCCGAAGAAGAAACAAGTTGCCTTCCATGTGCCATCTGACGATGAAGCTGATGATGATGAACTTGCAGAAATCATCAGAGACAGGCAAGAAAGGGCCACTAGAGCCAAAGGCACAAATGTTCCACTACTTTTGGATCCAAAGGTGATCCTCGATTACATTGATCTCTGGCACAAGACCCAAACACTCCTTTGCCTGATTTTCATCTGACTCCTGGCCAAAGTCACGTGCTGACCCATTTCATCAATGAAGAGAAATGGAAATTTGAGCAGGCCAGGCAAATCAAGAAGGCTCAGTTTAGGAAAGAGAAGTTCCCGAGGAACAACGTTGTCAAAATGACAACTGATGAACTCCTCACGATCCAGTCTGAAATCAAAGCCCTCAACGATGATTTCAATGCTTATTATGCTGATTGGCAAGGAGCCAAAGTCAGGTTCGTTAGACTGACTGAGAAGTTCACCAATGTTGCAGCCCCATCGCAACAAGAAATTCCTCAAGCTGAAGCCTTTGTTTAGCAAACTGAAGAACATGCCAGCACCGCTGATGATTTTCAGTCTGCTGAAGAAAATGCTAGTTCCAGGGCTGATGACTCCATTCCAGCTGCTGAAGAAACTGCCAGGGCATCCACTAGTGGTGCACCTGAAGAAAATGAAGAAGTCAGGGCAACTGCATCAGTTGCACCTGAGGAAATACCAACAGATTCCTCAGCGCCTACCCCAACTCCTACCCTTCCATCTGCATCAAATGTGAGGAAGACCAAGGCTGCAGAGAAAGCTGCAGTGAAGAAAAGGAAAGCATCATCTGCTTTAGATTCTTCTGCTCCAAAGAAAATGAAGACTATGACCAGCTCACTTGAGAATCCAATTGATGTTGTTCCGATTTCCACCATGCCATCAAAGGAGCTTGTTCCTTATGGTGAAGAATATGTGATCCCTAGCGGATCTGATGAAGAAAATCATTCTGCTGCTTCGTCAGAGCAGATTGATGAAGAAATTGAAGTGGATGCGATCCCTTCAGCACCTGTTGCTTCCTCGCCCATGCCTCAGTTCACAGCTGAAGAGGCTGGGGTTGAAGAAATTGAAGATGAAGATCTGGATATTGGATGCACTACGCCTGTGATGAATGATGACTTTTGGGAAAGTCAGCATCCCAATTCTCCACACTTCACCCCACTACAGCAAATACATCAGTCCCCTGCACCAACCGTTCAAATGGGCTCTGAAGAAACTCATCCCACCTCATCCATGAATGAAGAAATTCCAGCCACTAGTGCTGAAGAAACTGCTGCTGCTGATACTTTGAACATGCAGACTGCCACTGAAGAGGAACCAGAAATTCCTTAGCCTGAAGAACCGGAGATTGTGATTCCCGAGGTTGTGATGCAACTCACTGACACTCCTGTGCCCAAGCCAAAGGATCCATTCTCAAAGAAGCAAAAATTCAAGGCTGCTAATTTCTTCAATGAGCATGTGTTCTTCACTGACTATAATCCCTATGATTCTGCTCGCATAAGGAAGAGGCGTTTCTGGACTGCTAGTCAAGCCAATTTCTATTCCTCTGTGCTATTCGACAAAGACAAAGTCTTCGATCATGCACATATTCCTCACATGGACATGGAATCTCTGCCGTGCTTCGAGCCAGTTCTCAGTGTTCTTCACGATGATGGATTACTGAATTTCTGCACTGACATCTGTGATTGCAATGAAGAACTCATTCTTCAATTCTATGCGATGCTGCACATCACAGGAAATTCTGAAGATGTGAACACTTGGGTGCTGGACTGGATGTCAGAAAATACTCACTACAAGGCACCATCAACTGAATTGCTTCGTGCCCTCCCACTCAGTCCTCCCCTTGATGGTGCCCGTTGCATCTATAATGAACCTAAGCTTACAAATCATTACATGCAAGTGCTGATGAAACCTTTGAAGCCAGGGCAAGCCCCACGAACCAAATTCCTTGTCAAGGAATTACTGTATGTGCCTCGGACTGTCTATCACATTCTGACAAAGACAATGAGTCCTATCAAAGGCCACGACTCAAATGATGAAGAAGTCGTTGGCATCATGAAGAATATGCTTTTCAATATCATTCATGGCGTTCCCGTCAAATTCCATGATTTCTTCATGAGGACTCTGGCAAATATTGCTATGTCACCATTTGAGCTGAAGCCTTATGCACCATGGATTATGAAATTCATTAGGACAAGGTCTTCACTCAACTACAAGGCTGATACTCTGAACCATGGCAGTCTCTTGCCTCCAATTGAAGTCCTCAAACGGACATTTTCCTCAGCTGATGACAAAGGCAAGGCAACTGCTGTGATAGATGAAGGCATCCGTCCATTGGATGGTCAATTTCGCAAGGCTGCATCCTACTCCACCAATGATGACTCTGCCACACATGATTCTGCCGCCAACACCTCGGCCAAGCAAATTCCTCAAGCTACAGCACCCAGGGTGATGACTGATCATGAGTTACTCCTCAGTCTTCATCAGAAAGTTGATCACAATCATAAATGGGTCAAGCGTCAGTTTGGTTCAATTCTTTACAACATGACCTCAACCCAGAATGCTGTGAAGAAAAACCTATACTACCTCAATGAAACCTTCAACCGTACCTGGGCTGTTCTATCTCATATCTACAGGGCCGAAGATCTGAAGAGCATGGGTCTCAAGGAAGAATTTGACTGGTCTGCACCTCCACCGAAGAAATTCAAGAAGGTCAAGGTTCCTTCTTTGGTGGCCAGCTCCTATTCTTCATCGCGCGACACTGATGAAAATGAAGACTTGGACGACACTGCAGCAGGCCCTACTACGACAACCGACCCCGACAACGCTGGCGCTCCTCCATCAACTTGATATTCTTCAGGAGCGTTAGTCCTCAGTTTCAATCCTTTTGGTCATTCGATGACAAAGGGGGAGAAATCTTAGTTAGTCTTCAAGCGGGTCTATTATATGGGCGTTTTTTGCTAAGTTACAACTCTCGCTCTTCTGAAACTTCTATTGGATTGAGTTGTAATCTTAAACCCGATGGTGCTCTAATACTTTTGATGCACTGTGTTTTGATGCTTTTGATGCGTTATTCTGCATGCTTGTTCCTCGTTAATATTATTGCACGCATGCTGAATTTCTTCAGGCACCATATTTCATCATGCATTTCAAATTCTTCATATTATATGTCAAATGCGTGTATGAATTACAAGATATAGGGGGAGATCTCCATGATTCAACTCTTCAAGTGTGCATTGCTTCAAAAGCAAATTCCTCACTATGCACATCTTCAGGGGGAGTTCTTCTATATCTTGCAATCAAACTTAACCTATATTGTCATCAATCACCAAAAAGGGGGAGATTGTAAGTGCATCTAGTGCCCCTTAGTGATTTTGGGGTATTGAAGACTTATAGGTTAAGGGACTAATGTGTTTATGAGTGTACACAGGTCTATAAGTCTAGGAGGAGTTTGATATTTATAGAGAAAGTTAACCCCTAAAAATGAATATCTTTGACTGAAGATTTTGGTATTCCTGAAGACTTTCATGAAGACTTTGAAAGTGAAGAAATTGGTGTGTCCGTGAAGACTTGATATTCATGCAAGGAATATGAAGCTTGAAGACTTTCGTTTTCATAGTTTTGTTTTTCTCTTTCTTGAGTCATAGGAAACACCGTACTGTTAAAGGGGGTCGAGGAAATACTAAGGAAAATTTTCCATGTGATGCTCAACTCAAAATCCTACACCTACCAATCCCTTCGAGTGAAGCCATTGGAAATCTCACACAGTTCAGTCAATTTCTTCAGTGACAGAGACGAAGTTCTTCTGGTCGTTGAGGAATTTGTTCTGACTGAGGAGTTAGGAATTCGCCAGTGCGGATTGCCTATACAGTGAGGAACATGATAGCCCTGAGGAATTTGAGAGTCAAATTTCTGACCGTTGCTGTGCTACGCGCCAACTGTCCCAAAATATCTTATCTACATAATGGTCATATCATTGAAGGGCATTTATGTCTTATCATGTCGGGCTGCTCCCTAGGCTATAAATAGCCACCCCCTACAACCACTAGCTGGTTGCTGCTTCGAGGGAAACTGACACTTATCATTTGAGAGCAACCCATCCTCCGAGGACTTTGAGCGAAAATCATCGAGTGAGGAAAATCCAAACCCAAACACCCACAAACCCAAAGTGATTGAGCATCACTGAAGAGATTGATCCTGCATGGATCCGACTCTTGTTACCTTTGAAGACTGTGCTTCTTCCAGACGGTTAGGCGTCATGGTCTAGAGCATCCAAGAGGAATTGTGGATCGCCGAGTGACCGAAGTCTGTGAAGGTTTGGAAGTCGCCTGAAGACTTACCACGAGTGATTGGACGGGGTCTTTGTGACCTTAGTTCAAGGAGAATACGATGAGGACTTGGTGTCCTGAGCTGCATGCTCAGCGACTGGGTGTCCGGGACTGTGTGTCCTCAAGTTTAAATACTCCGCCGCTCTAACCAGACGTACAACTGAGACAACAGTTGGAACTGGTCTACCAAATCATTGTCTTCACCAACGTTACTGATTCTATTTCCTCAACTCTTTCATTTCCTCATTATTGTGTTGAGTGGTTATTCATATCTGTGTTTGAAGACTTTGACTGAAGACTTTCTCAATTTCCTCAGTTCAATTTCTTCAGTTTGTTTGTCTTCATCTTGTGTTATCCTGTGTTTACGCTTTTTGTACTCCGTGTTTGTCTTCATTTCATCATGATGATCATGTGTGTATTCTGTCATGCTTACTTCTGAGTACTTATTCCGCTGCAAGTAGTTCTTCGCTAAGGAATTTCCTCACCGGCAAATTCTTCAGTGAAGAATTCATAAAAATCGCCTATTCACCCCCCTCTAGTCGATATAACGCACTTTCAGGAGCATCCTCACCGGCCAACCCAATCACGCTGAGATCGACATGGCTTCACCAAAGAGGTTGTACACTTGTTGAATCTCTTTTTTACTCTACATGTTATATATATTGTCCACTGAGCACTCGTAGTAACGGGAACTATGATTATTTTATCCTACTATATGACATGCAGTGAGGTACCAGGCAACTTAGCTATCCATGATGGACTCTCTTAAACGCCATCATTATTTATCTCTGAGCGTTTGAGTTGTGCATTTGTCAATGGGCCTGGGAGTTGAGCTAGTATGGCAGTGGCATGGGTCCAAAGTAATAGAAGTAGCACAAAAACATTTCTTTAGTGTAGGATTTTCCTTGCTCAAGCCTGCCTACTAGAATCGCCAGTGCTTGAAAGGAAAAGTGAATGAAAAACATAGGAATTGTAAAGTTTCCTATGGTACTACTTTTCATGAATTTGGTGCAAAGGAATGGAGCAAAGGAAAACTGTAGGATTTGTTCCTTTAGTGTTTCCTTGAAAGAAAAACCGTAGGAATTCTAATTTCCACTTCTCCTCCTTTTCATATTCCTATTCATCAAGCACAAGACTAAGAGATAGTCGCATAATAGCATTATAACCATACATTTTCTTGTGGTTTGACTTAATCTCACCATGCTTTTTTGCATCCTATGATCTTCCAATTGTTGTGAATCAAACACCCAAATTGGGAGAAATTGAAGGAAATATGCCCTAGAGGCAATAATAAAGTTATTATTTATTTCCTTATTTCATGATAAATGTTTATTATTCATGCTAGAATTGTATTAACCGGAAACATAATACATGTGTGAATACATAGACAAACATAGTGTCACTAGTATGCCTCTACTTGACTAGCTCGTTGAATCAAAGATGGTTAAGTTTCCTAACCATAGAAATGAGTTGTCATTTGATTAACGGGATCACATCATTAGGAGAATGATGTGATTGACTTGACCCATTCCGTTAGCTTAGCACTTGATCGTTTAGTATGTTGCTATTGCTTTCTTCATTACTTATACATGTTCCTATGACTATGAGATTATGCAACTCCCATTTACCGGAGGAACACTTTGTGTGCTACCAAACGTCACAACGTAACTGGGTGATTATAGAGGAGCTCTACATGTGTCTCCGAAGGTACGTGTTGGGTTGGCGTATTTCAAGATTAGGATTTGTCACTCCGATTGTCGGAGAGGTATCTCTGGGCCCTCTCGGTAATGCACATCACTATAAGCCCTACAAGCAATGTGACTAATGAGTTAGTTGCGGGATGATGCATTACGTAAACGAGTAAAGAGACTTTCCGGTAACGAGATTGAACTAGGTATTGAGATACCGACGATCGAATCTCGGGCAAGTAACATACCGATGGCAAAGGGAACAACGTATGTTGTTATGCGGTTTGACCGATAAAGATCTTCGTAGAACATGTAGGAGCCAATATGAGCATCCAGGTTCCGCTATTGGTTATTGACCGGAAACGTGTCTCGGTCATGTCTACATAGTTCTCGAACCCGTAGGGTCCGCACGCTTAAGGTTTCGATGATAGTTATATTATGAGTTTATGAGTTTTTGATGTACCGAAGGAGTTTGGAGTCTCGGATGAGATCAGGGACGTGACGAGGAGTCTCGAAATGGTCGAGACGTAAAGATCGATATATTGGACGACTATATTCGGACATCGGAAGGGTTCTGAGTGATTCGGGTATTTTCGGGGGTACCGGGGAGTTACGGGAATACGAGGAAGAAGCAATGGGCCTCATGGGCCAAGTGGTGGAAGAGAGGAGGCAGGGCGCGCGGCCCCCCTAGCCCAAACCGAATTGGACTAGGGGGGCGGCCCCCCTTTCCTCCTTTTCCTCCCTCTCCTTCCTTCTCCTTCTCCTTCCCTTCCTTCCCCTCTCCTACTTGGACTAGGAAAGAGGGGGGAATCCTACTTGGAGTAGGATTCTCCCTCTTGGGCACGCCTCCTCCCCTTGGCCGGCCCCCTCCCCCTTGCTCCTTTATATACGGGGGCAGGGGGCACCCCATGACACACAAGTTGATCTTCGTGATCATTCCTTAGCCGTGTGTGGTGCCCCCCTCCACCATATTCCACCTCGGTCATATCGTTGCGGTGCTTAGGCGAAGCCCTGCATCGGTAGAACATCATCATCGTCACCACACCGTCGTGCTGAGGGAACTCATCCCCGACACCCTGTTGGATCGGAGTCCGGGGATCGTCATCGAGCTGAACGTGTGCTGAACTCAGAGGTGCCGTACGTTCGGTACTTGGATCACGACGGTGTGGTGACGACGGTGCTTGGATCACGTTCGGTACTTGGATCACGTTCGGTACTTGGATCACCATCGTTACCCGCATGAAGATCAAGGTGTCGCGCCGGTAACGATGGTGATCACGACGGTGCTTCGGAGATGGAGATCACAAGCACAAGATGATGATGACCATAGCATATCACTTATATTGATTGCATGTGATGTTTATCCTTTATGCATCTTATCTTGCTTTGATTGACGGTAGCATTTTAAGATGATCTCTCACTAAAAATTATCAAGAAGTGTTCTCCCTAAGTATGCACCGTTGCGAAAGTTTTTTGTGCTGAGACACCACGTGATGATCGAGTGTGATAGGCTCTACGTTCAAATACAACGGGTGTAAAACAGTTGCACACGCGGAATACTCAGGTTAAACTTGACGAGCCTAGCATATAACAGATATGGCCCCGGAACACGGAGAATGAAAGGTCGAACATGAATCATATAGTAGATATGATCAACATAGTGATGTTCACCATTGAAACTACTCCATCTCATGTGATGATCGGACATGGTTAGTTGATTTGGATCACGTGATCACTTAGATGACTAGAGAGATGTCTGTCTAAGTGGGAGTTCTTAAGTAATATGATTAATTGAACTTAAATTTATCATGAACTTAGTCCTGGTAGTATTTTGCAAATTATGTTGTAGATCAATAGCTCGCGTTGTTGCTTTCATATGTTTATTTTGATATGTTCCTAGAGAAAATTGTGTTGAAAGATGTTAGTAGCAATGATGCGGATTGGATCTGTGATCTGAGGTTTATCCTCATTTCTGCACAGAAGAATTATGTCCTTAATGCACCGCTAGGTGACAGACCTATTGCAGGAGCAGATGCAGACGTTATGAACATTTGGCTAGCTCAATGTCACGCCCAAGATGCGACCCTATCCTAAAGGAACTCGAAGGTCCCACCAAGGATAGAAGCGCATCTTGAAGACGCTTTTGCAAGGTGGATATCATTACATCAACATTACATAATAGATAGGGGTACATACATAAGGCATACAATGCCACACGAATACAACATCATCTTACAAGAGCAACATCCGACCACGGATGAAACACAAATAGAAACTCAAACGACATCCACCCTGCTAGCCCATTCTGCCGACCTGGAACCTATCCCCTGATCGAAGAAGAAGCAGAAGAAGAACTCCAAGACAAGCATACATCGCTCTCGCGTCATGATCATCGCATAACCTGTACCTGCAACTGTTGTTGTAGTAATCTGTGAGCCACGAGGACTCAGCAATCCCATTACCATGGGTATCAAGACTAGCAAAGCTTAATGGGAAAGGAAGGGGTAAAGTGGTGAGGTTACAGCAGCGACTAAGCATATATGGTGGCTAACATACGCAAATAAGAGCGAGAAGAGAACAAGCGGAACGATCGTGAAGCTAGCAATGATCAAGAGGTGATCCTGAACTCCTACTTACGTCAATCATAACCCAAAAACCGTGTTCACTTCCCGGACTCCACCGAGAAGAGACCATCACGGCTACACACGCGGTTGATGCGTTTTAATTAGGATCTGGTGTCAAGTTATCTACAACCGGACATTAACAAATTCCCATCTGCCTATAACCGCAGGTACGGCTTTCGAAAGATTATACCCTGTAGGGGTGTCCCAACTTAGCCCATGATAAGCTCTCATGATCAACGAAGGATATACCTTCTCCTAGGAAGACCCGATCAGACTCGGAATCCCGGTTTACAAGACATTTCGACAATGGTAAAACAAGACCAGCAAAACCGCCCGATGCACCGACAATCCCGATAGGAGCTGCACATATCTCGTTTCAGGGCAACACCGGATGAGACTAGCTACGAGTAAAACTAACCCTCAAGTTGCCCCGAGGTGGCCCCGCAGGCAGCTCAGTTCGGACCAACACTTAGACAAGCACTGGCCCGGGGGGGCTAAAATAAAGATGACCCTTGGGTTGGCCGACCCAAGGGCAGGGTATAGGTGGTGGTGAGGCAAATGGTAAAACCAAGGTTGGGCCTTGCTGGAGGAGTTTTATTCAAAGCGAACTGTCAAGGGGGTCTCATAAATCACCCGGCTGCGTAAGGAACGCAAAATCCGGGAACATAACACCGATATGACGGAAACTAGGGCGGCAAGAGTGGAACAAAACACCAGGCATAAGGCCGAGTCTTCCACCCTTTACCAAGTATATAGATGCATTAATTAAATAAGAGATATTGTGATATCCCAACAATAATCCTGTCCACCATGGAGAAATCTTCAACTTCACCTGCAACTAGCAACGCTATAAGAGGGGCTGAGCAAAGCGGTAACATAGCCAAGCAACGGTTTGCGTAGGAAAGGTGTCAAAGGTTAGAGGTTCATGGCAATTAGGGATGGCATGATAAACAGGTGATAGGTAGCGCAGCATAGCGATAGAACGAGGCAACTAGCATAGCAATGATAGTAGTGAGATCCAGGGAGCGGCCATCTTGCCTGAAATCCCGCAAGGAAGAAGAACGAGTCCATGAAGAAGACGAACGGATGAAGCCGAACCAAGCGAAGACGAACGAATCCTCACGATCGCAACGAAACAGGAACTATCAAAAAGAAGCACACAACATGGTAAACACACCACACATGAACAAGGCATGATGCACAACAAGCATGATGCATGACAAAACTACATGAAGCTACTCATGGCAAGAGATGATGCAAACAAGAGCAACATATCAAGGCAAGTTTAAATGAGGCCGGGAACAACATATAACAATTCCGTTAAGTCCTCATATGCAAATTTCGAAATTGGTCCAGATCTGAATAAACCTTATGTTAAAGTTGTTAAACAGCAAGTTAACATGCACCAATATGATCTACACGGGATTCTAATCAAGTTACATATAAAGTTCATTTAGTTCGGAGCTACGGCCTAGAAGATATGAGCAAAACAAGTTAAACATGGCATTGATGCAAAATGCATATAAACATCAAGCAAACACCTCAAAAACAGGATGAAACATGATAATATGGAACTACATGCAAAATCAAGCAAGTTTCATATATAGCACACTCAAAACGGAGCAACGGTTCAACACACACACACTATACAAGTTATAGCAACAATCTGTCCAAAACAGCAACTAGGCATATTGCAAGCATCAAAACAACATGCTACAGGACCTCAACAAGAAAACAAAAGGCATGGGCATGATGTACAGGTAAAGCATAACAAAACATGAACACTGAGCTATCTCCAGAAATCAGTAGAACATGCTCAAACACACATGGCAAGATTGCAAATGATAACAGTTCAGACTTTGCAGAAATTAACATCAGGTTGCAATGTTTAGAGTTATGAAACAACATGTTACAGGATCTTATCATGGAAAACAAAGGCATAGCATGAATCTACCAAACCCATAGAACAAAAGTCCCTTACTGACCATAAGCCAAAAAGGATCAGAAAATATGATGGCACCCATGTAAACATGGCAAGTTATATTACAGATTTAAACATGGCAGGAACAACAATAAGTAGGCATGTAGATGAGCTTGTTCCACTCCCCACAGAGCAATAAATGGCATGAAAAGGCAACCAACAGTAAGAAGACATATTTATGAAGCTAAGCATGGCAAGAGCAAGTTCATAGGGTGCATGGAACACTAGCATCAATCATGGCAACAACTGAACTTAATGTTAACAGGCTGACAACAACATTATTTAGCAACTTTGGAGCAAGATATAAACAAGCTACAACAACATATAATTGCAAACAGGGGCATGGATGGATAGAGCATGACATGTAGAACAAAACACCCTTAGTGAACATCTCCAGATTATGCATAGAATGACTTGTAGCAGCAGGTTTACATAGCATCACGAAATAACAGATTCAGCCTAGCAAAACAGCAACAGCAAGTACCCTACTTAACAAGCTCGATTCACTCACCACAAGTCATTGGATGACAAGATAAGCATATCATCAGCAAGAAGACATGTTTATGAAACATACTAAGGCAAGAACAAGTTCATAGCAAGCAAGGATCAACTACAACAACCTTGGCAAAATAGAATAACATGTAAACAATCTGCCAGGAAACATTTTGTAACAAAAGTAGAGCACTAAAATGACATGCTAGACTACTCCATAATTGCAAAAAGGGGCATGAATGGATAGACAATAACCACATGTTCAAAACACCCTTACTGAAGTATCTCAAAATATGCATGGATCTCTCTATAGCATCTTGTTTACATGGCATCAAATAACAACAGAATAGGGACTAAAATCAGCAACATCACGATGCCTAGTTTGCATGCTTGTGCTAGTGACCACATTTATCACAAAAATACATGGTAAGAACATCTGTAAAGAAAACATGGCATAGTTCAAAACACATATAGGCATCAACCTCATAGGATGCACACATCAATCATGGCAAAAATGACAAAAGAGCAAGTTCTGTTAACAGACAGCAGACAACATCATGAAGCACTCTTGCAACGATGATTCAGGCATCAAGATGAGCCCAAATGAACATGATGCAATGGAATGAAATGAAGTACTCGTCGAGGCGAACAATTTGACATACTACACGTACGAAACGGAGCTACGAATGCAGAGATATGATGCGATGAACATGGCAACATAATATGCAGATATTAGGGGACTTAGCAGATTTTCGAGAAAAAAAATGCACGCGCGCAAGATAGCTAACAGTCGCGCGGGCGAGGGGTAGGGGGGTTGCTCACCACATGGCTTGGCCCAAGAAGGGGAAGGACGTGGCGGGCCGCGGCTGGGCCGGCCCAGGCGGGGGGGAGGAGCTCGGCCCGGATCTCCTGCCGAGGACGAGGTGAGGCGCGACGGCGCCGACAACGTCGACGACGGGCGGCGGATGGGGACGGCCGATCCGGCCATGGAGGTGCCGGATCCGGCCGAGGGCAGCACGGGGACGGTGGAGATCCCGGGCGGCGGTGAGGCGCGCCGGGCGGTGGGGCGGCTCCGGCGGGGCAGC
>NC_041391.1:412858925-412865920 GCF_002162155.2 Triticum dicoccoides | reverse complement strand
CCCGCGGCTGCAGGAGGCGGCGGCTGCCATATGGCACGTCGGGATTGGGCGCGGGGGCGGTGGCGGACATGTCCGGGCGGCGGGTGGACGTGTCCGTCGGCAGGAGGAGGAAGAAGCTAGGGTTTCAGGGGATTCATCCGCGAATTTCGGGGGAGGGGGCTAATATATAGGTAGAGGGAGCTAGGAGAGTCCAAATGAGGCACGATTTTCGCCCACACGATCGTGATCGAACGACCGAGAGCATGCAGGGGAGTTAGATGGGTTTTGGGCCACTTTGGATGGGTGTTGGGCTGCAAAGAGAAGGAGGCTTTTACGGTTACCCGGTTAACCGTTGGAGTACCAAACGACCTCCAAATGGCACGAAACTTGACAGGCGGTCTACCGGTGCTATACCAAGGCCGCTTGGCAAACCTCGGGTCATTCCGAGAAATTTCAACACCTGCTCACAACGAGAGACAAAAGGGGAACGCCGGAGGGCATAAGAGTGCCGGATTGCAAAACGGACAACGGGGAAAATGCTCGGACGCATGAGACGAACACGTATGCAATGCAATGCACATGATGACATGATAAAATGCAACACGCAAGAAAATGACATGGCAACGACGGCGAATAACTGGCAGACACCTAGCGCATCGGATCCGGGGCGTTACAACACTCCTCCACTAACAAGAGATCTCATCCCGAGATCTTAGGACCGAGACGGAAGGAAAAAGGGATGGGGTGAAACAAAAACTGAAGAGAAGAAGCAAATAATCGAGAGCACTCGAGAAGAAGACAGGAACGACGAGAATGACGAGAATCGAAAGCTCACGAAATCAGATAGACTATGAAACCACTCCGATTAGAACGAGATAAGAAACGAATAAGACTGAAAGGATTTAGGCAGCACTCCGGTTAAACCTGGAAGGAATAGAACAATAACTTCACAAGATGGGATGGCACTTGACGAGATGAACAACACAATGCCTCCGGAAGAATTGAAAAAATTTGGAAAGAACTTAGAAGGAAGGATTGAATGGAGTTGTTGAGAAAATCAACTACGAAAGAATAAGCTTGTTGTGGACTTATGGAAAACATCTTAAAATTATGAGCTGATCGCCGACCACAAGAGGGAAAGATTAAATAGCTGAGGAGAACGAAGAAATGCAAAACTCCACTTCAGAAGAAAAATGAAGAATTAATTGCACTTCGAGACGCGAGAAGAACAGATATTTGAACTCCACCAACAAAATCTTGATGAACTCTTGAAGAATGAATTAAATCATGAGGAACCACCATGAAGAACTCCAGTGACAAAAGGATGAGATAAAATTGAAGGATGAAAGAATAAGATGAGCATTGCGATGATTTAGATGGAGGTTCCGACGAAATGGCTGAGGAAATTAGAACTCCGGAAAATAAAAGATGAAAACACTTGGAACTAGAATTTATTCATCAAGAATAAACTCCGAAGGAAAGGATTACTCGCTTGGATGAAATAAGAATAAGATTTATTGTATGCTTATCCTTCATCAAATTAAATTGATAACAAGCATTGGACTTTGCATACCACTTATTCTTCTTGAAAAGGATTGAGAAGTGACATATTGCAAACTTGAGAAGGTCTTCATGAACCACCGGTATGATTGGAAAGGACGAATGAATTAAAATGATAAACGAAGAAAAGAATCTTGAACGAACCACCGTAAGAATTTGAAAATGATTGATGAAAGAGAATGAATCACCGGGAAGAATTAGAAGAACCAATATGCTCGAGGGGATTTAGATGCAAAAGAACAAATAGATCAAGAGCTGATTAAAGAACACTTGAACGAAGCACCGGGATAATTGGATAACGGTAGCTGAAATGTGAGACGGAGAATTCTTCAGGAACGATGGCCTCCGGTGAAGAGAAATGGAATAACAACTTCTGAGAAACTCCGGATGGGTAAGAAAAGAATATCTGACAAACTGAATTAATTCGAGAGAATGATATGAAGCTAGAACCACGAATCTTCGGGAGGACGGACAAGGTTTATAGGAAAACCCTTCTTCGGTCTTCAAATGACGACGAGAAACACCACCAAAAATTACTGAGATACTCCAGGAGAATGAAAAACGAAGAGGTTGAGGCAACCATGAAAAGAATTTGAACGCGATCTTGGAGAAGTCATGTGACTGATGAAATCCATTCTGACGTCACACTTTGAAAAGAATTTAGGAATGGCTCCGGAATAATTAGAAGAGTCAGGTAAGATCCTGGAAGAAACTTGTGGGTTAGGGCCCACTGAAGAGAAAAAACACCGTTGGAAAGGATTGTTGAACAGATAAATGATGCACCGGAACAGTTGAAATATTTGGATGAGGTGACTACCACGAATTAATTAGAACACAGACGAATCTCCTGAGATGTCTTACAAACTCCGAAATGATAGAATAGCGAGAGGCAAGCGAGGAAGGAGAACACTTGATCCAACGAAAAGAATGTGATCACCCGAAAAAGTTAAATTGAGTGCACCAGAAAAGAGATGAAGAATGTCGAACGAGATTAGAATTCACCGGTTGAAATAATTGAGGGAAGACTGAAGAGGCTCCACACGAATGAAATAGAAGGTCGAGAGAGAATTAGACTCCGGGAAGAAAAGGGTGGGAGGGCGGGAAAAACAAAGGCAACATGGAAGGGGGAACCGACGAATATCTTGAAGAGAAAACACCGGTTGAAATCATTGAGGAGAGAGAGAAAATACTTCGCACGAGTAGGATGGATACTCGATTACGGACTCCGGTTCCGAGAAGAAGAAGGGAGGGCGGGTAGGAAAAGAAAACAACTGAGGATTGAACTCAAAGATGAAGAGGCTCGAGTCAACTTGACGAGAAATGCACCGGATAAAAGAGCTGAGAACCAACGAACGAAAAACTAACCGCGTGATCCTAAAGAAAATTTGAAGGGGAAGAGAAGTAATTCAAAACACCTAGGTCAAGATTCCTTACCAGAGCGATGAAGGGGCTGAGGAGTAAAAAGAATTCCTACTCTCCGATATAACTAGACTCCGAAAACAGTTTTCTTCTAGACTCGACAACGGCCAAACTACACGATCAATCAAGGGGGCTCCTAGGGTCGGTCGAGGCTCTGATAACAACTTGTCACGCCCAAGATGCGACCCTATCCTAAAGGAACTCGAAGGTCCCACCAAGGATAGAAGCGCATCTTGAAGACGCTTTTGCAAGGTGGATATCATTACATCAACATTACATAATAGATAGGGGTACATACATAAGGCATACAATGCCACACGAATACAACATCATCTTACAAGAGCAACATCCGACCAAGGATGAAACACAAACAGAAACTCAAACGACATCCACCCTACTAGCCCAGGCTGCCGACCTGGAACCTATCCCCTGATCGAAGAAGAAGCAGAAGAAGAACTCCAAGACAAGCATACATCGCTCTTGCGTCATGATCATCGCATAACCTGTACCTGCAACTGTTGTTGTAGTAATCTATGAGCCACGAGGACTCAGCAATCCCATTACCATGGGTATCAAGACTAGCAAAGCTTAATGGGAAAGGAAGGGGTAAAGTGGTGAGGTTGCAGCAGCGACTAAGCATATATGGTGGCTAACATACGCAAATAAGACCAAGAAGAGAAGAAGCGCAACGGTCGTGAAGCTAGCAATGATCAAGAGGTGATCCTGAACTCCTACTTATGTCAATCATAACCCAAAAACCATGTTCACTTCCCGGACTCCACCGAGAAGAGACCATCACGGCTACACACGCGGTTGATGCGTTTTAATTCGGATCTGGTGTCAAGTTATCTACAACCAGACATTAACAAATTCCCATCTGCCTATAATCGCAGGCACGGCTTTCGAAAGATTATACCCTGCAGGGGTGTCCCAACTTATCCCATGATAAGCTCTCGCGATCAACAAAGAATATACCTTCTCCCAGGAAGACCCGATCAGACTCGGAATCCCGGTTTACAAGACATTTCGACAATGGTAAAACAAGACCAGCAAAACCGCCCGATGCACCGACAATCCCGATAGGAGCTGCACATATCTTGTTCTCAGGGCAACACCGGATGAGACTAGCTACGAGTAAAACCAACCCTCAAGTTGCCCCGAGGTGGCCCCGCAGGCAGCTCAGTTCGGACCAACACTTAGACAAGCACTGGCCCGGGGGGGCTAAAACAAAGATGACCCTTGGGTTGGCCGACCCAAGGGAAGGGTATAGGTGGTGGTGAGGCAAATGGTAAAACCAAGATTGGGCCTTGCTGGAGGAGTTTTATTCAAAGCGAACTGTCAAGGGGGTCCCATAAATGACCCGATCGCGTAAGCAACGCAAAATCCGGGAACATAACACCGGTATGATGGAAACTAGGGAGGCAAGAGTGGAACAAAACACCAGGCATAAGGCCGAGTCTTCCACCCTTTACCAAGTATATAGATGCATTAACTAAATAAGAGATATTGTGATATCCCAACAATAATCCTGTCCACCATGGAGAAATCTTCAACCTCACCTGCAACTAGCAACGCTATAAGACGGGCTGAGCAAAGCGGTAACATAGCCAAGCAACGGTTTCCGTGGGAAAGGTGTCAAAGGTTAGAGGTTCATGGCAATTAGGGATGGCTTGATAAACAGGTGATAGGTAGCGTAGCATAGCGATAGAACGAGGCAACTAGTATAGCAATGATAGTAGTGAGACCCATGGTAGCGGTCATCTTTCCTGAAATCCCGCAAGGAAGAAGAACGAGTCCATGAAGAAGACGAATGGATGAAGCCAAACCAAGCGAAGACGAACGAATCCTCAGGATCGCAACGAAACAGGAACTATCGAAAATAAGCACACAACATGGTAAACACACCACACATGAATAAGGCATGATGCATGACAAAACTACATGAAGCTACTCATGGCAAGAGATGATGCAAACAAGAGCAACACATCAAGGCAAGTTTAAATGAGGCTGGGAACAACATATAACAATTCCGGTAAGTCCTCATATGCAAATTTCGAAATTGATCCAGATCTGAATAAACCTTATGTTCAAGTTGTTAAAAAGCAAGTTAACATGCACCAAGATAATCTACATATAAAGTTCATTTAGTTCGGAGCTACGGCCTAGAAGATATGAGCAAAACAAGTTAAACATGGCATTGATGCAAAATGCATATAAACATCAAGCAAACACCTCAACACATGTATGCAACATGATAATATGGAACTACATGCAAAATCAAGCAAGTTTCATATATAGCACACTCAAAACGGAGCAACGGTTCAACACACACACACTATACAAGTTATAGCAACAATCTGTCCAAAACAGCAACTAGGCATATTGCAAGCATCAAAACAACATGCTACAGGACCTTAACAAGAAAATAAAAGGCATGGGCATGATGTACAGGTAAAGCATAACAAAACATGAACACTGAGCTATCTCCAGAAATCATTAGAACTTGCTCAAACACACATGGCAAGATTGCAAATGATAACAGTTCAGACTTTGCAGAAATTAACATCAGGTTGCAATGTTTAGAGCTATCAAACAACATGTTACAGGATCTTATCATGGAAAACAAAGGCATGGCATGAATCTACTAAATCCATAGAACAAAAGTCCCTTACTGACCATAAGCCAAAAAGGATCAGAAAACATGATGGCACCCATGTAAACATGGCAAGTTATATTACAGATTTAAACATGGCAGGAACAACAATAAGTAGGCATGTAGATGAGCTTGTACCACTCCCCACAGAGCAATAAATGGCATGGAAAGGCAACCAACAGTAAGAATACATATTTATGAAGCTAAGCATGTCAAGAGCAAGTTCATAGGGTGCATGGAACACTAGCATCAATCATGGCAACAACTGAACTTAATGTTAACAGGCTGACATCAACATTATTTAGCAACTTTGGAGCAAGATATGAACAAGCTACAGCAACCTATAATTGCAACCGGGGGCATGGATGGATAGAGGATGACATGTAGAACAAAACACCCTTAGTGAACATCTCTAGATTATGCATCGAATGACTTGTAGCAGCAGGTTTACATAGCATCACGAAATAACACATTCAGCCTAGCAAAACAGCAACAAGTACCCTACTTAACAAGCTCGATTCACTCACCACAAGTCATTGGATGACAAGATAAGCATAGCATCAGTATGAAGACATGTTTATGAAACAAACTAAGGCACGAACAAGTTCATAGCAAGCAAGGATCAACTACAACAACCTTGGCAAAATTGAATAACATGTAAACAATCTGCCAGGAAACATTTTGTAGCAAAAGTAGAGCACTAAAATGACATGCTAGACTACTCCATAATTGCAAAAAGGGGCATGAATGGATAGACAATAACCACATGTTCAAAACACCCTTACTGAAGTATCTCAAAATATGCATAGATCTCTCTGTAGCATCTTGTTTACATGGCATCAAAATAACAACAGAACAGGGACTAAAATCAGCAACATCACGATGCCTGGTTTGCATGCTTGTGCTAGTCACCACATTTATCACAAAAATACATGGTAAGCACCTCTGTAAAGAAGACATGGCATAGTTCAAAACACATATAGGCATCAACCTCATAGGATGCACACATCAATCATGGCAAAAATGACAAAAGAGCAAGTTCTGTTAACAGACAGCAGACAACATCATGAAGCACTCTTGCAACGATGATTCAGGCATTAAGATGAGCTCAAATGAACATGATGCAATGGAATGAAATGAAGTACTCGTCGAGGCGAACAATTTGACATATTACACGCACGAAACGGAGCTACGGATGCAGAGATATGATGCGATGAACATGGCAACATAATATGCACATATTCGGGGACTTAGCAGATTTTCGAGAGAAAAAAATGCACGCGCGCAAGATAGCTAACAGTTGCACGGGCGAGGGGTAGGGTGGCTGCTCACCACATGTCTTGGCCCAAGAAGGGGAAGGACGTGGCGCGCCGCGGCTGGGCCG
>NC_041391.1:412802003-412858581 GCF_002162155.2 Triticum dicoccoides | reverse complement strand
GCGACGCGGATCTGGGCCCGCGCGGGCCTCAGATGGGCTCGGCGGGCCCGCGACGGCGGGAGGCGGCGGCTGCCACGTGGCATGTCGGGATTGGGCGCGGGGGCGGTGGCGGACATGTCCGGGCGGCGGGTGGACGTGTCCGTCGGCGGGAGGAGGAAGAAGCTAGGGTTTCGGGGGATTCATCCGCGAATTTCGGGGGCAGGGCTAATATATAAGTAGAGGTAGCTAGGAGAGTCCAAATGAGGCACAGTTTTCGCCCACACGATCGTGATCGAACGACCGAGAGCATGGAGGGGAGTTAGATGGGTTTTGGGCCACTTTGGATGGGTATTGGGCTGCAAAGAGAAGGAGGCTTTTACGGTTACCCGGTTAACCGTTGGAGTACCAAACGACCTCCAAATGGCACGAAACTTGACAGGCGGTCTACCGGTGCTATACCAAGGCCGCTTGGCAAACCTTGGGCCATTCCGAGAAAGTTCAACACCCGCTCACAACGAGAGACAAAAGGGGAACGCCGAAGGGCATAGGAGTGCCAGATTGCAAAACGGACAACGGGGAAAATGCTCGGACGCATGAGACAAACACGTATGCAATGCAATGCACATGATGACATGATAAAATGCAACACGCAAGCAAATGACATGGCAACGACGGCGAATAACTGGCAGACACCTGGCGCATCGGATCTGGGGCGTTACACTCAATATGATGACTACTTGATAGTTTAGTGCACCATGCTTAAAGGCTTAGAATCGGGACTTCAAAGACGTTTTGAACATCATGGACCATATGAGATGTTCCAGGAATTGAAGTTAACATTTCAAGCAAATACTCGAGTTGAGAGATATGAAGTCTCCAACAAGTTCTATAGCTAAAAGATGGAGGAGAATCGCTCAACTAGTGAGCATGTGCTCAGATTGTCCGGGTACTTCAATCGCTTGAATCAAGTGGGAGTTAATCTTCCAGATAATATAGTGATTGACAGAATTCTCTAGTCACCGTCACTAAGTTACTAGAACTTCGTGATGAACTATAGTATGCATGGGATGACGAAAACGATTCTCGAGCTCTTTGTGATGTTGAAATGGACGAAGGTAGAAATCAAGAAAGAGCATCAAGTGTTGATGATTGACAAGACCACTAGTTTCAAGAAAAGGGCAAAGGGAAAGAAAGGGAAACTTCAAGTAGAATGGCAAACAAGTTGTCACTCCCGTGAAGAAGACCAAAGCTGGACCAAAGCCTGAAACTGAGTGCTTACACTTCAAAGGAAATGGTAACTGGAAGCGGAAATGCCCTGAATATTTGGTGGATAAGCAGGATGGCAAAGTGAGCAAGGGTATATTTGATATACAGATTATTGATGTGTGCCTTACTAGTATTTATAGTAGTAGCCCCTGAGTATTTGATACTTGTTCGGTTACTAAGATTAGTAACTCGAAACAGGAGTTACAGAATAAACAGAGACTAGTTGAAGGGGAAGTGACGATGAGTGTTGGAGGTAGCTCCAAGATTGATATGATCATCATCGCACACTCCCTATACTTTTGGGATTAGTGTTAAACCTAAATAAATGTTATTTGGCGTTTGCGTTGAGCATGAATATGGTTTGATCATGTTTATTGCAATACGGTTATTCATTTAAAATCAGAGAATAATTGTTGTTCTATTTACATGAATAACACCTTCAATGGTCATACACCCAATAAAAATAATTTGTTGGATCTGGATCATAGTGATACACATATTCATAATATTGATGCCAAAAGATGCAAAGTTAATAATGATAGTGCAACTTATTTGTGGCACTGCCGTTTGGGTCATATCGGTGTAAAGCGCATGAAGAAACTTCATAAAGATGGATTTTTGGAATCACTTGATTATGAATCAGTTGGTACTTGCGAACCGTGCCTTATGGGTAAGATGACTAAGACGCCATTCTCGGGAACTATGGAGCGAGCAATTGATTTGTTGGAAATCATACGTACTGATGTTTGTGGTCCAATGAATATTGAGGGTCGCGATGGGTATCGTTATTTTCTAACCTTCACAGATGATTTGAGCAGATATGCGTATATCTACTTGATGAAACATAAGTCTGAAATAGTTGAAAAGTTCAAAGAATTTCAGAGTGAAGTGGAGAATCATCGTAACAAGAAAATAAAGTTTTTACGATCTGATCGTGGATGAGAATATTTGAGTTATGAGTTTGGCGTTCGTATAAAACAATGTGGAATAGTTTCACAGCTCATGCCACCTGGAACACCACAATGTTATGGTGTGTCCGAACGTCGTAACCACACTTTATTAGATATGGTGCGATCTATGATGTATCTTACCGATTTACCACTATCGTTTTGGGGTTATGCATTAGCGACAGTTGCATTCACTTTAAATAGGGCACCATCAAAATCCATTGAGACGACGCCTTATGAACTGTGGTTTGGCAAGAAACCAAAGTTGTCATTTCTTAAAGTTTGGGGCTGCGATGCTTATGTGAAAAAGTTTCAACCTGATAAGCTCAAACCCAAATCAGAGAAGTGCGTCTTCATAGAATACCCAAAGGAAACTGTTGGGTACACCTTCTATCACAGATCCGAAGGCAAGATATTCGTTGCTAAAATGGATCCTTTCTAGAGAAGGAGTTTCTCTTGAAAGAAGTGAGTAGGAGGAAAGTAGAACTTGATAAGGTAATTGTACCTTCTCCCAAATTGGAAAATAGTTCATCACTGAAATCAGTTCCAGTGATTCCTACACCAATTAGTGAGGAAGCTAATGATGATGATCATGAAACTTCAGATCAAGTTACTACAGAACCTCATAGGTCTTCAAGAGTACGGTCCGCACCAGAGTGGTACGGTAATCCTGTTCTGAAAGTCATGGTACTAGACCATGATAAACCTACGAACTATGAGGAAGTGATGATGAGCCCAGATTCTGCAAAATGGCTGGAGGCCATGAAATCTGAGATAGGATCCATGTATGAGTACAAAGTGTGGACTTTGGTGGAGTTGCCCGATGATCGGCAAGCCATATTGTATAAATGGATCTTCAAGAGGAAGATAGATGCTGATAGTAGTGTTACTATCTACACACCTCGACTTGTTGCAAAAAGGTTTTCGACAAGTTCAAGGTGTTGACTACAATGAGATTTTCTCAAACTGTAGTGATGCTTAAATCTGTCCGAATCATGTTAGCAATTGCCACATTTTATGAAATCTGGCAAATGGATGTCAAAAACTTCATTCCTTAATGGTTTTCTTAAAATAAGAGTTGTATATGATGCAACCAGAAGGTTTTGTCAATCCTAAATGTGCTAACAAAATGTGCAAGCTCCAGCGATCCATCTATGGACTGGTGCAAGCATCTCAGAGTTGGAATATACGCTTTGATAAGTTGATCAAAGCATATAGTTTTATACAGACTTGCAGTGAAGCCTGTATTTACAATAAAGTGAGTGGGAGCACTACCGCCTTTCGGATAAATATATGTGAGTAACATATTGTTTGTGATCAGAAATGATGTAGAATTTTTCTGTAAAGCATAAAGGAGTATTTGAAAGGAGTTCTTTAAAAGAAAGACATCAGTAAAGCTACTTACATATTGAGCATCAAGATCTATTGAGATAGATCAAGACGCTTGATAAGGTTTTCAATAAGTACATACCTTGTCAAGATTTTGAAATAGTTCAAAATAGAACAGTCAAAGAAAGAGTTCTTGCCTGCGTTGCAAAGGTGTGAAATTGAGTAAGACTCAAATCCCGACCAAGGCAGAAAATAGAAAAGAGAATGAAAGTCATTCCCTATGCCTTAGTCCTAGGTTCTATAAAGTATGCTATGCTATGTACCAGACCTATTGTATACCTTGGTCTTAATTTGGCAAGGGAGTACAATAGTGATATAGGAGTAGATCACTGGACATTGGTCAAGAATATCCTTAGTGAGGACTAAGGAAATATTTCTCGATTATGGAGGTGATAAAAGAGCCCGTCGTAAAGAGTTACATCGGTACAAGTTTTCACACCGATCCAGATGACTCTAAGTCTCAATCTGGATACATATTGAAAGTGGGAGCAATTAGTTAGAGTAGCTCCGTGCAGAGCATTGTAGACATAGAATATTTGCAAAATACATACGGCTCTGAATGTGACAGACCCGTTGACTAAGCTTCTCTCACGAGCAAAACATGATCACACCTTAGTACACTCTGGGTGTTAATCACATAGCGATGTGAACTAGATTATTGACTCTAGTAAACCCTTTGGGTGTTGGTCACATGACGATGTGAACTATGGGTGTTAATCATATACAGATATGAATATTGGTGTTAAATCACATGGCGATGTGAACTAGATTATTGACTCTAGTGCAAGTGGGAGACTGAAGGAAATATGCCCTAGAGACAATAATAAAGTTATTATTTATTTCCTTATTTCATGATAAATGTTTATTATTCATGCTAGAATTGTATTAACCGGAAACATAATACATGTGTGAATACATAGACAAACATAGTGTCACTAGTATGCCTCTACTTGACTAGCTAGTTGAATCAAAGATGGTTAAGTTTCCTAACCATAGACATGAGTTGTCATTTGATTAACGGGATCACATCATTAGGAGAATGATGTGATTGACTTGACCCATTCCGTTAGCTTAGCACTTGATCGTTTAGTATGTTGCTATTGCTTTCTTCATGACTTATACATGTTCCTATGACTATGAGATTATGCAACTCGCGTTTACCGGAGGAACACTTTGTGTGCTACCAAACGTCACAACGTAACTGGGTGATTATAAAGGAGCTCTACAGGTGTCTCCAAAGGTACATGTTGGGTTGGCGTATTTCAAGATTAGGATTTGTCACTCCGATTGTCGGAGAGGTATCTTTGGGCCCTCTCGGTAATGCACATCACTATAAGCCTTGCAAGCAATGTGACTAATGAGTTAGTTGCGGGATGATGCATTACGTAAACGAGTAAAGAGACTTGCCGGTAATGAGATTGAACTAGGTATTGAGATACCGATGATCGAATACCGGGCAAGTAACATACCGATGGCAAAGGGAACAACGTATGTTGTTATGTGGTTTGACCGATAAAGATCTTCGTAGAATATGTAGGAGCCAATAAGAGCATCCAAGTTCCGCTATTGGTTATTGACCGAAAACGTGTCTCGGTCATGTCTACATAGTTCTCGAACCCGTAGGGTCCGCACGCTTAAGGTTTCGATGACAGTTATATTATGAGTTTATGAGTTTTTGATGTACCGAAGGAGTTCGGAGTCCCGGATGAGATCGGGGACATGACGAGGAGTTTCAAAATGGTCGAGACATAAAGATCGATATATTGGACGACTATATTCGAACATCGGAAGGGTTCCGAGTGATTCGGGTATTTTCGGGGGTACCGGAGTGTTACGGGAATACGAGGAAGAAGCAATGGGCCTTATGGGCCAAGTGGTGGAAGAGAGGAGGCAGGGCGCGCGGCCCCCTAGCCCAAACCGAATTGGACTAGGGGGCCTACCCCCCTTTCCTCCTTTTCCTCCCTCTCCTTCCTTCTCCTTCTCCTTCCCTTCCTTCCCCTCTCCTACTTGGACTAGGAAAGAGGGGGGAATCCTACTTGGAGTAGGATTCTCCCCCTTGGGCGCGCCTCCTCCCCTTGGCCGGCCCCCTCCCCCTTGCTCCTTTATATACGAGGGCAGGGGGGCACCCCATGACACACAAGTTGATCTTCGTGATCGTTCCTTAGCCGTGTGCGGTGCCCCCCTCCACCATATTCCACCTCGGTCATATCGTTGCGGTGCTTAGGCAAAGCCCTGCGTCGGTAGAACATCATCATCGTCGCCACGCCGTCGTGCTGACGGAACTCATCCCCGACACCCTGCTGGATCGGAGTCCGGGGATCGTCATCGAGCTGAACGTGTGCTGAACTCAGAGGTGCCGTACGTTCGGTACTTGGATCGGTCGGATCGTGAAGACGTACGACTACATCAACCGCATTGTCATAACGCTTCCGCTTACGGTCTACGAGGGTACGTGGACTATTTTCTACCCTCTCGTTGCTATGCATCACCATGATCTTGCGTGTGCGTAGGATTTTTTTTGAAATTACTACGTTCCCCAACAGAAATCCTGTGTTTTTAAATTCTCTGTTTTGCACGTGCATTCCTATCCTATTCCTGTCTATTTCCTATCCCCGCATTGTTAGAATCCTCAAATTCAAACAAGCCCTTACTCAATTACTTCTGTTACAGATATGTGTCAAAGAAAACCTTGTGTGGTTTGTCCTGCTCCTGCGGTGCTGTGTTCCACCCCAGCTTAGCTGCTCCAATGACAGAAGGGTTCACCACAGTAGGGATCCGCTCTCCAGACTGTATTTCGCCGCCTCAGATCTTCTTCCCCGCCGTCAGCAGCCACAACAACTGCATTACAATCATCAACTGAGCAGATGACCTTGAGAACTACACAGGTCCGCAAGAGAGGTCGCACTCTTCCATGTCTGTTTACGTTATGCGTCGCTTAATACAATGGCATGCTACATTATCGTCGTGTTCACCTATTAGACTCCGAGTCAGGTCCAAACTAATGCTGAAACTTGAGTTTTTAAATGGTTGTGGGGTACATATTGGGGCAACAATCAGTACTATATGTCTACTATCTGGTTAATCTCCAGTGTCTACTATGAGTTTCATATTGGGTGCAACCAAACATTAAAGGAGCCATTATCAGTATTTTTTAACTAAAGCTATTATCTGCCAGCTATCATTGGTTTTGGGTCTATCCACAGTTTGCTACCATCACTCTGGATTTGTGCATGCACTCCTTACATAATCTCACTATGTTTTATTCCTATGCATGCCAGTTATTGTACACAATGGAACTGATCATGTAGAGCAAAAGAGACGAGCCTTGCGTGGCAATAAAATTTCATGCAGACGTCGTTCCATGGTGGGCGCAAAGGCATCCCCCCTCCACCCATTTCGGATCGTAATCCAGAGGAAGATAACTGTTCTGAGGGTGATTCAGAAGGAGAAGACCACTCCTATTTACCCCATGAGGTCTTCGCTCTAACTTGGCATGCTGATGTTGGTAATATCATGCATATGGTGCCTTGCATTGCTTACTGTATACATTAAAGATGTCATCTGCTTAGTTTAGACATGCTTTGTGTCAATGCCATCTGTTTTGTTTCTTTATCGTATATGTGAATCATGCAATGCCATCTTGTCTAGCCAGGCATCATATATGTGAATTTTGCAATGCCACCCTGGTTAGCCAGTCATCTTATATGTGAATTATATCATGCCATCATTTTTTATTAGGTGTTAAATTTGTCAACAATTTTAGTACATTCAATTACTCTTCCTGTGCATCAGCCATTCGGCATGGTCATGGAAAAATCTGGAGTGGAAACAAGGTCTTCAGAGCATACAATGCTATCTAACGAAGCACATGTCTTGCTGGTTACCGATAGCTCCTCGGAGGAGGATTCAGAGACAGATGACCAGTCATATTTCCCCCCTGAGGTGCATGCCCTAACTTGGCAGGGTTATGTTACTCATATCGTGCGTATGGTATCTTGCATTGCTATGTCATTTGCTTAGTTTAGACATGCTTTGTGTGAATGCCACCTGTTTAGTGTCTAATTACCATATATGTGAATTATGCAATGCCATCTTGTTGCAAGACATTATATATGTGAATTATGCAATGTTATCTTGTTGCAAGGCATTATGTATGTGAATTATGCAATGCCATGCTATTTAGGCAAGCATCATATATGTGAATTATATCATGCCATCCTTTTTTTGTATTTCTCATTGCTTTGTCGATAATGTTTGTCTATTCAACTGCTCTTCCTGTGCATCAGCCATTTGAATTGGTGATGGAGAAATCTGGAGTGAAAACAAGGTCTTCAGAGCAGACAATGCTACCTGCTGAAGTAGATATCTTGTTGGTCACAAATAGCTCTTCATAGGAGGATTCAGAGGCAGATGACCAGTCCTATTATCCCCCTGAGGTGTATGCTCAAACTTGGCAGGGTTATATTACTCATATAATGCATATGTTGTATTGCAATGCTTATTTTTTACATCATATACACAATATTGAATGCCATCTCCTTAGTTGACACATCATATATGCAATTGCCCTCTGCTCACTTCCTTAGTATATAAATCATATATTTGAATTATGGCATGCCATGATGTTTACATAGACAGCATGTATCTGAATTATGGCATGCCAACCCATTTTCTAAAGACATAATATAGTTATATCATCTCATCATGTTTACATAGTCATCATATTTTAAATTATGTCATTCTATCCGTGAATTATATCATGCCATCATGTTTCCATCGACGGCATGTTTGTGATTTATGGCATGCCAACCACTTTAATAGACACCTCGTACAGTTATATCATGTCATCTTGTTTACATAGTCATCATATTTTGAACTATGTCTTTCCATCTTTTTTAGTTAGCCATCATAATGTGAAATTGTGTCATGCTATCCTGTTTAGTTAGCCATCATATATGTGAAATTGTGTGATGCTATCCTATTTGGTTAGACAACATAAATGTGAATTATTTCATGCCCTATTTTCTTCCCTACTATCCATTGCACCTGTCTATCTTACAATGTCTGTACATTCAATTACTTTTCTTGTTTATGAGCCATTTCAATTGGAGGGAGTGATGGCAGTATCTGTGGGAGTAAAAACACGATCTTCAGAAAAGATTGTGCTACCTGTCGATGCAGATAGAACCACGGTTGTACTTGCCCAAGAATCATCCCCACCACACATAACCCACACTCATGCAGATTGTACCCCTACCCAGTTGGACAGAGAACCAACTACACCCCTTCTAACCCCAACCCCAGCAGATAGACACCCAGTTCCCGTTGGCACAGCACCGTCTCCACCACAGAGCACCCAAACACGAGCAGTTAGTAAGGCAACTGCAGTGCCAAAATCACGAGGACCACCACTCTGAACCCGAAGTCAACGCTTAAAGCAGAAGAAGAATTTTTCTCAGGTCAGGTTCCGTAGCTATGGTTCATACTACTTTGCTCTTGCATCATTGTATTTACTGATACCAACCAATTTCAAATTTGAAGGATGCAATTGAAACTCCAATGGCGCAACAGGTATGTTTTAAACTTGTTTCTTCAACGTGTTTGGCTGTTTGCTGTTGTAACTTGCTCTATGTTGATTTCAGTTTCAATTGAATAAACAGTTATGTTCTCATGCCATGCACATTACAAGTGTTGCTATTGCTGTGTAGTTTCCCACACTTATATTCTGTCTATGCTGCTTTGTCTTAAATAAATAAGATTCGAACTATATCTATCTTGATTTGGCAACATAAACTAGAATGATATAGACCATACAGTGACCATACTACATAGATATATGTTCGTTTCATGTTGTTGTCCTGTCCACCTTACTACTGAACTGGTTTACCAAAGTGAGTTTCATATACTACATTGTAAACCTGAGATGTGTTTGTTTGTTTCCCTTTTAGAACGCGGATAAAATATTGGAGAAGAGTACCCTGTTATGCAATGGTAAAGGAAGTAATGCAGATAAGGTTCAAGATAGTGAGACATCCCTGTTGGTCTCCAAGAAAGCTGATAAAAACTCTATTGAGGACACTGAGACAACCCCAAAGTCCTGTCTTGATGTAGTGTTCGAGTTACTGGCTACCACTGCTGGCACCAGCTCTTTGAACTCGTTGCCTGAATCAATTCGGCTTCTTGAGTCTCAAATTCAAGTTGAAAGACATCGATCAGATGTTATGCGACAGGAAGCTGAAGGACTGAGGAAGTCCCTGCAGAATTCAGATGCATACTTTCTGGTGCAACAGCGGGCGCTGGAGGACTTAAGCGCCAAACAAGAGAAAGTTAATAAGATTGCTAAGCATCTTGCCAGCATTATGGGTACCCAGGATATTGTTTCTTGAGCTCTTCTGAAGTGGTTTCAGTTCTGGACTTGTTTTGCTGCGGCATTTATATGCGGTTGTGTTCCCTATATTTGCACTGGTGGCGAACTTTGATGCCCAGTGGATGTAATATGTGTAATAGCCGTGATAGCCTAGTGTAAGTTGCTTGCTTATTTATTTCATTGTTGTCTTGTTTATTTGTTTGCTTGTAGTCAGTGCAGTTCTTTTTCTGCGGTTTGCTAGTGGCTGCAACAACCTATTTTTTAAAACTAGGCCACAATAACCATGGGCTAATATTTACTGTAGTGACACTGCACCTACGGGTCGTAGAAACAGTGGGCCTTCTACGGGCCGTATAAACAGTGGGCCTTCCACGGGCCGTAGAAACAATGGGCCTTCTACGGGCCACAGAAACAATGGGCCTTCTACGGGCCATATCATCAATGGGCCTTATACGGGCAGTGGTTGATTGGCCAAACATGGGCCAATAACAGGCCGCATTATGGCCATAAACGGGCTAGAGTTGGAATCGTCCGTTCACGGGCTGACCATAACGGGCCATCGTTAATAGGCCGTATTTCATGACGCTATGAAAACGGCCCAATGTGTTAACGGACCACAAACGGGCCGACTGTAACCACGGGCTGAATTTGGCCCATAAGCAGAAAATGACAGTAACGGGCCGTAAGTAAATGAATGCTGGAAATTAGCCCAAGAATAAATGGGCTCTGAGAAGGCCGAAAGATAACATGGGCTCGAAACGGCCCAACGGAATAATGGGCCCTTAATGGGTATAAAGTGATACACTGTTCATTACGGGCCAGTTTCACCATGGGCCGTTAATGGGTGCAAAGTAATACACCGTTCATTATGGGCCAGTTTCACCATGGGCCATTAATAGGCCAAGAGTTACATAGGGCCTCATATGGGCCGAAAGACGTCATGGGCCATACATGGGCCAGAAGTGAAAACGGGCTGGAATCATATTGGGTGGCCCAGATGACGCTACTGGGCCTAATTCAGATAGGGCGTAACGGGCCTTGGGTTAGCGGGCTATAAATGGGCTATATGCGAACAGGCCGTTAACAGGCTTTACATGGGCCGGCCCGCCACCTTTTGACCAAGTCAAATGGGCCGACCTTTTCACAGGAATGGGCCTCTGTTGGGCCGTGCCATGTGTCCACGTATCATAGGCGCCTTCTGTCCAATGAGTGGATGACATCTGTCCTAATGGTGAGCCGACACGTGTCTCCTCCAGCCAATGATGATTTTACATGTGGAAAATCCCCATTGGTCGGGGCTGTTAACGGGTTATCGGATCCAAAACCCGACCCGATAGCTTAACGGCGTTCCGTTACGGTGGATGCCATGTGTCGGTCACCCTTGACGAAAGCACTTGTGTGACGCGTGATTTATCGTCATGGAAGTGGACACTTCCGTGATGATAATTTTAGTAATGTCATGGAACACTTCTACGACAGCACAGGTATGACTATCTTGATTCTTTCATAAATTTGTCATGGATGTACGTGCATGACAAAAAACGCGACCTACTGTGACAAACACGTATCATCATAGAAGTGTATTTTTTTGTAGTGGTATGGGTATCATTGTCATACTTGATAGCTAAGGATTGTTGATGGTGCTCGTGTTGCGGTTGAGTTTGGGCTAGCTATCACCGTTGCTAAAGCGGCTCCGGTGCTTCGGTTGTGGCGCCTATCGACATACAAGAAAGCTCATATGTGGTAAGTGAACAGTTCCACGATAAAGAAGAGAAAACCCGAAGGAGTACAAATCGAAATAACCTGATGAGGCTGCGGCATCAGTAAAGCAGGGCCAGTGGAGTTGAATATGGCATCCGTGGAGCTGGTCCGGTGCAGTGGATGAAGGCGTTGGCGAAGCACATCCGGTCCGATGTACAGTGCTTTCGGTGAGGCGGATCTGTTGCAATGGACGAGGGCTTGTATGAAGGGCCAGCGATGGGGCAGACAAGGGAGTCAGTGAAGGGCCTACACTATGGTGGATGAGGGCACCGGTGAAGCAGATCCAGTGCGGTGGACCATGATGGTGGTCAAGGAGATCTGGAGCGGTGGACAAGCCAGTCGCTTAAGCGGCTCTGGTGAACTGGTGAGTTGGCAGTTGGGGTTCCAAGGTGCGGAAGGTCGATCCGGTGGGGTGTGAGGTCCACCACTGCGGCGGAGGACTAGATTCGGTGACTTGGCGTGGTGGGGGGGAGGGGCTCTGGGGAAGAATATTGGGGGCAAAGAGGGGAAAACAATGGAGTTACCAAAGCAGCCCTTTTCCGTTCATGGGGCAGGGTTAAAACAGGAATATCGCAGGGCTAAGCTTTCGGGCGCGAGATATTTCGATGTGAGCGGGAAGTTTGAAAGTTTTTGGTGCCTGAAATTAAGTGTTCTGCTCTTGTATGACCGACTATGATATCATGGCCGAGAATTATTTGTTTTGCACGCAAAAAAGGTGCAAGTTTCAAAAATCAATGTCTCCAACTGGAAACTTAGATTGTCCATTCAATTCAAATATGGATCATTGAGCTAGTGCAAGCAAACACCATCATATGGTCCAATTCAAATGAAATCCAAATGTGTTTATCCTAAATATGATGACAAAAGCAAAAATGTGTATGTGTATGAATAAAGTGGATGATTATAAAGTTTGAACATGCCCGTAAGTGTATATCTCTAGGTTTGATATATGAATTTGAAATCACGAAATCCCGGCTTAAAAAATGTACCTCCGTTTAAATGAGTTACAAAAGCTAATGATGGACTTGAATTCCAAAATTCCAATCTTAGGTTTGTAATTCTGGCACTTCAAAGTATATCATGCATGTTCCAAAGTATCATTATCTCATAGTCCAAACTGTGAAACATGATCAACCATGCACACACTATTGACCATATATATCTCAATTACACTAAAGTCTCTGAAATATAGACACCTCACTCTTTATACGAAGCCACCCACCCACCTCCCCCCAACACACACACACAAGTCATTCCCCCCGAACACGAATACACGAGCACATTAACAGCCCCCTCTCTTCTAAAGTCCGGACCCCCAATATAGCTAGGTCACTATCACTTTGTCTCTCGGGCATGCACACATCTCTTTCCCCACTCCCTAGGTCTCCCGACATCTCTCTTTCCAAAGAACGCACACTATATAGAGTGTATCTTTCTCATACACACAAAATGTGGCCCCAAATGTCTATCTCCCTAGTTAAGTGGTTCTCGCACACTCACCTCACACACCACCCCCACTATAAACAAGCACACTTTGTCTCCTTGTGCACCATTCTCCTCTTTCTATCTCTCCCACATGCGGACCCGCCCCAGCTCCTTTCCTATATACATATATATTGTGACTCTTTCTATAGCTCCCTAATGTATAATCGTTCTCAATCTCGCACGATGTTCTCTACACCATCTGTTCTAGATCTCTCATGATGTCCCTATGACACACATGATGACTCGCTTCCCTTGCTTCTCCGTACACATGCCACTTTCAAACAACATAAACATTGTCTCCCTATATATACACCACTTCTGCACTCAAACAACCCCTCTCTCTCCCCCTCTCTTCCTCTCTCTCTCCCTCGTTAGCTCTCTCTCTCGCTCTCACACCCCTCTCCACACACACTCGATGTCTCTTCCAAACAGTCTGCTCCCCGCTCGCACCCATGCTATACCACTACTACACATGCCTTTGTCTCTCTTTGACACACATGTCACACCATTCCCCCTTCCCTATACTAGGTTTACATCATTAGTGGTCTCTCTTCTCCACATACACACACTCTCTCTCTCACCCACATGTTCACAAACACACATAGACACGCACAAACACCCGTCTATTTGGATCCTTTTTTTAAGACACACACCCTTGCATATTCTCTCCAGCTCTAGGTATGTATATATCCCCCCCTCTCTAGCTCAGATGCACACCAAAATTCTCCACCTCTCTAACGCACACATCTCTCCCCATGTATGCATGTGTATCTCACACACTCACTCTCTGATTATGTCTATGTGTCTCCATGTTACACAACATAAAGCCTCATGCACATGTCTCTCTCTGTCCTCCACACACACAGACACAAAGAATCTCTTATCATTGCCTCAGTCTCTACACATATCACACACGCACACTGTCTCTCTCTCGCACACACGCTCAATAATGGTTTTCCCGTGAATAACTTACTGTCTATTCATCAATAGTCGTGGCGGTGCGGCGAACACGAGACGTGAAAAAGAATAAATCTACACGTGTGTAGACCAACTAGTATGACTACTAGGACTAGAGCAAGCCAAAACTGCGCCGCCGTCACCCCCTCCTTACCGGCGAAAGGAAAACCTTTGTTTTACACAGTCGGGAAGTCATCGTGCTAAGGCCCCACATGCTCAGTCGTTGAATAAAATGTAGATCCAAGTTTATGGAAACAAGTATCAATAATACGTATGTATCTCCATACCTATATCTCTTCTCTCTTATAAAGAACCCGAGTTGGTGATGATGGTACGCATGCCATCTTGCAATATAGACCGTCCGATCTATATCTGACGGATAGAAATTAAAATAAAAGGTACCCGCACCTCTCTACATTTGCAGACAAGGCCTTCCCTTGTTCATCCTTAATTATCTCTCACAACATCATTATTGAGAAATTAAAAAAGGAAGCCTCTGGAACAAACTGGCATAGTGGTCGCTGCCAGCGTCGTCCATCCCCATGCCTCCGCTCAGTCCGACCACCAATCACCACCACGCCCCACTCCTCCTAACCTTATCTCTCTTCTTTCTCGAGATATCATTAGTTTTTACACATGGGATTACTCCTGCATGGGTCAATCACAACAGGTGTTTTATAAAAAAATGCATCTTGATGTTCCGTGCAATGCACGAACATCTTGCTAGTACTCCTACATAAGACTTCGTTGGTGATGACGATGTATCTGCGATCCGTCATTTCTGACCATTAGATCTACATCTAATGACCGTGAGGTAAGTTGTTGCCTTTTCTCAACAACATCCCACTTCTCTACAAATTTGCAGAAAAACCCTCAATTAGTATCTTAAAACCAACCACATCCCGCCCTCACCTCACCGAAACATCCCAAGGAATATATTATGATTGAAACATAATATATCTCTAGTGATATATGTATATCAAAATTAGAGTGTTTTCTATCAAGTTTGTGAATAAGTATTATTCTAATTATGATCCTTGCGGCGGAACATTGCTAGTACTTCCAACCATCCAAAAAATGTTAGTATTTTCACAGGTCAAACTACTAAGGTTACATTATGATCCGTGTGGGCTCGTTTTTAAATAGTAACCTTGCTGCGAGCCAATATTGTACACTAGTAGTTTGACCTATGAAGTCGAACGGACGTGCCGCACCACAATCTAGGTGCACTGGATAGCCCAGCCACGTGAACCGGTTTTCCCTCCCATCATCTCGTGGCTCGCATACTAGAGTAGTACTCCTATATACTCGCCTGCGTGCTCGCCCTAGTCGCACCTCACTTGCAGCTTCCTCATCAGTTAGCATATTTAAACTAGCGCTTCCCAATTAAGCCCGAGGAGCTAGAAAATCCTGGCGTGACATTGGGAACTGTGCAATATGGCTCTGTACGTAAAGTGCTAGTACTCTACTACTCTGTAGCTTGTGGCGTTGCACGCATGGACTTCGCTCCATTATCAGCTCTACAAAAGAAATTTCTCTTGACGTGTTTTTTTGTTTTGAAATGGAGGCAAAAGCTTTGCCTCATCTCATTCATGAAGAAGGAACTACTAACAAAGTTCGATAAGATCCATTACACCTCCACAAATGGAAGCAAAAACCCTAGTCTCGTTGTACTAAAGAACTCAAATGTTCTGCCCCCACAGTAACCGTCGCTGATAAATAGGCTGCTAGTGTGTGCGTGAGAGGACCGGATGAGTAGGCCAGCTACGCGCTTGAATAGAGCACGGAGAGTATGCTCTACGCAGGTGCACTTTCCTTGCATTGATAGCACACTACTAGGAAAAGGGCTATAGATGATATGGCCACTAATGGCGCACCAGACATGTGGTGCGCCACTACTATATAGCAATGGCGCACCATGTGTTGGTGCACCATTAGTGTGAAAGACACTAATGGTGCACCAGACCCATGGTGCGCCACTAGTAACGATTTTTTTCCAAAAATACTAATGGCGCACCAGGGCAGAGTGCGCCATTACTAGTTTTAACTAGTAATGGCGCACCAGCCATATAGTGTGCCACTAGTAACAATTTTTTTTCCAAAAATACTAATGGCGCACCAGCCACACAGTGCGCTACTACTATATTTTTTTATTTTTTTTGCAAAACTACTAATGGCACACCACCAGCTAGTGCGCAGGGTTACTAATGGCGCATTTATGTGTGGTGCGTCACTAGTAACCTGGGACCAGCTAGATATTTTGTACAGCCACACCTACACACTCACTTTCCCCACTTCATTCTCTCCACCTCCTCCTCCAAGCTTGTCTCGGCTGCCTCCTCCTCCCCACCTCATTTGCACCATAGATTCATCCAAATTAAGTGGTTAAATTACCTTTTTTTGATAGGTAAGTAAGGGGGAAGCTATCTTTATATTGTAGATCTACTTTTTTTCTCCCTCCAACAACGTGCACATGCACTTTTTATGGCCTAGCTAGATCTATGTATGTTTGTGGTGTTGCATATGTTTGTGGTGTTGCATATATGTTTGTGTTTGCAGGTACCGGTATTTGAAATGCGATAGTTGCCAATATTTTGCCGGAATGTTGAGTCATTTCCGTGTCAGCGAGAATTTTGGCACTATGCATTCTTTTTGGTCCTATTTTTAGGGAAAGTCATGCCAAATTTTTTCTTGGTTCTAAAATATCATTTTGCTCTACCCCGCAGGCGACCATGGTTCGCACGATGACCGGAGGCATCGTGAATAGGTTTTTGAGCTCCGTGAAGGCCAAGATGCTTCAAAAGAACGAGACGGAGATAAGATGTCCGTGTCGAAGATGCAAGTTGAAGATCCTTATTGCGGACCCGGATTCCGGGCAGGTGCGGGACCACCTGCTCTTGCGTGGTTTCATGGATGGCTATCGGTGGCAAGGTGATGAAGATGACTATGAAGTCGTCCATGGGGGCCGGGCAAGAAATGAGGAAGGGCATCAAGACAACCACCGCGGCTCGGGCGGGCGAGAAGACGAAGAATCTCCAGGACATGATCACGACAGTGATGCTGTACACAGTCATCATGTAGAAGATGCAGGACATGATGATGAGGAAGATCAATACGAAGGGCATGATCATGAAGATGATGATGCTGGAGCAGACGACAATGGACCATCGATGGGCTTGGTGCAGGACCCTCATATTCAAGAGTTGCTTCTCAAGCAGACGGATAACGCAAGAGCTGCCGCCCGAGAGAAAGCCAAGTTGGATCAACTGGAGATAGACGCGGTTACTCCATTGTATGAAGGATGCAGGCCCGAGGATACCCGCCTGAAAGTAACCCTCATGGCTCTGGAGATGAAGGTAAAACACAAAATGACCGAGGCATGCTTTGACGAGAACATGCCATTCTAGCACGAACGTCTTCCCAAGGGGAACAAGTGCCCGACCAGTTTCGAGGAGGTGAAGAAAATCGTGTGTCCTCTGGATTTATCGCACATGAAATACCATGTGTGCATGAACAATTGCATCATTTATCGGACGAGCACGCGGAGTCTACCATATGTCCGGTGTGAGGCGTCACTCGATACAAGAAGAGGAAGAAAGCTCCTCAAAAAGTGGTGTGGTACTTTCCGACCACTCCTCGTCTGCAGCGGTATTTCATGGACGCTAAGGTAGCAAAGCTCCTGCGTTGGCACGCGGATAGGGAGGAGAAGAAGCGAGAAGATGACGCAAATGATCCGGAGATAAATAAAAAAGACAAGATGCCGAGTCACCCTAAGGATGGGAGCCAGTGGCAAGCGTTGAACTTCGAACACCCAGAATTTGGGAAGGATCCAAGGAACATCGTGCTGGGCGCGAGCACTGATGGAGTCAATCCGTTTGGCAGCCAGAGAAGCACACATAGCACCTGGCCTGTGTTTTTGTGGATGTACAACCTTCCCCCCTGGTTGTGCATGAAGAGGAAGTACATTCACATGAGTATGCTAATTGAAGGGCCGAAACAACCAGGGAATGACATGAATCTGTATCTGGGGCTGCTGAAAGAGGAGCTAGACACACTGTGGAAAACGCCAGCCAATACGTGGGACGCCGCAGAGAAAGAATATTTCCCTATGAGAGCCGCACTAGTCATGACGGTGCATGACTATCTCGGTTACGGATATGTCGCGGGGCAGGTGGTCCACGGATTTTCTGGATGCGTCAGGTCCATGGATGAAGCAACGTATCGCCAGCTAGATAAAGATCCCCGGTCTTTGAAAACCGTGTTCATGGGACATCAAAGGTGGCATCGCGACGATGACCCGTGGAGATAAAGCAAGGATCTGTTCGATGGTGAAACCGAACCCCGAAAACGCCCGCGTATGAGGAGCAGCGAGGAAATAGACGAGCTGTTGAAAAAATGGAAAGATTTCCCACAGTCGGGAAAGAAGCAAAAGGCGCCAGAGCCGGGAAAGAAGTGAAAGGCGCCAGAGCCGCTGCTGAAGGTATGGAAAACGAGGTCTGTTTTCTGGGACTTGCCGTACTGGAAGATCCACCGTGTGCCTCACAGCCTTGATGTCATGCATATCACGAAGAACGTGTGCGAGAGTCTGCTTGGTACCCTGTTCAACATGCCAGGGAGGACCAAAGATGGGCCGAAAGCAAGGGCAGACTTGAAAACAATGGGCATCAGGGAGGAGCTTCACGCTAATGATGATGGTGATGAGGCGAAGCAGGACACAGAAAGTCGTCGCAAAGGCAAAAAGTCCAAGAAGACCGGAAATGACTTCCCTCCCCGTGCTTCACTCTAAGTCAGGAGGAGATCGATCAGTTTTTCACCTGCCTCGTAGGAGTAAAACTTCCTTATGGTTACGCGGGGAAGATAAGCAGATACCTAGACTCAGCGAAGCAGAAGTTTAGTGGGATGAAGTCTCACGACTGTCATGTGCTGATGACGCAGATACTTCCAGTAGGCCCCACACTTTATTGTACTGTGGTGAGATAGAGGGAGAGCTGGCATGTTGGTCCATATGTATTTACTATGTAATTATAACATGGCAAAAGAGATTTGAGTCACAATAATGGTGTCCAGCACAACACACCCCTCAAATAAAACTAAGCACCCTGAAATTCTTTGACAACTAAACTGCTGGCTATATGATGTTGGCCATATATACTAGACGGATATAATGTGAAGAAATGAGTGGTAGTACTACTAACTACAAGATGAACTATAAGAAATACTAGTATGTACGTACTGAAGAGTTAAAGTAACGAGAAGGAACATAACATAGTTCTGCTGGGGGCTCAGCACCACACACCCCTCAAATAAAACGAAGCACCCTGAAATTAAACTAAGCAACTAATCTGGTAGACACTGCATTACAACAACCATGAGCAACGACACTGCCACCTTACTCGGACTCCTCGTCCATGTGCTAGACTTCGTCCTTGTCCCTCTTCCTCTTGGCCAATAATTCTTTGCTAGAATCACACACTTGGCTCTTGCTCTTCATCCAACCCTTGTAGATATCGAAACAAAGGTAGGCATCCATCGCAACATAGTGGATGTGGTCTATATCTAGTACACTCCACTGCCATGCATGACGATGAAACTTGGGCAAAGGTTTCTTCAGTTTACTGTACGAAGGATGAACCATGGCTCCTGCCAGGGTCATCATTGAAGGCTGATGGGAGGACACCAGAACATTCCTCTGGAGGTCGAAGGGCTCGCCTACAATGAGGCCTATCCGACCCAGGACTTCTTTGTCATTTGTAAAGTCTATAGTAACGAATTTGACTACGGCGCCCCCGAGGAAGTTCTTAAATTCCTCACACTCTACGTCGGCATGGCATATGAGGTAGACCAAGCACAAGTTATGCACACAAACCTGAATCATGGCGGGCTTCTTCTTCTCTTCCTCCTTTAGATTCTTCTCTTTGTTCAGGACTATGGTGTACTCAACATCTAGCCCAGCGACCCACTCTACCTTTGAGTTTTCGAACATGCGTCTGAAGCGAGCAAGGCAGCCTTTCACGGTCGCGGAAGAACGGGTGTAGATGACATCAAACTCATCACCGGTGATGGTTCTAACCTTGTATTCACCGCCGATCATGGAGATTTGGGAGGCCATGGATTTGGGGGGAGGGTTAGGATTAGTGGAACTTCTGTAATGTGAAAGGACGGGACGACTAGAAGCAAATTGCCATAATGTTAAAGGACGGCCGAGGACGAGTAGGAGAGAAATGCTAGCGGTTTTCCGATTGTAAAAATGCTGAGTGGGGCGTGCGAACGACAGGGCTTCCATGCTCCCATGAGACGGGCTTCCGAGAGCCCTTGGATCTGAGGTCAAACGGTTGCATGGCGTGATTCTAGACATATGGCTGAATATCCTATCCTGGAGGGTTATTCTGCAAGTTTTCAACAACTTAGCATGCGACCGTTCGATCTCAGATCCTGGGCTGTCAGCAACCCGTATCATGGTCGTGCCTACCACGACCGTCGCCTTGCTCGCGCGGTCGCGCCCTTGGAGATTTCAGACGGCTGTAAATGAGCATTTTTTTGCCTACTTCGCGTGCATGAAACTACTTCCTCCGTCCGGGTGCATTAGGCTATTTGATGCTGGCATGTCATACGTAGTCATCACTTAGTAACTCATACAACAAGGTTAGCTGTAAGGTTGGCTATAAGAGTAATTTTTTTACTTCTCTCTATCTCTTTCTTCATACTCCTTATACATCGCAAAAATAATATAATTTGAAAGTACATTCAGATACGAACCAAACGATACAATTTTGGGTGACATGCATTCACATTTTGCTTCAAATATAGTACGTGGTCAAACATTGACCCAAAATATGCAAAACAAAAATAATACTTCCAAGACCAGTGCCGCTCCTCTCCTCTTAAACCACCGCCGCTCCTCTCCTGTTGCAATCCGAATCCAGTGTCGCTCCTCTCCTCTTCCATTTCAAAACCACTGCCGCTCCTCTCATGTTCCAATCCAAAACCAGCGCTGCCCCTCTCCTCTTCCATTTCAAAACCACCGTTGTTCCTCTCCCCTTCTAGTCCAAAACCAGCACCGCTCCTCTCTTCTTCCATTCGAAAACCACCGTCAGTGAGTGAAGGTGCTGTGAAGAAGTAGATCGATGGAGGAGTACAACCGATACGTGTGGCTCATAGGCGGCGAATCTGTGAAGCTAGCTAGGATGTTGGAGATACAGTCTTGGTTTGACAACCCGGAGCAATTAGCAGCGACAGCGAAAGCGATGGCCAAATATTTGGAAATAAGCGAAAAGGAGGCGATACACCGGCAGGGAGTTGCACTGGAGTCCATAGAGCTGCTCCTCTAGGCCATGGAGCAAACAGATTCACCAGATCCGATGGTGAGGCTGCGGTGGTGGGAGTATCGATCGAAGATGGAGCATCCACCCGAGATCTTTGAAGGATCGAGCATCTATATGGTGCCGTTTGTGAGTGTGCCATGGTAGAGGCGAGCCGGTGGAGTCTTCATCGACCGAACCCAACTGCAAGAGGAGAAAAACAGTTGGCGTGACGACGCTTCCCCGCCATCCTCTCCCTCGCCATTCACCTCGTCTTACGGGGTAGTTGTCTGCCCCAAATAGTCTGAGGAGGAGCTTAGGGTTGTCAGTATTTGAAGGTTATGTTTTGTCTTTTAGATTTGAGAGTACTTTCAGATATGAATGTCTTTTGAATTTCAGATTTGCAGTATTGAGCATATGAAGTATTTTATAAATTCTGGAGATCTATTTTTAGCACTTAAAGAAATGTAGTTTCATATAGAAGTGCAGAAGATGTGATTCTCAGAGAAAAAATTGCAAGTTTCAGTTTTAGATAAGAAACTACAAGTTTCAGAGGCAGAGCATTTATATTCCCTTTTCAAACAAGGATAACATCATGTTGGAAGTTTATTCACTATCAAAAATGGAACTACAAACCAGTTAACATCATGCTGATGAACATTCATGCATAGCACATCTTCATATGATGCACAGTCCAAAAGATATGCTATTTTCAAAATGCCCACAAAATGTCAAGTGTGCGAAAATAGAGAAAACCAGGGATGAATTTTGGCAAGTGTTGGATGTGGTGTGCGTAGATGACAATGGGGACCCACATGTCAAGAATGGCAGAGGCAAAACTAGTCGGGCTGGTTGTGAATTGTCAGGAGGAGCTTAGGGTTGTCAGTATTTGCAGGTTGTGAATTGTGTTTTGTGTTGTGTATTTTGAGAGTACTTTCAGATATGAATGTCTTTGGAATTTCAGAATTGCAGTATTGAGCATATGAAGTATTTTATGAATTTTAGAGATCTATTTTTAGCACTTAAAAAATGTAGTTTCATATAAAAGTGCAGACAATGTGATTCTCAGAGACTGCAAGTTTCAATTTCAGATAAGAAACAACAAGTTTCATAGGCATAGCATCTATATTAACACGCCCTTTTCAAATAGGGATAACATCATGTTGGAAGTTTTATTCATGGTCGAAAATGGAACTACCAGCCAGTTAACATCATGCTTGTCAACATTCATGCATAGCACATCTTCATATGATGCACAGTCTAAAAGATATGCTATTTTCAAAATGCCCAAATAATGTCAAGTGTGTGAAAAATAGAAAAAAACAGGGACGAAATTTTGGCAAGTGTTGGATGTGGAGTGCGTAGATGACAATGGGGACCCACATGTCAAGAATGGCAGGGGCAAAACATTTGGAGATATTTTCACTACATCAGGTGGAATCGAACCTGGGCGGAACAACAGTCGGGTAGTGTCACTTGGCCATTGGGCTACTTCAGTTGTTTTGGTAGAGATAAGGCACAGCTTCTACCATTACTGTAGCATGCCTTCCGCGGCTCCTGTGGTTCAATCTCGTCCTCTGCCTTTGTGCTCTATGCGGCGCCGCTGTCTGCCATTGTGAACATGCTAAACAAATGAGAGGAATCTGGAGAGGACTGTATGTGGAGAGGTGGACATTCGGGACCCACCAGGTCTATGACCGTACGCAAGCAAGTGCCTCATTGAAAAAATACTTCCTCCTAATGCTATACTAACGTTGGGGCCCACGGGTTTGTTAATATAGTTAATTTTTTTGAGGTGTTTCAAAGTAGTTACTAAAGGAGATAAATTTATATTGAAGCCGGGGAGCTGGCAGGTATCATTTATTATCAGTGGGCCAACAAGTATCAGTTGAGTTGTGGGCTGCCCCGTCTAGGCTTTCTTTTTAAAGATGTGCAGCCCACGACATGCCAGTTTGTATTTCTTGAGGGTCGTCATCTATCGACGGGCTTATGGACCTCCCCGTCGGTGTCAAAACCGGCGGATCTCGGGTAGGGGGTCCCGATCTGTGTGTCTTAGGCTAATGGTAACAAGAGGCAAGGGACACGATGTTTACCCAGGTTCGGGCCCACTTGATGGAGGTAAAACCCTACTTCCTACTTGATTGATATTAATGATATGGGTGTTACAAGAGTTGATCTACCACGAGATCGTAGAGGCTAAACCCTAGAGGCTAGCCTATGATGATTATGATTTTATCTCTAAGGACTAAACTCTCCGGTTTATATAGACACCAGAGAGGGCTAGGGTTTACATGGAGTCGGTTACGAAGAAGGAAATATAATATCCGGAGCGCCAAGCTTGTCTTCCACGCAAAGGAGAGTCCCATCCGGACACGGGACGGAGTATTGAGTCTTGTATCTTCACGATCCAATAGTCCGGACAAAGTATATAGTCCGGCTGTCTGGATACCTCCTATTCCAAGACTCCCTCAGTAGCCCCTGAACCAGGCTTCAACGATGATGAGTCCGGCGCGCTGTTTTGTCTTCGGCATTGCAAGGCGGGTTCCGTCTCCGAATACTCCGAAGTAATTATCGAACACTTAAACCGTGTCCGGATCTGCAAGATGATCTTCACATACCGCCATAGAGAGAATGATATTTCACAAATGTGATCTGCTGACAACTTTAGACAACGTGACATGACATTACGGTCGGGTCATTATTCAAACCATTTTCCCACAACCAGCCATAGCGCATATTGCGAGGCGGTTTCCTTGACACGTCTTGTCAAAGCAGAGATCATGTCCCCTTATCACGGGATTCCCATCAATACGGGTATGGGTAACTGATAACCCACAAGTATAGGGGATCGCAACAGCTTTCGAGGGTAGAGTATTCAACCCAAATTTATTGATTCGACACAAGGGGAGCCAAAGAATATTCTTGAGTATTAGCAGTTGAGTTGTCAATTCAACCACACCTGGATAACTTAGTATCTGCAGCAAAGTGTTTAGTAGCAAAAGTGGTATGATAGTAATGGTAACGGTAGCAAAAGTAAAGATAAATGTTTTGGGGTTTTTGTAGTAGTTGTAACAGTAACAACGGAAAAGTAAATAAGCGAAGAACAATATGTGAAAAGCTTGTAGGCAATGGATCAGTGATGGATAATTATGTCGGATGCGATTCCTCATGCAATAGTTATAACATAGGGTGATATAGAACTAGCTCCAATTCATCAATGTAATGTAGGCATGTATTCCGTAAATAGTCATACGTGCTTATGGAAAAGAACTTGCATGACATCTTTTGTCCTACCCTCCCGTTGCAGTGGGGTCCTTATAGTAACTAAGGGATATTAAGGCCCCCTTTTAATAGAGAGCCGGAACAAAGCATTAACACATAGTGAATACATGAACTCCTCAAACTATGGTCATCACCGAGAAGTATCCCGATTATTGTCACTTCGGGGTTGTCGGATCATAACACATAATAGGTGACTATAGACTTGCAAGATAGGATCAAGAACACACATATATTCATGAAAACATAATAGGTTCAGGTCTGAAATCATGGCACTCGGGCCCTAGTGACAAGCATTAAGCATAGCAAAGTCATAGCAACATCAATCTCAGAACATAGTCGATACTAGGGATCAAACCCTAGCAAAACTAACTTGATTACATGGTAAATCTCATCCAACCCGTCACCGTCCAGCAAGCCTACGATGGAATTACTCACGCACGGCGGTGAGCATCATGAAATTGGTGATGGAGGATGGTTGATGATGACGACGGCGACGAATCCCCCTCTCCGGAGCCCCGAACGGACTCCAGATCAGCCCTCCCGAGAGAGATTAGGGCTTGGCGGCGGCTCCGTGTCGTGAAACGCAATGAAACTTTCTCTCTGATTTTTTTCTCCCCGAGACGATATATATGGAGTTGGAGTTGAGGTCGGAGGAGGTCCAGGGGGGCCACGAGATAGGAGGGCGCGCCCTAGGGGGGGCCCCTGTCTCGTGGACAGCCCGTGGGCCCCCTGGCCTTGATTCTTTCGCCAAAAATTCTTATTAATTCTGAAAAGTGCCTCCGTGGATTTCCAGGACATTCCGAGAACTTTTCTACACATAAAACAACATCATGGCAGTTCTGTTGAAAACAACGTTAGTCCGGGTTAGTTTCATTCAAATCATGCAAGTTAGAGTCCAAAACAAGGGCAAAAGTGTTTGGAAAAGTAGATACGTTGGAGACGTATCAACTCCCCCAAGCTTAAACCTTTGCTTGTCCTCAAGCAATTTAGTTGATAAAATGAAAGTGATAACGAAAAACTTTTACAAACTCTGTTTGCTCTTGTGGTTGTAAACATGAAAAGCCAGCATTCAAGTTTCAGCAAATATTACGAACTAACCATACTAACAATAGCACATAGGTCTCACAATTACTCATATCAATAGCATAATCAGCTAGCGAGCCATAATAATAAAACTCGGATGACAACACTTTCTCAAAATAATCATAACATGATGTAACAAAATGGTATCTCGCTAGCCCTTTCTGAAACCGCAAAACATAAATGCAGAGCACCTTTAAAGATCAAGGACTGACTAAACATTGTAATTCATGGTAAAAGAGTTCCAGTCAAGTCATACCCAATACAAACCAATAATAATGAATGCAAATGACAATGTGCTCTCCAGCGGGTGCTTTTTAATAAGAAGGGTGATGACTCAACATAAAAGTAAATAGATAGGCCCTTCACGGAGGGAAGCAAGGATTTGTAGAGGTGCCAAAGCTCAATTTTCAAATAGAGATTGAATAACATTTTGAGCGGCATACTTTTGCTGTCAACGCAACAACTATGAGATGGCTGTATCTTCCATACTACATGCATTATAGGCAGTTCCCAAACAAAATGGTGAAGGTTTATATTCCCCCAACCACCAACAAGCATCAACCCATGGCTTGCTCTAAACAACGAGTGCCTCCAACATACAACAGCCATTGGGGAGTTTTGTTTAATTATTTTGATTTGCTTTGATCTTTTTGGATCATGGGACTGGGCATCCCGGTTACCAGCCCTTTCTCGTGAATGAAGAGCGGAGTCCACTCCTCTTGAGAATAACCCACCTACATGGAAGATATAGGCAGCCCTAGTTGAAACATGAGCTGCTCGAGCATACAAAACAGAATTTCATTTGAAGGTTTTGGAGTTTGGCACATACAAATTTACTTGGAACGGCAGGTAAATACCGCATATAGGAAGGTATAGTGGACTCATATGGAACAACTTTGGGGTTTAAGGAGTTTGGATGCACAAGCAGTATTCCCGCTTAGTACAAGTGAAGGCTAGCAAAAGACTGGGAAGCGACCAACTGAGAGAGCGAAAACAGTCGTAAACATGCATTAAAATTAATTCACACCAAGTACAAGCATGAGTAGGATATAATCCACCATGAACATAAATATCATGAAGGCTATGTTGATTTGATTCAACTTCATGCGTGAACATGTGCCAAGTCTAGTCACTTAATACATTCAAAGGAGGATACCATCCCATCATACCACATCAAAATCATTCTAATAGCATGTTGGCATGCAAGGTAAACCATTATAACTCAAAGCTAATCAAGCATGGCACAAGCAACTATAATCTCTAAATGTCATTGCAAATATGTTTACTTCATAATAGCTGACTCAGGAACGATGAATCATCATATTTATAGAAACAAAAGAGGTCGAGTTCATACCAGCTTTTCTCATCCCAATAAGTCCATCATATATCGTCATTATTTCCTTTCACTTGCACGACCGAACGATGTGTATAATAATAAGAGTGTACGTGCATTGGACTAAGCTGGAATCTGCAAGCATTCAACTCAAGAGAGAAGACAAGTAATATGGGCTCTAAGTTAAATAAACAATCATGCATATAAGAGCCACTAAGCAATTTCAATATAGTCTTCTCGACCCCCAAAAGAAGGAAAAGAAAATAAAACTATTTACACGGGAAAGCTCCCAACAAGTAAAAGAAGAACAAGAAATCTTTTTGGGTTTTCAATTTAATTTCTACTACAGGCAAGGAAATTAAACTAACTAATTTTTTGGTTTTTCTAAAGGTTTATCAAACACACAAGAAAAAAACTAGAAAAAGAAATTTAAACTAGCATGGATAATACAATGAAAGAGTGTGAGCACCGACGACTAGTGTGTGAACATCAATGTAAAGTCGGTGAGAAATACGTACTCCCCCAAGCTTAGGCTTTTGGCCTAAGTTAGTTTAATACCATGGACCGCCGCTACTCTCCCCGGTGTAGTGGGAGGTGTAATCAGGATACCACTGGCTGGTCATCTCTGGATCCCACTGGACAGATGATGCACGATAAGGGTCTAGCTCAGGTTCAGGATCTGGAGTAAAAGCTTGGGCTAGATGGTTGTTCACCGCTTCCGGCATAACAAGGCGATTTTCTGCAAGCAAGTCAAATAACAGAGGTGCAGGCAAAATAATAAACTCAAAATGTTTCTTATTGAATCTAAGTCTATACAAGAGCATCTTCTCTTCATTGTCAACAATAAACTTGTGTGCTACAATGCTCTTGTAATCTAAAATGTGAGGAGGTAATTTTGTCTCCTCCTCCTCATGGTGCCTAATGGGTATCTAAAAATGTTTAGCAAGGCGTGCAACATAGATACCTCCAAATATGGGGCCTTTTGTACGATTCAGGGCTAGCCGTTTAGCAACGACGGCACCCATACTAAAAGTATTGTCTCCCAGCAAAGCATGTTGAAGAATAATAATATTTGGAACGCTCAAATTTCCACTATTTCCACGACCATTCGAGCATCTACTAGCAAATATAGCAAAGGAGCGTAAAACAGGAAAGTGTATGCTAGAGACTTTTGCCTCAGAGCCCTTCTTTGGCTCTTCTACAGCAATAGTTTTAACGAAGCCATCCACATCTTCACGATGGGGTTCCTCTAATTCTCCCTCATAAGGTATCCTAAATACAGCGAAAAAATCACGTAAAGACATTTCTCTGAATTCATCATATAAATGAAATGATACTGCAGGCGGTGACTTCTTAGGATAATAATAAAAGTTTTGCACGAAAGTATTGGTAAGTAAGATATACTGACCGATTCGGTCGTTCATGAAACCGGTGAGGCCTGCAGTCTCGATTAAAGCATAAAAGTCTTCATGAATTCCGGCTTCTTTCAAGAAATCCTCACATGGCCATTCACATGATCGTACTTCCGCTAAGCGAGGAAGATTATACTTAGGTTTTTCCTTCTCTTTGTCTTGTTTTTCCTTAGAGCTTTGGCTAGAAGAGCCTTTAAAGAGCCTCCTTAACATTCTCTGAAAATTTCGGAAATTTTAGTAACTTTAATATAAAAGTGAATAAAACTAAACAAGATTGATAGCAACTACTCCTACAAGTGCCTAGAGCCTATATCATGCATTGGAATTGCTAGGGACCTCAAAAATTTAACATGCAAGCTCAAGAACATGGTCACCTATGCAGCAAGAATTTGCAATGAATAAAGAACTAGAACAAAAACTAATTGGACCAATGGAGGAGTCACATACCAAGCAACAATCTCCCAAAGCAGTTTTGTGAATGGAGCTTTGAGCTAAGAGATCGAAAATCGCAGCAAAACGAGCTAGAACTCGGGCTTGAGCTGGATGGGGATTTTTTTGGGTAGAAGATGAAGTGTGTGGGTGCTGGTATAAGTGGAGGGGAGCCACCAGGGGCCCACGAGATAGGGGGGGCGCCCTACAGGGGGAGCGCGCCCTCCTCTCTCGTGGCCTGGTGCTTGGCCCTCCTGCAATGTTTTCGGTGCCTTAAATTCTCAAATATTCCAGAAAAAATTATACTAAATTTGCAAGGCATTTGGAGCACTTTTATTTTCGGACTATTTTTTAATGCACGGATAATTCAGAAAACAGATGGATAATACTATTTTTGCTTTATTTATTCTAAATAACAGAAAGTAAAAAGGAGGTACGAAAGGTTGTGCCTTCTAGTTTCATCCATCTCGTGATCATCAAAATGAACCCACTAACAAGGTTGATCAAGTCTTGTTGACAAGCTCATTCCGAATAACATGGAACCGGAGAAATTTCGAATAACACTAAGTTACCTCAACGGGGATATGAAAATCCCCAACAATAAGAATATCATACTTTTTCTTGACAGTAGGGAGATGAAATTCAAAACCTCCAAAAATGATAGTTGGAACTTTTTCAATAGAATTGATGCTATGAACTTGAGATTGTTTCCTCGGAAAGTGTACCGTATGCTCATTACCATTAACATGAAAAGTGACATTGCCTTTGTTGCAATCAATAACAGCCCCTGCAGTATTAAGAAAAGGTCTACCAAGGATAATAGACATACTATCTTCCTCGGGAATATCAAGAATAACAAAGTCCGTTAAGATAGTGACATTTGCAACCACAACAGGCACATCCTCACAAATACCGACAGGTATAGCTGTTGATTTATGGGCCATTTGCAACGATATTTCCGTAGGTGTCAACTCATTCAATTCAAGTCTATGATATAAAGAGAGAGGCATAACACTAACACCGGCTCCAAGATCACATAAAGCAGTTCTAACATAATTTCTTTTAATAGAGCATGGTATAGTTGGTACACCCGAATCTCCAAGTTTCTTTGGTATTCCACCCTTAAAAGTGTAATTAGCAAGCATGGTGGAAATTTCAGCTTGCGGTATCTTTCTTTTGTTTGTGATGATATCCTTCATATACTTAGCATATGGATTTACTTTAAGCATATCAGTTAAGCGCATACGTAAGAAAATAGGTCTAATCATTTCAGCAAAGCGCTCAAAATCCTCATCATCCTTTGACTTGGATGGTTTAGGAGGAAAGGGCATGGGTTTCTGAACCCATGGTTCTCTTTCTTTACCGTGCTTCCTAGCAACAAAATCTCTCTTATCATAACGTTGATTCTTTGATTGTGGGTTATCAAGATCAACAGCAGGTTCAATCTCTACATCGTTGTTTTTGCTAGGTTGAGCATCAACATGAACATTATCATTAGCATTATCACTAGGTTCATGTTCATCACCTGATTGGGTTTCAGCATCAGAAATAGAAATATCATTGGGATTCTCAGGTGTGTCTACAGTAGGTTCACTAGAAGCATGCAAAGTCCTATCATTTTTCTTTTTCTTCTTTTTAGAAGAACTAGGTGCCTCTAAATTATTTCTCTGAGAATCTTGCTCAATTCTCTTAGGGTGGCCTTCAGGATACAAAGGTTCCTGAGTCATTCTACCAGTTCTAGTAGCCACTCTAACAGCAAAGTCATTTTTATTATTTAATTCATCAAGCAAATCATTTTGAGCTTTAAGTACTTGCTCAGCTTGAGTAGCAACCATAGAAGCATATTTGCTAATGCGGTGAAGTTCATCTTTAACTCTAGCCAGATTATCGCCTACACGTCCTATCTCGAAAGCATTATTCTTTAACTCTCTACCAACATAAGCATTAAAACTTTCTTGCCTAGCCATAAAGTCATCAAATTCATCTAAGCAAGGGCTATGAAATTTAGTAGAGGGTACTTCAACTTTATCATATCTATAGAGAGAATTTACCTTTACTACCTGTGTCGGGTTATCAAGACAATATGGTTCTTCAGGCGGTAAATTAAGACCATGTATTTCTTCAATAGGAGGTAAATTCTTAACATCTTCAGCTTTAATACCTTTTATTTCATTGATTTCTTTGCCTCTTGCATATCTTCAGGACTGCGAAATAAAACACCTCTCTTCTTCGGAGTGGGTTTAGGAATAGGCTCAGGAGTTGGCTCAATTGGTTCAGGAATTACTTCAGGAACTGGCTCGGGAAGAGTCCAATTATTTTCATTAGTCAACATATTATTCAATAATATTTCAGCTTCGTCAACTGTTCTTTCCCTGAAAACACAACCAACACAACTATCCAAGTAGTCCTTGGAAGCATCGGTTAGTCCATTATAAAAGATATCAAGTATTTCATTTTTCTTAAGAGGATGATCGGGCAAAGCATTAAGTAACCGGAGAAGCCTCCCCCAAGCTTGTGGGAGACTCTCTTCTTTAATTTGCACAAAATTATATATTTCCCGCAAGGCAGCTTGTTTCTTATGAGCAGGAAAATATTTAGAAGAGACGTAATAAATCATATCCTGGGGACTACGCACACAACCAGGAGCAAGAGAATTATACCAAGTCTTAGCATCACCCTTTAATGAGAACGGAAATATATTAAGGATATATAAATAGCAAGACTTCTCATCATTAGTAAACAGGGTAGCTATATCATTCAGCTTGGTAAGATGTGCCACAACAGTTTCAGATTCGAGGCCATAAAAAGGATCAGATTCAACTAAAGTAATAATATCAGGATCAACAGAGAATTCATAATCCTTATCAGTAACACAAATAGGTGAAGTAGCAAAAGGAGGATTGGGTTTCATTCTAGCATTAAGAGACTACTGCTTCCATTTAGCTAATAATTTCTTAAGATCATTTCTATCATTGCAAGCAAGAATTTCCATAGCAGCTGTTTCATGCATAACATAACCCTTAGGAACAACAGGTAATACATAATCATTGGGGGGACCTTCATCATCACTATCATCAGTAATAGGATCTTCAGTAATTTCATTCCCCCTAAATCTAGCAAGTTGTTCATCTAGAAATTCACCTAATGGCAAAGTAGTATCACGCAAAGAAGTAGTTTCATCATGCATAGCAGAAGTGGCATCATCAATAACATGCGACATATCAGAATTCATAGCAGTAGCAGGTTTAGGTGTCGCAAGCCTACTAATAACGGAAGGAGAATCTAGTGCAGAGCTAGATGGAAGTTCCTTACCTCCCCTTATAGTTGAGGGAAAAATAGTAGTTCGATCATCTTTCAAGTTCTTCATAGTGATCAACATATATAAATCCCAAGTGACTCAAAGAATAGAGATATGCTCCCCGGCAACGGCGCCAGAAATTAGTCTTGATAACCCACAAGTATAGGGGATCGCAACAGCTTTCGAGGGTAGAGTACTCAACCCAAATTTATTGATTCAACACAAGGGGAGCCAAAGAATATTCTTGAGTATTAGTAGTTGAGTTGTCAATTCAACCACACCTGGATAACTTAGTATCTGCAGCAAAGTGTTTAGTAGCAAAAGTGGTATGATAGTAATGGTAACGGTAGCAAAAGTAAAGATAAATGTTTTTGGGTTTTTGTAGTAGTTGTAACAGTAACAACGGAAAAGTAAATAAGCGAAGAACAATATGTGAAAAGCTTGTAGGCAATGGATCAGTGATGGATAATTATGTCGGATGCGATTCCTCATGCAATAGTTATAACATAGGGTGATATAGAACTAGCTCCAATTCATCAATGTAATGTAGGCATGTATTCCGTAAATAGTCATACGTGCTTATGGAAAAGAACTTGCATGACATCTTTTGTCCTACCCTCCCGTTGCAGCGGGGTCCTTACGGAAACTAAGGGATATTAAGGCCTCCTTTTAATAGAGAACTGGAACAAAGCATTAACACATAGTGAATACATGAACTCCTCAAACTACGGTCATCACCGAGAAGTATCCCGATTATTGTCACTTCGGGGTTGTCGGATCATAACACATAATAGGTGACTATATACTTGCAAGATAGGATCAAGAACACACATATATTCATGAAAACATAATAGGTTCAGGTCTGAAATCATGGCACTCGGGCCCTAGTGACAAGTATTAAGCATAGCAAAGTCATAGCAACATCAATCTCAGAACATAGTGGATACTGGGGATCAAACCCTAACAAAACTAACTTGATTACATGGTAAATCGCATTTAACCCATCACCGTCCAGTAAGCCTACGATGGAATTACTCACGCACGGCGGTGAGCATCATGAAATTGGTGATGGAGGATGGTTGATGATGACGACGGCGATGAATCCCCCTCTCCAGAGCCCCAAACGAACTCCAGATCAGCCCTCCCGAAAGAGATTAGGGCTTGGCGGCGGCTCCGTGTCGTGAAACATGATGAAACTTTCTCTCTGATTGTTTTCTCCCCGAGACGGTATATATGTAGTTGGAGTTGAGGTCGGAGGAGGTCTAGGGGGCCCACGAGATAGGAGGGCGCGCCCTAGGGGGGCGCACCCCTATCTCGTGGACAGCCCTTGGCCCCCCTGGCCTTGATTCTTTCGCCAAAAGTTCTTATTAATTCTAAAAAGTGACTCCGTGGATTTCCAAGACATTCTGAGAACTTTTCTTTTCTACACATAAAACAACATCATGCCAGTTCTGCTGAAAACAGCGTCAGTCCGGGTTAGTTTCATTCAAATCATGCAAGTTAGAGTCCAAAACAAGGGCAAAAGTGTTTGTAAAATTAGATACGTTGGAGACGTATCAGTAACCCAACCGCACAATCAATCATGGCGCTTGGGAAATAAGCGATTTTCAATAGGAAAGTGGGGAGGCACACCGTTCTTGACGCCTCTATAAAGGGATAAAGATTCCCCATTTTCACCCACGCCTTCTTCCTCCTTCGCTTATCCATTCTCACACCCTCGAGCTCCAGCGCCCTAGCTCTCACTTTCTCTGCACAGCAAAACATGTTCGGAGTAGGAGGCAAGTGGGTGGCCTCCACCGTGAAGGAGAAGCATGTTGCGAAGCTCCAGGCGGCCGGATACTTGGCCGCAGACATCGCGCACCGGCTACCGGACGAAGGGAAGATCATTCCAACTCCAGAACCCCACGAGAGGGTCGTGTTTCTCGCCCACTTCGTCCGTGGATTGGGATTTCCACTTCATCCCTTCGTCCGCAGGCTCATGTTTTACTACGAGCTAGATTTCCATGATCTAGCCCCAAATTTCGTCCTCACCATCTCGGCGTTTATCGTCGTGTGCGAGGCCTTCCTCCGCATAAAGCCTCACTTTGGCTTGTGGCTACGAATCTTCTGCGTGAAGCCGAAGATCGTGAGCGGCCAGTAAGGGGAGTGCGGAGGCGCCATGGTGGGCAAGATGCCCAACGTCACTTGGCTTGACGGCTCCTTTGCGGAGACCGTGAAAGGGTGGCAATCGGAGTGGTTCTACATCACCGAGCCGCGCGACGCCAACTGGGCAGCGGCCCCCAAATTCCGATCCAGAATTCCCATGCGGCTCACCTCCTGGGAAAAGAAGGGCCTGGCATGGGGCGAGCCTACGGAGCTGACCGAACTTCAGAACTGCATCAGGAATATGAAGGACAAGAAAATCAAGCTTGTCAACGTGGTCCAGGTCATGCTTGTCCGCCGGATTCTTCCGTGCCAAAGATGGGTATTTAATCTGTGGGAGTTCGTCCTGGCCGAACACCAGACACTTCGAAAGCTCTACGGCATGACGCACAAGGATGCATGGAAGGCGTTGTTCAAGGCCTCGGAAATACCTCCTCCCACATTTGAGGACCGTGGACTTCACGCCACACGGCTCCCCCATCCGGTGAGTTTTCTGACTATCACCGGATACAGCTTTTCCTAGTGCACTTATGGGAGGATCTTAAGTCATTGTGCGTATTTAATCAGGAGTATGTGGAGACGGCGGAATGGATTGACTGTCTAGCTCCACTGCCAGAAGGTCCAGCAGACGCTCTCCTGACGGAGATGCTAGTCCCGGCGCCCTACAAGGCGCCGGAAAAAAAGGCCGAAAAGAAGGCCCCGGGGACTAGGAAGGGTCTCCGGCGTAAGATCGTACCGGATGCCTCGTCTGAAGACGACAAGGCACACTCCTCCCCCGAAGGGGAGGAGGAAGAGGAAAGGGCTGCCCCATCCAGAGAGGACGAGGGTCCTAGCTAGGGAGGCGGCCCAGGGGACCAAGAAGTGTCCCCGGCGCAAGGCCGTCATACCCTCGTTGTCCGAAGACGACGAGGCTGATTCCTCCCACGGAGGCGGGGGGAAACACGAAGACACTCCCCCTCCGCGCACTAGGGAGGAGAAGAAGAGGAAAGCCGCCCCGGAGGGGGAGGCCAGGACGCCCAAGAAGGGAAAGGCGTCCCTTCTGGATTACTCCACCACGGCCGCCTATAGCAAGGAGGAGTGGCTGCCCAGGGGAAGCCCCTAGTGAGATCGTAAGTATCCGCACTTTGTTATACTTTAGTGTGACTTTGCTTCATAGTTTGTTATAACGCCGAACACATATATGCAGTCCGGCCAGGGTCCATCCCGAGGTATCATCTTCGGATGGGTCCTTGAGTGATTCAGCGATGAACTCGCTCCCGACAGCCACTACTCCTCGGCCTACAGATGACACGGAGGTGTTGTCCCAAAGGATCCCAGAGTAGGGGGGTGACTCTGGAGACGCCCCAAGGCGAGATTCCAGACGCCGGGCACACGGGGTACAAGGTCCCCGCGGATTGTGCCGACGAGAGCCGCGGCAAGCCGGGCTCTCAGCCGGATACTGTGCCGGAACCTCCGATGGTTCCAGATTCGGGCAGGCAGCCCCTCGCTAGGGAGGGCGAGCTGTCCATGCTGATGACTTCCGCTATGCCAGAGGTGTCGGATAGTCTGTTGGAGGCGCTTCGCGGCGCTTCCATGGATGAAGAGCACCGTACTCTTACGAGTGCGGTGATTCAGAAGGTTCTATCTGCCAAGAGCGGATTAACCGAAGCCTGCACCAGCCTCCAGACAGGCTTTGAGGTAAGTAATCAGAAATGTGTGAAATTACCACCCGATAGGTAGTAGCCCCTGATACTCTATTTGGTGTTCGGAAAGAAAAGCGAAACGGAGGGTCAATTTAAATCCGCAGGAGTCTAATAGTAAGTGTGTATGTGAATAAGCAGGCAGTGCTGCTTGCCGCTGCTGCCCGCACGGCCAAGGTCGCCGGACTCAAACGGGACCTGGAGCAGACATAGGGAGAGCTCGGCCTCACGAAGAGGCAGCTCGAAGAGAACAAAGGTTCAACAAAGCATCGTGACTTTCAAATAGGGGCCACAACTGAAGTGTTGTCCTTAAAGAAAGCGTTGTCCGAGGCCGAAGATAGGGCGGCCCTGGAGCGCATTGAGTGCGAAAAGCAGAATGCTACGGTGGGCGAGGTACAGCAAGAGCTCCAGGATCTCGGCAAGAAGTTCGAGTCCTTGGAGCGTGACCTCAAGACAAAGGAGTCTGAGCTTGCAAAGGCCCTTGCGAGTATGGAAGACGCCAAGGTCGAAGCCGAAAAGGCCCAACAGGAAATCTAGGCGGCCAAGAAGATAGTGGCGGGTAAGACATTCTTTATGCAAAGCAAGCATGTGGAGGAGGCATTTCTTTTACTTACCCGAATTCGGAGCTCTCTAGGGGCATTCGTATATATGCCACGCAGCATATCAGATGCCGTGGAGTTCTACCGTGCCGAGGAACGGAGCTCAACGGAGAAGCTGTTCTGGTCCCAGTATGCTGGAGCCGAACACCCAATGCCTCTAAGTGACCAACTGAAGCAGTTGGTTGAACTCCACAGGGCGACCGAAGTGGCTATGAAAGATTTCATAGTCCGGATGTGGCCTGGTGAGCCCCTGCCTACTAGCTACTTCGGCCTGATCAAGTGGATGGTAAATGCCTGTCCGCGGCTTCAGGTGATCAAGTGATCCGTTTCCATTGAGGGTGCCCGACGGGCCTTTGCCCGTGCAAAGGTGCATTGGGGCAAGCTGGATGTGGAGAAGCTGGTGAAGGACGGGCCGCCGGAGGGCAAGGCGCATCGCTGTCCCGAAAAATATTATGATGGCGTTATTAAGGGCGCTCGTCTCATGGCCTAAGAATGTACCAAGAACACGATCTTTGAGTGAATGTACTTCAGCCATTGTTGTAATATAAAGACGAAGTTACTTGCGCTATATAGTGATTTTTGATTTAAAATATTACCTTCTGTGCGGCTGTTTATAAAATTCTGAAAGTAGGCCAGTCGTCGGCTTCCGCCCCCGCATAGCTAGTACCGGGGTGTTCCTGGAAAAACCCAGACACTCTTTATCCAAATTTTTGGTCCCTGAAGGAGGTGTTTGGCGCAGCGAACAAGGCAATCGGACTATGCGGCTTTATAACTTTCACTTAGCCATAGAAGTCTACAATTTTAAATTTCAGCGAAGCCCCTAGAATTCAGAAGGCCGAATTGGGGCGTGATATACGCCTAAATCGGACGAGGCCGATTCCTCGCCCAAAGTGGAAAAAATCTTTAAGGATTTTAAGACCTCTCGAACAGCGACCAGCTCTCGTCGCATCATGCCAGTCAGTTTTCGGCTTTCCCTACTGAGGTGCTCGTCCGGAAGAACCGGGACACAATCGCAGTAGTTCTCCCTGCGCTACCTTAGCTGATATAACGGAACGTAAGGTACCAAAACAAGGGAGCCGGGCAAACCCAACTATTGACCCAAGACATGATTCGGAGCTGATGCATATGATGCTATAAGTTCGGGGTGCCGCACTGTTGAAAGTGTTCGGACTTGTCTTGCCGTATTATGGGGTGCCATAAGAAGCCCCTGGCAAACTGAACGTAACAAGGTGTACGGATGCAATATTAAATAAACATTTATAGGAAAATGTGCGAATAGGAATAATAAGTTGACGCTATATATTATCTCCCGTTGATGAATAATACGTTTAAGCGTATGTTTACAATGAATGCATTTAAGCAGAAGTAAATAGGGCTATTTAACATGTCCTATCCAAGGGCAACCTGCATGTAGGTATATAAAACGGATATAACGATCGTGAACAGATTCCACCTGGGTATTCCATTTCTGCGCAAAGCCTGTTGCCTCCTTGGTTTTCTCTCCTGTGTAAGTCTGACAATCCGGCTCTTCTGAAGAGGATGCCCGAAGGCAGTGTCCTGAAAGATAAAGGGGGGTTATTAAAGTATGTTGCGGTTATACCACACTGTTGACTGAGTCACTATTGCGCCTCCGCCTAAGCCCATGGTATTTTAAGTGCGTGATTGTGTACGCGCGGCACGAATGCTGCTTTGATGGGGCTTGAGCGGAGGCCGGACTGCTAGTCGCGCTCTTGGCGTGCCTGGCGATCCTGTTGCGGGGTGCTCCGGACTCGCTTGACGGTGTTTGGGGTTGCTGTCACCGGACTGGTGGTTTGCCGAAGAAGGCTGCATTGTACTTCTACTGCGAGGGCTGCAGTATGCTCTTCTGTACGGAGAGAGCGGTCCATGTTTCCGTTGACTGTTATGACCCCGCGAGGTCCTGGCATCTTGAGCTTGAGGTATGCATAGTGTGGTACCGCATTGAATTGAGCGAATGCGGTTCGTCCAAGCAGTGCGTGATAACCACTGCGGAAAGGGACGATATCGAAGATTAACTCCTTGCTTTGGAAGTTATCCGGAGATCCTAAGACCACTTCCAGTGTTATGGAGCCCATGCAACGAGCCTCTACTCGTGGAATTACACCTTTGAAGGTGGTTTTGGTGGGCTTGATCCTCGAAGGGTCGATGCCCATTTTGCGCACTGTGTCCTGATAAAGCAGGTTCAGGCTGCTGCCGCCATCCATAAGGACTCGCGTAAGGTGGAATCCGTCGATGATTGGGTCTAGGATCAATGCGGCTGAACCGCCGTGACGGATGCTGGTAGGGTGATCCCTACGATCAAAGGTGATCGGACAGGCTAACCATGGGTTGAATTTTGGGGCGACTGGCTCCATCGCATAGACGTCCCGCAGTGCTCGCTTCCGTTCCCGCTTGGGAATGTGTATGGCGTAGATCATGTTGACCGTTTTCACCTGGGGAGGAAATTTCTTTTTTCCCCGTGTTCGGACGCCGGGGCTCCTCGTCATCGTCGCTGTGCAGCCCCTTGTCCTTGTTTTCGGCGTTTATTTTACTGGCCTGTTTGAACACCCAGCAGTCTCTATTAGTGTGGTTGGCTAGCTTATCTGGGGTGCCATGAATTTGGGACGAGCGTTCAAGTATGCGGTCCAGATTGGACGGTACCTGATTGTTTCTTTTGAACGGCTTTTCCGCTGACCGGATTTCGAGCCACTGAATCCGGCGTTGACTGCCGTGTCTTCAGTGTCGTCGCCGTTGTTCCGTCGCTTATGTCTGTTGTGTCGTGGCTTGCCGTTATTGTCGCGAACATCTGGAGTGCCGGAGCTTATTGGTGTGGTGCTACTGCGAGCCAGCCAGCTGTCCTCGCCCGCGCAAAAGAGGGTCATGAGTGTCGCGAGGGCCGCCATGGACTTGGGTTTTTCCTGGCCGAGGTGTCGGGCGAGCCACTCGTCACGGATATTATGCTTGAAGGCCGCCAGGGCTTTGGCGTCCGAACAGTCGACTATTTTGTTCTTTTTGGTTAGGAACCGAGTCCAGAATTTCCTCGCTGACTCTCCGGGCTGTTGGGTAATGTGGCTCAGGTCATCGGCATCCGGTGGTCGCACATATGTGCCATGGAAGTTTTCGAGGAACGCGTCCTCCAGGTTTTCCCAACTGCCAATGGAATTTGCTGGCAGGCTGTTTAGCCAATGTCGGGCCGGTCCTTTGAGTTTAAGGGGGAGATACTTGATGGCGTGTAGATCGTCTCTGCGGGCCATGTGAATGTGCAGAAGGAAATCATCGATCCATACTGCGGGGTCTGTTGTGCCATCGTATGATTCGATGTTTACGGGTTTAAACCCTTTTGGGAATTCATGATCCATCACTTCGTTAGTGAAGCAGAGGGGGTGTGCGGTGCCTCTGTGTCGGGCTATGTGGCTACGTAGTTCGAATGAGTCTGGGTGGCTATATTCGGCCCGGCCGGACTTGTTTGTAGTGTATCCGGCGTGGCGATCATCGTCACGTGTTGGGGCGCGCCCCCGCGATCCGTAGATCGATCTTCGGTGTCCTGCCTTGTTTTCCAGTATATCTTGCAGGTCCTGCCTATTGCCCCGGGCCGTAGCGTATTGGCGTGGAGGTGCAGGCTGGTATTCGGGCTGATATGCCGTTTTATCCCGGCCACGATGTGGCCGGTCAGCCGTCTGGCGCTCGAGTCTGTATTCCTCAACTGTCAGGACTTCAGTCCATCTGTCTGTGAGTAGGTCTTGATCAGCTTGGGGCTGCTGCTGCTTCTTTTTTAGGCTTCTCGCAGTGGCCATAAGCCGGCGCTTGAAGCGCTCCTGCTCCACGGGGTCCTCAGGCACGCCGAACTCGTCGTCGCCGAGGCTAATCTCGTCTTCGGAGGGGGGCATGTAATTGTCCTCCTCCGGATATCCGTCTGTCGCCTGTTCGTCTGGGCTGTCCTGCCCATCTTCCTATTCGGTCTGCTTGAAGACAGGCTGATCGGGATTGTATTCATCTTCGACACCATCCAGATTGTTTTCGTCTCCTGTGCCGGTATTGCTGAGGCGGGGCTTGGAGCGGTGCCGACGACACCCATGCTTTGCTTTCTTCCTCGAGGGGTTATCCTCCATTGCCTCATCGCCATTGGTTTCCTTCGGAGTGTCCACCATATATATATCATATGAAGAGGTGGATGTCCACCGTCGTGTGGGCGGTGGTTCCTGTTCTTCTCCTGCATCGTCATCCATACCGTTGATGTCTTTGGAGTCTAAGTCAAGCACGTCGGTTAAATCATCGATCGTGGCAATGAAGTGGGTGGTGGGTGGGCAACGAATTTCTTCGTCACCTGCTTCCCACTCGAGTCGGACATAGTTCGGCCGAGAGTCTCCTGACAAAGATAGGGACCTTAAAGAGTTCAGCATGTCTCTAAAGGGCGAGTGCTGGAAGATATCCGCAGCGGTGAACTCCATTACCGGAGCCCAACAAGATTTGGCGGGCTCGGGAGTGCGCGGACTGGAACCTAAAGCCGGATACGAGTACGGGGGTCCGGTGTCACAGGCTTCCTTGGGGGTGAGGCCTGTGTTAGGCTCAACCGCCGATGAGTGTGCGGCCTCCGGGGCGGGGTCCATCCACCCGTCCTCGGGCAACGCAATCTGCTCCGGATTTAGGTCCAGGGCTCCTGCCGGGGCGATATCCCGAGCATTGTCCGATAGCAGGTCTAAGTCGTGCTCATCCTGATTGTCCGGTGCTCCTGGCGCAGGCCCGAATCCGTTGAAGATCAAGTCTCCACGGATATCGGTCGTGTAGTTCAGGTTTCCGAACCTGACCTGGTGGCCAGGGGCGTAGCTGTCGATCTGCTCCAGATGGCCAAGCGAATTGGCCCACAGTGCGAAGCCGCCGAACATGAAGATTTGTCCGGGGAGAAAAGTCTCACCCTGTACCATGTTGTTGACGATTGAAGGAGCCATCGAGCCTTGCAACGACGACACAGAGGAACTCTCAATGAAAGGACCAATGTCGGTGTCAAAACCGGCGGATCTCGGGTAGGGGGTCCCGATCTGTGCGTCTTAGGCTAATGGTAACAGGAGGCAAGGGACACGATGTTTACCCAGGTTCGGGCCCTCTTGATGGAGGTAAAACCCTACTTCCTGCTTGATTGATATTGATGATATGGGTGTTACAAGAGTTGATCTACCACGAGATCGTAGAGGCTAAACCCTAGAAGCTAGCCTATGATGATTATGATTCTGTCTCTAAGGACTAAACTCTCCGGTTTATATAGACACCGGAGAGGGCTATGGTTTACATGGAGTCGGTTACAAAGAAGGAAATATAATATCCGGATCGCCAAGCTTGTTGTAGGACCTTGAGAAGAGGTGTTTAGAGGGGGGGTTATTAGACACTAAGTACCAAAGTTGCAATTTTTAAGATCTTTAAGTTTAAGTGGAGTTTAGGCACAAGTTTAACATTCACAATACATATCAAGCAAGCATGCAAGGAGTATATGAGCAGCGGAAAGTAAAGCATGCAACTTGCAAGAATGTAAAGGGAAGGGTTTTGGAGGATTCAAACGCAATTGGAGACGCGGATGTTTTTGGTGTGGTTCCGATAGGTGGTGCTATCGTACATCCACGTTGATGGAGACTTCAACCCACGAAGGGTAACGGTTGCACGAGTCCACGGAGGGCTCCACCCACGAAGGGTCCACGAAGAAGGAACCTTGTCTATCCCACCATGGTCGTCGCCCAAGAAGGACTTGCCTCACTAGCGCTAGATCTTCACGAAGTAGGCGATCTCCTTGTCCTTACAAACTCTTTGGTTCAACTCCACAATCTTGTCGGAGGCTCCCAAGTGACCCCTAGCCAATCTAGGAGACACCACTCTCCAAGAAGTAACAAATGGTGCATTGATGATGAACTCCTTGCTCTTGTTCTTCAAATGATAGTCTCCCCAACACTCAACTCTCTCTCATAGGATTTGGATCTGGTGGAAAGAAGATTTGAGTGGAAAGCAACTTGGGAAAGGCTAGAGATCAAGATTCATATGGTAGGAATGGAATATCTTGACCTCAACACAAGAGTAGGTAGTTCACTCTCAGAAAATGTATGCTGGAAGTGTAGGTTCAGTCTGATGGCTCTCTTCACGAATGAAGAGGAGGTGGAGGGGTATATATAGCCTCCACACAAAATTTAACTGTTACACACAATCTACCAAACTCGATGGGACCGAATCAACAAACTCGGTCGGACCGATTTAGTAAATCTAGTGACCATTAGGATTTTCGGTGGGACCGATATTCAACTCGGTAGGACCAATATGGTTAGGGTTAGGGCATAACGTAATCTCGGTGAGACCGATTACACAAACTCGGTGAGACCGATTTTGGTAATAAGTTTTCTAGAGAGTTGGTCAGGCAAACTCGGTTGGACCGATTACACAAACTCGGTAGGACCGATTTTGGTAATGAGTTAACCAGAAAGTTTGCATTGTAATCTCAGTAGTACCGATTACTCAAACTAGGTGAGACCGATTTTGGTAATGGACATACACAGAGAGATTACAATCCCATCTCAGTGAGATCGAGATCCCTATCGGTGAGACCGATTTGCCTAGGGTTTGTGGCAGTGGCTATGACATCTGAACTCGGTGGCGCCGGATAGAAAGAGTCGATGGGGCCGAGTTTGATTTTAGGTTTAGGTCATATGTGTGGAAGTGGGAAGGTAGTTGAGGGTTTTGGAGCATATCACTAAGCACTGTGGAGCAAGAAACTCATTAAGCAACACCTCATCCCTTCTTGATAGTATTGGCTTTTCCTATAGACTCAATGTGATCTTGGATCACTAAAATGTAAAATGAAGAGTCTTGAGCTTGAAGCTTGAGCCAATCCTTTGTCCTTAGCATCTTGAAGGAGTTCCCACATCCTTTAGTCCATGCCACTCCATTGTTGAACTTATCTGAAACATACTAGATAAAAGTGTTAGTCCAACAAGAGATATGTTGACATTAATTACCAAAACCACCTAGGGAGCACTTGTGCTTTCACTTGTCTTCCATGCAAAGGAGAGTCCCATCCGGACACGGGATGGAGTCTTGAGTCTTGTATCTTCACGCTCCAATAGTCCGGACAAAGTATATAGTCCGGCTGTCCGGATACCCCCTAATCCAGGACTCCCTCACTCCCATCCTAGGTTTTATTTTTCCTGAAACATCCTTAACCCAACTTATGTATTTTTTTTTTGAAGAAAACGCAGAGGTCTGTCTTATTTTTCTATATAAGACTAGGAACGCCAGGTCCAACTTATGTTTCGCTTCTAACTATATTATATATATCTATATTATTTTATATGGTATTATATATTATTGTTATTGTCATCATACATTTAACAAATACTTACATATATAAGAAAACAATATCCCACGTCTTATAAACTTATAAAAATAATTTTTTAGCAATAAAATCCTGGATTTTTTTTACATTAAGACAATGAAAATCCTGGTGATTGTGTACAAAAGCTTGGTAACATTTATGGACCAATGTAATGATAAAGCACTTATTATTTATATATATTTAATACAAAATGCTCAACCCCTTTTTATTTTTTGATAATATTGCTGCGCCCAACCCAGCATTATAATTAGAACCAGCCCAACAAAATCGTGTATTCCGAGAAAGTGCAAATGGGCTGTAATTTTTTAGGAAAAAATAAATGGGCCGCATGGACGTTACATTATTTGTTCAGCCAACCCAGCAAATTTGTGTATTTTGAGAAAGTGAAAATGGGTTGTAGTTTAAAAAAATGGTCCACATGGATGCTACATTATTTGTTCACCCAGCCCAGCAAATTGATTGTATTTCTAAGAAAAGATCAACTGGAGTGTAAACTCTAAAAAATGGGTTGAATATGTGCCACATTTTTGGAGGTTGAAATGTGGACCAATAGGTCAAAGCCAACGCAAGTCGTTGTCAACTTAGTTAACAAATGATTTTGACATCGACAACTCTTGGATTTACATCCAACGACCGGCATCCATCTTAAATCTCTCATCTTCTTCTTCCAGCGCCGCCGGGACCACCTGCTCCCGCCTCCTGCTGCTAGCAGCTCTGCTTAGCACGCTTTGCTGTGAAGCACTACCCCACCGCCAGCCAGGCCATCCCTCCACCCCTCCATACCTCCTTTTCTTCTCCACCGACTGCCAAACCACGCCGCACCAGAACCAGTTAACCCTTGTACACCTCTCCGTCTGCGACTCCACTCCCGCGTCTTCCCATCTCCGGCTCGTTGCTGTTCGGGGCCCTCGCCGTCGTCCACCACCTTGGATGCGCTCGGTGCGGCATGGTCAACAAAAAAAATGAATACTCCCCTGCTAGCTAGGACCCACCATGCTGGGAGGCTAACTTGTGGGCCTACTAACTTGACGCGGACGGAGGGCTTTGTCAACTTAGTCAATATGATCTAGCTCTAGTGACTGTACAATGTCCATCCAATGGCCGTAGTACTTCTTCAACCTCTGGTCTTCTTGCTCTAGCCGCCCAAACCAGCGTCGGTCGTGCCACCTGCTCCTGCCTCCCATGGCCGGCTCTTCTGCCGCGCAGGTCTCACCGCCCCACCCTACTCTAACCTCTGGTCAGGCCATCCCTCTACTCACCCACACCCCCTGTTATTCTGCGGCGACGACAACCTCACACCGCAGCCGAATCAGTCAACCCTCGTACTACCCTCCGCATGTTCTCAGGCTCCGTGTCATTCCCTGCCTCACCTTGGTTCATCGCCTGGTCCTATTCGTGCAGTGTGGTCAACGTGGTTAACAAACGACAACCATCAGAAGAGGACTGTACGCGGTGAGGCTGACAGATGGACACACCAGCTACATCTTCGCACGCAAGGAAGTGCCTCCTCATTACGCGCAAAAAAAAGAATCATCCCCCTGTCAGCTCGGACCCACCAGCTACATCTTTGCACGCAAAGAAGTGCCTCCTTATCCTCCCTGACAGTCAGGACCCACCCAGTCGAAGCTAAGTAGCGTTGTCATTCGGGTCGCAAATGTGTACGTACATACTATTCAGGCAGTCCCGTCTATATTGTGTACACGTACATATGTACATATGGGCGGGGTCTCAAATGCCTACTCGCGCATACGTATGGCCAAGGCTCGTGTACATATGGGAGAGGCAACGAAGGGCAGCAACGACGTCCTATTCATCGGTAGCCAACCGGCTGGGTTGGAACAGAGGAAACGACGTCGTGTTCACCGGGAGCCAAGTGACTGGATCGGAACGCGTCCTGTTCATCGGGAGGCAATAGACTGGGTCAGAATGGGTCGTGTTCAATGGGAGCCAACTGGCTTGGATGGAACAGCCGGAACGGGGTCTGGGGTACCGCAAAACGGAGGAAAGCGGCCTTGTGTTCGATCGCGTATGGTCGAAACGGGGTCTGTTCATCGGGAAGGGTCTGGTGTACCGTAAAACGGAGGAAACAGACTTTTGTTCAAGCTCTAACAGTCGAAACGGGGTGCTGTTGATCGGGAGGGGTGTGGCATACCGCAAAATGGAGGAAACGGACTTCTCTTCGACCTTCTACGGTCGAAACGGGGTCCTGTTCATTGGGAGGGGTGTGGCATACCGCAAAACGGGACTCCACGGTCTACTGTTCATCCACCGTCTACTGCCTCGCTCCAGCCTCCATGGGCTACTGTTCATCCACCGTCGACCTCCTCTAGCCTCCACCCGCGACTGTTAATCCACCGCGTCTCCCTCATGCCTCCACCAGCTACTGTTCATCCACGGGCTCCTATTCACCCAGCCTCCACTGGCTACTGTTCAACCACCCCTCCATGGGCTACTGTTCATCCATCCCTCCACCGGCTACTGTTCAACTAGCTCTCCATGGGGTCCTGTTCATCCACCCCCAACCGGGTCGATCGGGGTCCTGTTCATCCAGCGGCAATGGCCTCTACCCCCACGGGGTCCTGTTCATCCAACCCCCACATTGAACTATTCATCCAACCCCCCACAACGCTCATTGTTCATTAAGACGCAGCAGGTCGATCGGCTTCAGTTAGCAGCAGTAGCGAAAGAATCGCTTGATCGTGTTCATTTAACAGCAAAAGGATCGATCGATTGCTCGGGTTCACTAACGCGTAGCTAGTGCAATCGCTCGGGTTCAGTAGGTGAATGCCTCGCTCGGGTTCAGATAGATCCCAAAGCCTCGCACCCACGCGTGTACGTGTATGAGAGAAACACGCAATCCCTCCGTGCATCGCTCGGCCCCGGCCACCCACCGCAACCGAAAACCCCCCATTATTTTCCTCGCCCTCGCTTCTACCAAGGTTTTTCTCGTCATGGACGGCCCAAAGAATGTCATTCGGCTGCGTCTCCGGCGCGCCCAGGACAAAAAGCCCATTTTCTGTCATGATTTTTTGTCATAGAATTAGGAGTCCACCACATCTATGATGATACTGGGTTTTGTCACAATTATCGTCATAGAAGTGTCATAAGCATGACAGAAAAAATTCGTTCGGCCCAAAATGTCACGGATGTGTCTTTTTTTTGTAGTGTATACCACCGATAAAATCGATAGTTTCATCAAAACGAGCAAAACAATGCATCAAAAATAGAATCTGTCAAAAATAAGACAGTTTGTAGTAATCTTAACATTCACCATACTTCTGTAATTCCAAAAATTCTAAAAATTTAGGAAAATATAAACATTTGTATAGCAATATTGTGCAAAAAGTTTCAAAAACTTTTGACATTACAGTAAAAAATGTAAAATCACGCACTACAGCCAAAGTTTCTGTTTTTGTACTGCATATACCAACAAGCAATATAATCATCCTAAAGGCAAATATTGGCACATTATGTTTATAATACAATGGATTTGTACAAGGGGATAATTATTTTTGTGAGAATCTTCATGAAAAATTCTACATTGTTTCATGAGCATAAACACAAGTGTTCAAGGTCGACCCTCACTTCTCCAATGCATAACTTCCAATCGCTTGCTATGCATCGGCATGTCATAAAAGAGCAATTCATGCACATCAAGTAAAGGCCAATGCATAGTATAAACAGTTTCTTGCAAGTTTATCTTGTTAGAAACATAGAGATGAGGAGATGTAGTTCCTTTCTCGTAATAATTGCAAGTAGGATCGCAATCACATGCATATTATATTCATCAAATCAGCATGTGTGATTGTAGAACACAACTCATCAATATAATACTTAATAAGAGCAAACTTCTCCGACATAGTTGAGTCGGGAGAATTCAAAAATATAATAGGACTATCATGTTTGGGTGCAATAGCAACAATTTCATTCTGAACATAAGGAACTAGAGCAAGTTCATCTCTGTAAGCATAATTCATATTGGCATGATGGCCACAAGCATAGCAAGCATCAAGTTCATCAAAAAGGGATACTTCAAATGAATCAACGGGATCATAGCAATTATCATAGCATTCATCCTTCGATAAGAACGAAGGGAAATTAAACAATGTATGAGTTGAAGAGTTACTCTCATTAGAAGGTGGGCACGGGTGATCAATTCGCTCTTCCTCCTTTTATTCTTTGCTCTCCTCATCATCTTTTTCATCCAATGAGCTCACAGTTTCATCAATTCCTTCTTCCATAGACTCCTACAAAATATTAGTCTCTTCTTGGACAGCGGAGACTTTCTCAATATATGCATCAATATAGGAATTCTATTTATAATTCTCCTAGCAATATTTAAGTATAGAAAAAATTCCAGGTCTATAAGTTGAATCATCAAAATCTTCATACTTTTCAAACAAAGATTCAATTTCATAAGCACCCTTAAAAGCAACAAATTCTTCTATTCGTTCCACATCATAATAATCATATCTACCATTAGCATAAGAAGCCAAGGTTTCATTATTGCTAAATTCACATGAAAAGGAAGGTGCAGATCCTTCATCCTACAACAAGTATAATCATATCTAGAGCATAAATCACAAGCACACCAATGCAACATACGAATTTGATCCCAAAACAGTTTCCCTTGTTTAGTCGAGCGATAATCCCTAAAGTATTCACGTTGATCCAACGTGTCTCCATTATCAAGTTGAATGGGGATTTCTCAGGATTATCAAAGTAGTGTTTAATATTTTTCACATAACGAGCATCAATGGTTTTAGGAGGTTCCCCATCTCCGTGAGTAGCAAGTACAACTTTTTTTTGGTGTTTTGTGTTCCATATCCATAACTAAAGATAGAGAACAACTTAGAACAGAAAATAAAAACTATTTAGTGAAAAATCAAACAAGCACACATGAGAATATTCATCCCACGCTATTGCTCCTCGGCAACGGCGCCAGAAAAAGGTCTTGATAACCCACAAGTATATGGGATCAATTGTAGCCTTTTTTGATAAGTAAGAGTGCCGAACCCAACAAGGAGCTAAAGGTAGAACAAATGTTCCCTCAAGTTCTATCCACCACCGATACAACTCTACGCACACTTAGTGTTAAGTATAAAACTATTTGGGAAGAATGAAACTACGAGTACTTTGCGAGAATAAAACTACAAATAAATTGTGAGATAATAAAAGTTGATAGCTTTTGTCAACAAGAAAGTCATTTGTCCCTAGGAAATAGATAACTAGACCGGTAATCATTCTTACAATTTTATTTGACGGAGAGGCATGAGCTAACATACTATCCCTAATTGGATCGTATGCACTTATGATTGGAACTCTAGCAAGCATCCGCAACAACTAAAGATCATTAAGGTTGTAAAACCCAACCATAGCATTAAGTATCAAGTCCTCTTTACTCCCATACGCAATAACCCACTTGTCCATGTTTAGGCTTCTGTCACTTCGGCAACCGACAATAAGGAAATTATGAACATATTGCAAGACCCTACAATGGGGACCCCTCACGTTTGCACGAGACGGAGGGCACCATAGGACAGTAACATAATAAAATATACACTCATACCAACCAAGATCACGATTAACATATAGGACAAAACGGATCTACTCAAACATCATAAGATAGCCATAGATCATTGGGAAATAATATATACTGTTGAGCACCATGTTTAAGTAGAGATTACAGCGGGGAGAAGGGGTATTACACCGCTGCATAGAGGGGGAGAGAGTTACTGTTAATGGTAGCAAGGTTGTTGATGTAGATCGCCATCGCGATCCTTGGCCCGGAGGCACTCCGGCGCCACCTGGAGAGAGGGGGAGAGAGACCCCCTCTTCTTATTCTTCCTTGGTCACCCCCATAGATGGGAGGAGAATTCCCCTTCTGGTCCATGGCCTCCATGGTGGCGGAGGGGCGGGAGCCCCTCCGAGATTGGATCTCCCTCTCTGTTCTCTTCTGTTTCACGTTCCCCAGAACTGGCCCTTCATCGTTTCTATAATTCTCGGAGATCTGTAACTCCGATTGCGTTGAAATTTTTACATGATTTTTTCCCATAAATTATCTTTCTTGCGCCCGAAGAAGGGCCTGAAACGACTTATAGGGAGGGCACAAAACACATGGGCGTGCCGGGGGTGCCTGGTGCGCCCTGGTGGTTGTGGAGGCCGTGGGTGTAACGCCCCAAGACCGACGATCCAGATGCCTTCCATTTATTCCTATTGTCACCATGTGTTTCAGTTGCTTTGTTGCATTCATTATGTCATCTCTTGCATTGCATCATGTCATCATGCTGTCATATCATTAATTTTATAACTCTTTTAAATAAATTGTATGGATGTTCGATCCATTTAAATTGAGGGAAGGATGACTTCTCTTAATAACATATCCTCCCAATATTAGGGAGCTATTATAAAATATTCCATTGATTTGGAATTCACCATAACACACTTTCAAAATATTCCATGCCTTTGTTATCTCAATTCTTTGTCTCCAACTTTCCGGAGCTCCATCAAAAATCTCAACATTTTGGCCACCCCTAAACCTTGTCCTAGTTTAAACCATTTAAATTAAATTCAAATGAGTTTGAATATAAAGCTTGTATTCGTGCCAAATTCTATTTTCTTGGATCAAGCTCATTTTTATGAGTCCTGGAAAATTACCCCCATGCCCAAATTCTTTCTCCAACTCTTTTTTCTCTCATTTTCTATCTTTGCTATTAACTATAATAGTAGAGTGGCCCGCACATACGCGCAGGCTAGTATGTAAGAAAGTTCTATTAAAATAAGTTAATATTTGGCAGTTCCATTGGTTGGTCATGTAGTTTTGTTTTTATCGTAAGAGGAAATCCACTTTCAAATATTGTGAGATTTCAAGAAGGCACGTTCGCATTGAAATTGTTCGGAAGCAACATATGGCCGCACAATCATATTTACGTTGTGGATATAGTACTCCCTCTGGGTTTCTAAATATAAGACGTAAACATCATATATTTCGAAACAAAGGGTATTTTTTAGATATATTAGTTTTTCTCGTTGATATTTAAATATACAACATATTTTATGCATGAATCACTTGCCTAATTTCTGGATAAAATTTCATATATACTATTATAGATAATTTTGCATTTTCTAGATGCGAACTAAAATTTCCTAGTTACTCAAATTTTCATACAGTACTTATTTGTCATTTTCGTATGTTGACCGTTAGAAATTTCCTTTTCATATTTAATATATCAATTTGTTTTTTGGAATGTCTTTTTAGTTGAGGAAATGTTTAACATATCAGTTGTTTTGTGGCCAAGTTTCATATGCACTAAATTTGAGTTCAACAATCAATGACACATACATGTGTTTTTCCTTCATATAATCATGTACTCCCTTGGTCTCATATTAAATGTCGGTCAAACGGATGTATCTTGAACTTTGATATGGCTATATATTTCTATTTGATCAACATTAATATGGGATGGAGGGGGTATAATATGTTTGCATGGATTACTTCACACTGAATTTCAGCGAGAAAAACTATATTTTTTTGGCTATACACACAATTATACACTGTACCTTTTGGGCGGTGTACACTGCAATAATGACAGTTTTTTTGAGTAAATAATCATAAAAACTTAATAGTTGGATATTTTTTCTGTGGTTTCTATATCTTTCTGCTAGAAACCTAGTTGGGCTTTAGCCCAACACAAAGCCCAAACACTCGCATTGTCGCGCAGATGCGCCTGTCACGCACACGTCAGTCTCTCCAGAAGTTCCGATCCCCTTTCTCCTCCACTTCTCTCCTTGTCACTCCAAAATTGTTGTCTACCGATGAACTCCATTACTGCCGCTAGTAATCGGCGTTGCCCATCTCACTCCCAAGCTCCCCTCGATTTCCTCTGTTGGTCTCATGCCGCCACCTTGCTTATCTTCCCTGCATGCACTCCCCGCAGTTCAGGTCGTTGGTGCGGCCATGGGTCTGGTCTAGGTACCGCGCGCCTCCTCGATCCCCCAGGCCCGTCAATAGTGTGGAGGCATACCAGGGCTTGAGGAGAAGTTGCGTGAGGGAGTAGTTGATCAGTTGAGCTAGTCGAACTCGATGGTGGCGTTGCTGTCAGCGTGGATCGTCTCCCCTCCGGTGGGACGGAGGTAAGCGAGTGAAGCAGCATGGAGTTTGAGGTGCCCCCGTGCGCGATGTTGGAGCTCCAGCGTGCAAGGCACTTTTCAGCCTATGATGAATGCAGGTTTGTATCCACACCGGCTGGTTGCAAGGCCTCTAAGGATGTGGATAAGCCAATACAGTATAGTTCAAAGTACAAAGCAAATTAAGAACAGATTTTAGGTAATGTAGTCAGCATGGCCTAACAGGCGGAGTTTTAGGAAGATTTGGGTTTGTGCCTAGTAGTGCTTGGAATTGCCGAGGACGGACCATGAAGCGGTACCAGCTCCACTCTCCTTTAGTTTAATTTTGCGATGCAGACCATAGAGTTAGGTGTCCTGCCTGAGGACATTGGTTATGCATAGATTATTCTGTATGTTTGCTGCTATCAATTATTATTGCTTTTTTTGACAAAAATCACCTCTTTATTCACTCGCTATCAATGATTATTAGTGATGATAACTTGTTAGTCAAAATTCTGAATTTATTGAGGCCCTATCCACTTTTTCCTGCCATGCGACCAGTATCGGCAATGTTAGGCTCTGTACCCTACATACTATATCGATGATTTATGAATTCATACATATATTTGCAACTGGCTATTGTTTTAATATTTCTCAAAGAGTAATTAAATTTAAATAACTTGCGTTATTGTATAAAATATAATGATGAGTGGACGTTGTCACTATAGGCTCGCATTATATAATAAGTGTTTTCATTAAATGTTCATGCATTTTTTCCAATGTTTCTCTAGAATAGTAGACTATATCCTTCCTGTCATATAGTGTGTAACATTCATGTTAGCATAGATAAGTCAATTTATTAAATTGAAGAGATTTTGCAGGAAACTAATTATCCATGTACTTGTGCTTATGTAAAAGGCTGGCAATATCATACGGAAAGTGTGTATTTTAGTTCATTACATGGAAAATTTATTTGTAGATTATGTACTTGACCACATCATCGTCATCGCTATCTTCATCATTTGATTATCCGCGGTCCATCTCTTTTTGTGACTCTTGAGAATGTTACGTATAGATGTCCATGTTTATATCGTTCCAACTGATCTTCCTTCCTTCCTTTTTAATATGATATTTTGCATGTAGTTTTTCGACCTCTTCTGTTGTCTTTCCATAGCTATTTCATAAGTTAAGTGAGTGGTTCTCTTAGTTGGTAGCACAGTCTGAAATAGTCATGCTTCTAGCTATACCTGCCAATCTTCATACGAGAAAATTGCACCACGTTGTTGCACTTACCGGTTGGCTCTATGAAGTTCAAAATTTTCATATCAGTACATTCATGTTCAAGCTTCTTAGTTCTGGATCATTTAAATATTAATATTGGTTGTTCTTGTTCATACTAAAATTGAACCCTATACTTTTTCGGATGGATGGGGTACAACTTACATATCTGGTAATGTTTTTCTCTGTCTTCAATTTTGATTCTGTGCACCCTTTGTTACTTGTATATCCATTTGAGCGACAAGCTTTTTGGAATGGAGGGAGTACAACTTACATATCTGGTGATTTTTTTTCTCTGTCCTCAATTTTGAAGCTGTGCACCCGTTGTTACTTATAGTCCTTGGTTGCCATCCCTCTATTGTACTCAATGCATTTGTGAACATAGGCAACATGTTATTTGAGGCCTTGACAATATAAATATAAATATATATTAGTTAGTAAGTATAACTGGAAAAAATATGTATAGTTAGTTTTTTGTTCCAATCAAAACCTGAACACAAAAGTATTAACTTGAGGGAATTGTAAGTATGGAAAGGGAGCGGTTCTGGTCATGTTAATTAATCTAGGATGTACATATTAAAGTTCTTCTATTTTAGAAAAAATCATCGATCAAGCATAGTTGATCCATTGCTTATAATGGTTAATGTTTAGTTTGTTTATCTAACAATAATAAATCATGCAAATTAATTGCTTTTGTGCATAAGATGGTAATGCCTACTGTAGGTGGAGCGGTCGCTGGAAGGGGCCAATTGGACAATCTTGGAGATCCAACGGAGACTGAGAGCAAACTTTGAACACAAAAGTAGGGCAAGGAATCAGTTATGGTCAAGTTAATGAATCTAAATCTATAGATTTTGTTTTTCTATTTTAGCATAATCTAACAATGAAGTATCATTGATCTACCACGCAGTGACCTGTAACGCCCTGATCTGAATCACAGGCGATCAGAGTAGGCTAGAGGGGGATCTGGGGAAGGAGATGAGAGAAACTTGGAGAAGGGGATGAGCAGAGGAGAGAAAGAGGGGAATCAGTTCACTTCTTCAGACTTGTCGATACACGCCCATCTCCCGGGCTTAAGTACACACGCACGCCTACTGGCTCCTGGCCCTAGCGGCTTACAGGTGGACCCCACGCACACTTACACTTGGTCATGCCAACTGGCTGTCACACGGTGGTGTGCAACACCGCTGTGACATTCTCCCCGCCTTGAGAAGTGGCCCCTTCTTCTAAGTTGCTTTCTTCCTAGATTGTTGCCTGTGGGTAGCGCCGACGAAGAACCTCATAGTCTTCCCAGGTTGTCGACGGAGGAGTTGTGTTCCATGCCATGTGAACTTGAACCAGTGGTGTGTCCCCTTTCTTCATCATTCTCTTGTCCAAAACCTCGACCGGTTGAGAGTCCACAGCGGATAAGTCCATGGCAGGCAGTTTAGAGAACGCTGGTGTATAATTTGGTGTGAAAGGCTTCAGTTGGGACACATGGAACACAGGATGAATGCGACTGTCAGGCGGCAACTCCAACTTGTAAGCCGAGGGACCAATCTTGGCGCTGATGATGAATGGACCGAAGAACTTGAATGCCAACTTGGCGCACGGTCGGCTGGCCACCGATTTCTGCACATAGGGTTGGAGTTTTAGCAGCACTTGCTCCCCAACTTGAAAAACACGCTCTATGCGATTCCTGTCTGCAAACTTCTTGTACTTAGTCTGCGCTCGAGTCAACTGTGCTTGCAAGTTTTCCTTATGCACTGCCCAGTCCCACTGTTCACCATCCGGCAAGGTAGCTTGAGTTGCTGGCCAGGTGGCCATGCTCCCCTCATTCGCCTCCACCCCGTACAGTGCTTTGAATGGAGAGCAACCCAACGACGAGTGGAAGGAGGAGTTATACCAGAATTCAGCTGATGGCAGCCAGCGGCGCCATTGACGCGGAGTGTCGTGGATGGCACAGCGCAGATACATCTCCATACATTGATTCACACGCTCTCTCTGTCCGTCAGTCTGCGGGTGGTACGCCATGGAGTACAGAAGCTTGGTGCCAGCGCCGGCAAGCAGCTCGCGCCAGAGTGTACTGGTGAACACCGTGTCGTGGTCTGACACAATGGATGCAGAAATGCCGTGAAGTTTGACGATGTTGTCCCAAAACGCCCTTGCCACCTGAGTGGCCGTGAACGGATGTCGCAATGGCACAAAATGTGCGAGCTTGGTGAAGCGATCAACCACCACCGTGATGGTGTCGTAGCCGTCAGACTTGGGCAAACCCTCGACGAAATCCATCGTCAGATCCTGCCATGGAACTGTTAGAATGGGCAATGGCGCCAGTTTGCCTGCTGGTTTGCGCAGCTCATGCTTGGACTGTTGGCAAACCTGACACTCCGCACGTAGTCGTCAATTTCCTGCTACATGCCCTTCCACTCGAACAGTTTCTTGATGTGCTGGTAGGTTGTTGTCGAACTGGAGTGGCCTCCCACCGCACTGTCGTGCATGGCACTGATCAGTTTTGTGCGCAGCTGTAACGCCCCGGATCCGATGCGCCAGGTGTCTGCCAGTTGTTTTCCATTGTTGCCATGCCATTTGCTTGCGTGTTGCATTTTGTCATGTCATCATGTGCATCTCATTTTGCATACATGTTCGTCTCATGCATCCGAGCATTTTCCCCATTGTCCGTTTTGCAATCTGACACTCCTATGTCCTCCGGCGTCCCCCTTTTTGTCTCCTGTTGTGAGCTGGTGTTAAACTTTCTCGGAATGGCCCGAGGTTTGCCAAGCGGCCTTGGTATAGCACCAGTAGACCGCCTGTCAAGTTTCGTGCCATTTGAAGGTCGTTTGATACTCCAACGGTTAATCAGGTAGCCGCAAAGCCCTCTTTTGTGTGCAGCCCAACACCCCTCCAAAGTGGCCCAATAACCCATCCAAACCCCCTCCATGCTCTCGGTCGTTCGATCACGATCGCGTGGCCGAAAGCCGCTTCACATTTGGACTCTCTAGCTCCCTCTACCTATAAAAACACCTCCCCCTCCGAAAATTCGGGCGAAACCCTAGTCTCCTCTTTCCTCCCGCCGCCGGACGCGTCCGCCCGCGCCGGACACGTCCGCCGACCGCCGCAGCCTCTCCCGAGCCGCCACCTGTCCC
>NC_041391.1:412794728-412801583 GCF_002162155.2 Triticum dicoccoides | reverse complement strand
CCTCAGCTTCCGTGCCAGGGCGCCGCCAGGAGCTCGCCGGCCGTCCTCTCCGTCCGCGTCCCCGAGCATCCTCCTTCTCCATCTCCGGCGCAACTCCGGCCAACTTCCGGCAAGATCTCGTTGGGGTGGACGAGATCCACCCATCCCTCCAACCAAACGGCCGGATCCGTCCCGCACCGCGCTGTCCCGCTCCGCTCGATCCCGCGTTGACTTTTCACGGAGGTGATTTTTCCACTAAGTCCCCGTTTTCCTACATTCTGGTGCATACGTAGACATGCCATAACTTGTTGTGTGCTCCTCCGTTTTGCGTGCGTGATATATCAAAATGTTCACCACGAGATGATCTTCATTTCATTCCATTGTGCCACACTTGTTTGAGTCCATCTTGATGCCCTAATCATCGTTGCAAGAGTGCTATATGATGTTAAACTGCTGAAACTGTTATAACTTGATGATTTGTCATTTTTGTTGCATTTTGTGTGTGCATCCTATGAGCATGAGCTCTACATGTGTTTTGTGCTACATCATACCATCTTTACAGTGGAGCCATTCATGTATTTTTGTGGGTCTTGTACTAAGTGCATCGAGCTCATGAATTAGGGTACTTGCTATTACTGTTTTGCTAGTCTGTTTCTGTTATGTCATGATGCTATGTAAACCTGTTGCTACAAGTCATTCTATGCATAATCTGGAGATGATCTCTAAGGATGATTTGTTATAAATGTCATGCTCTATCCATGCATGCCCCTGGTTGCATTTATAGACTGTTGTACCTTGTTGTTATCTTCCCCCCAAAACTGCTAAATAATGTTGTTGTCAGCCTGTTAACATTAAGTTCAATGTTGCCATGATTGTGGTTAGTGATCCAAGAATGCGATGAACTTGCTCTTGCCATGTTTAGCTTCATAATCATGTCTTCTTACTGTTGGTTACCTTGTCATGCCATGTATTGCTCTGTGATGAGTGGTTCAAGCTCACCAACATGCCTACTTATTGTTGTTCCTGCCATGTATGAATCTGTCATATCATTTGCCATGTTTACATGGGTGCCATCATATTTTCTGTGCCCTTTTGGCTCATGGTCAGTAAGGGACTTTTGTTATGTGAGATTAGTAGATTCATGCCATGCCTTTGTTTGTCATGATAAGTTCCTGTAACATGTTGTTTGATAGCTCAAAACATTGCAACCTGATGTTATTTCTGCCAAGTCTGAAACTGTTATTATTTGCCATCTTGCCATGTGTTTTGGAGCATGTTCTAGTGATTTATGGAGATAGCACAATGTTTATGTTTTGTCATGCTTTACCTTTACTTCATGCCCATGCCTTCTGTTATTATGTTGGGGTGATGTAGTTTATTGTTTTGATGCTTTCTAGATGCCTAGTTGTTGTTTTGGGCAGCTTGTCCTTTAAACTTGTATAGTGTATGTGTTTGAACCGTTGCTCCGTTTTGAGTGTGCTCTATATGAAACTTGCTTGATTTTGCATGTAGTTTCATATTATCATGTTGCCTCCATGTTTTGAGGTGTTTGCTTGATGTTTGGATGCATTTGGCATCAATGCCATGTTTAACTTGTGTTGCTCATATCTTCTAGGCCGTAGCTCCGAACTAAATGAACTTTATATGTAACTTGACTAGAATTTCGTGTAGATCCTCTTGGTGCTCTTTAACTTGCTATTTAATAACTTCAACTTAATGTTTGTTCAGATCTGGACCAACTTTGAAACTTGCATATGAGGACTTACCGGAATTGTTATAGGTTGTTCCTGGCCTCATTTAAACTTGTTTCGATTTTTTGCTCTTGTATGCATCATCTCTTGCCATGAGTAGCTTCTTGTAGCTTGTCATGCATCATACTTGGTTGAGCATCATGCCTTGTCTATGTGTGGTGTGTTTACTATGTTGTGCTTCTTCTCGATAGTTCCCGTTTCGTTGCGATCGTGAGATTCGTTCGTCTGCGTTTGGTTCGTCTACGTGGCTTCATCTTCTTCATGGACTCGTTCTTCTTCCTTGCGGGATTTCAGGCAAGATGACCGCTACCCTGGATCTCACTACTATCATTGCTATGCTAGTTGCTTCGTTCTATCGCTTTGCTGCGCTTCCTATCACTTATTCCTCAAGCCTCCTCAAATTGCCATGAACCTCTAACCTTTGACACCCTTCCTAGCAAACCGTTGTTTGACTATGTTACCGCTTTGCTCAGCCCCTCTTATAGTGTTGTTTTTTGCAGGTGAAGTTGAAGATTGCTCAATGGTGGACAGGGTTATGTTGGAATATCACAATATCTCTTATATTATTAATGCATCTATATACTTGGTAAAGGGTGGAAGGCTCGGCCTTATGCCTGGTGTTTTGTTCCACTCTTGCCGCCCTAGTTTCCGTCATATCAGTATTATGTTCCCGGATTTTGCGTCCCTAACGCGGTTGGGTGATTTATGGGACCCCTTGACAGTTCGCTTTGAATAAAACTCCTCCAGCAAGGCCCAACCTTGGTTTTACCATTTGCCTCACCACCACCTACTTTTCCCTTGGGAGTCGCTCTCTCGAGGGTCATCTTTATTTTAGCCCCCCCCCGGGCCAATGCTTGTCTAAGTGTTGGTCTGAACCAGGGCCCTTTGCTGCGTCCCCTCAGGGAAACTTGAGGTCTGGTTTTAGTTGTACGGATTGCTCATCCGGTGTTGCCCTGAGAACGAGATATGTGCAGCTCCTATCGGGATTGTCGGCGCATCGGGCGGTCTTGCTGGTCTTGTTTTACCATTGTCGAAATGTCTTGTAAACCGGGATTCCGAGACTAATCGGGTCTTCCTAGCAGAAGGTATATCCTTCATTGATCGCGAGAGCTTATCATGGGCTAAGTTGGGACACCCCTGCAGGGTATAAACTTTCGAGAGCCATGCCCGCGGTTATGTGGCAGATGGGAATTTGTTAATATCCGGTTGTAGATAACTTGTCACCAGATCCGAATTAAAACACATCAACCGCATGTGTAGCCGTGATGGTCTTTTTTCGGCGGAGTCCGGGAAGTGAACACGGCTTTGAGTTATGATTGACGTAAGTAGGAGTTCAGGATCACCTCTTGATCATTGCTAGCTTCACGATCGTTCCTTTTCTTCTCTTCTCGCTCTTATTTGCATATGTTAGCCACCATATCATGCTTAGACGCTGCTGCAACCTCACCACTTTACCCCTTCCCTTCCCATTAAGCTTTGCTAGTCTTGATACCCATGGTAATGGGATTGCTGAGTCCTTATGGCTCACAGATTACTACAACAACAGTTGCAGGTACATGTTACACGATGATCATGACGCGAGAGCGATGTTTGCTTGTTTGGATTTCTTCTTCTGCTTCTTCTTCGATCAGGGGATAGGTTCCAGGTCGGCAGCCTGGGCTAGCAGGGTGGATGTCGTTTGAGTTGTTGTTTGTGTTTTCATCCGTAGTCGGATGATGCTCTTATGTAAGATGTTGTTGTATTCGTGTGGCATTGTATGCCTTTTGTATGTATCCCCATCTATTATGTAATGTTGATGTAATGATATCCACCTTGCAAAAGCGTCTTCAAGATGCGCTTCTATCCTTGGTGGGACCTTCGAGTTCCTTTAGGATAGGGTCGCATCTTGGGCGTGATCAGTTGGTATCAGAGCCTCGACCGACCTTAGGAGCCCCCTTGATTGATCGTGTAGTTTGGCCATTGTTGAGTCTAGAATAAAACTGTTTTCGGAGTCTAGTTATATCGGAGAGTAGGAATTCTTTTTACTCCTTAGCCCCTTCGTCGCTCTAGTAAGGAATCTTGACGTAGGTGTTTTGAATTACTTCTCTTCCCATTCAAATTTTCTTTAGGATCACGCGGTTAGTTTTTCATTCGTTGGTTCTCAGCTCTTTTCATCCTATGCATTTCTCGTCAAAACGATTCGACCCTCTCCGTTTTTGCAAGTACAATCCTCAGTTCTTTTCAATCGACGTTGTTTCCCTATTCGAAGTTGTCCTTTTTTTCCCCACCCGCCCACCCCTTTTTCTTCTCGAAGCCGGAGTCCATAATCGAGTATCCTTCCTACTTGTGCGAAGCCTTTGCTTTCTTTCAACCGGTGTTTTCTCTTCAAAATATTCGCCGGTTCCCCCTTCCAATTTGCCTTTGTTTTCCCGCCCTCCCACCCTTTTTCTTTTCGCAGTCTGAGTCTCTTTCGACCATCAGTTTCATTCGTGCGGAGCCTCTCCAGTCTTTCGTCAATTATTTCAACCGGTGAATTCTCTTTTGCTTGACATTCTTCATTTCTTTTTCGGTGGACTCAACTCAAGTTTTTCGGGTTGATCATATTCTTTTCCTTGGATCAAGTGTTCTCCTTGCTCGTTCGCCCTCGCCAGTTTATCCTTCCGGAGTGCTCAAGACATCTCAGGAGATTCGGCTGTGTTCCAATTAATTCGAGGTTGTCACCTCATTCAAATATTTCATTTGTTCCGGTGCATCATCTATTTGTTCAACAATCCTTTCCGATGGTGTTTTGCTCTTCAGTGGGCCCTAACCCACAGGTCTTTTCTCAGGATCTTACCTGACTCTTCTAATTCACCCGGAGTTATTCTCAATTCTTTTTAAGTGTGATGTAAGAATGGATCCCATTAGTCACATGCCTTTTCCAAGATCGATTTCTAATCATTTTCATTGTTGCCTCAACCACTTCGCTTTTCGTCGTCCCGGAGTGCCTTCACAATTTTGGTGGTGTTTCTCGTCGTCATTTGAAGATCGAAGAAGAGTTTTTCCTCTAAAGCTTGTCCGTTCCCCCGAAGATTCATGTAGCTAGCTTGATGCTATTCGTTCAAATTGGTTCCAGTCGTGCAATTCTTTTTCATCCATCCGGAGTGTGTCAGAAGTTGTTTTTCCATTTGTTTTCACCGGAGGCCATCATTCCAGAAGAATTCTTTGTCCTGACATTTCAGCTACCATTATCCAATTATCCCGGTGCTTCGTTCAAGTGTTCTTTAATCAGCTCATGATCTCTTTGTTCTTTTGCATCTAAATCCCCTCTAGCATTTTGTCCTTCTAATTCTTCCTGGTGATTCTTTCTCTTTCGTCAGTCATTTCCGAATTCTAATGGTGGTTCTTTCAGATTCTTTTTCTTTGATAATCATATTAATTCATTCTTTCTTTTCAATCCTACCGGTGGTTCATGCAGACTTTCTCAAGTTTTGTGCTATACCCCCCTTAATCCTTTTCAAGAAGAATAAGTAATATGCAAAATCCATTGCTTGTCATCAATTTAATTTGATGAAGGATAAGCATACAATAAATCTTATTCTTATTTCATCAAAGTGAGTAATCCCTTCCTTCGGAGTTTGTTCGTGAGGAATAAATTCTAGTTCCAAGTGTTTTCATCTTTTCTTTTCCGGAGTTCAAATTTCCTCGGCCATTTCGTCGGAACCTCCATCTGAATCATCGCAAGGCTCATCTTATTCTTTCTTCCTTCATTCTATCTCATCATCCTTTTGTCACCAGAGTTCTTCATGGTGGTTCTTCATGATTTAATTCATTCTTCAAGAGTTCATCAAGTATTTTGTTGGAGAAATTCAAGTATCTTTTCTTCTCACATCTCGAAGTGCAATTAATTCTCCGTATTCCTTTGAAGTGGAGTTTTGCATTTCTTCGTTCTTCTAAGATATCCAATCATTTCCGTTTGTGGCTAGTTATCATCTTATGATCTTGAGATGTTACCTATAAGACCACAACAAGCTTATTTCTTTTCGTTGTTGATTTTCTCAACAATTCCGTTCAATCCTTTCTTCTAAGGTTGCTTTCAATTTCATTCGTGGCACAAGTTGTCTTTTCCTTCTCCGTCCTTTTCGTTCAACTCTTTCAAGTCTTCCGGAGGTTTTGTGTTGTTCCTCAAGTCAAGTATCATTCCATCTTCTCAAGTTCATGTTCTAATCTTTCAATGTTCAACCGGAGTGCTGCCTAAATCCTTTCAGTCTTATTTGTTTCTTATCTCGGTCTAACCGGAGTAGTTTCATAGTCTATCTGATTCCGTGAGCTTTCGATTCTCGTCATTCTCTCGTTCGTCTCTTCTTCTCGAGTGCTCTCGATTCTTTGCTTCTTCATTTGAGTTCTTGTTTCACCTCATCCCTTTTCCCTTCCGTCTCGGTCCTAAGATCTCGGGACGAGATCTCTTGTTAGTGGAGGAGTGTTGTAACGCCTCGGATCTGATGCGCCAGGTGTCTGCCAGTTGTTTGTCATTGTTGCCATGTCATTTTCTTGCGTGTTGTTTTTTGTCATGTCATCATGTGCATCTCATTTTGCATACATGTTCGTCTCATGCATCCGAGCATTTTCCCCGTTGTCCGTTTTGCAATCTGACACTCCTATGTCCTCCGGCGTCCCCCTTTTTGTCTTCTGTTGTGAGCGGGTGTTAAACTTTCTCGGAATGGCCCGAGGTTTGCCAAGCGGCCTTGGTATAGCACCGGTAGACCGCCTGTCAAGTTTCGTGCCATTTGGAGGTCGTTTGATACTCCAACGGTTAACCGGGTAGCCGCAAAGCCCTCTTTTGTGTGCAGCCCAACACCCCTCTAAAGTGGCCCAATAACTCATCCAAACCCCCTCCATGCTCTCGGTCGTTCGATCACGATCGCGTGGCCGAAAACCGCTCCACATTTGGACTCTCCTAGCTCCCTCTACTTATAAAAACACCCCCCTCCGAAATTCGGGCGAAATCCTGGTCTCCTCTTTCCTCCCGCCGCCGGACGCGTCCGCCCGCGCCGGACACATCCGTGCCGACCGCCGCAGCCTCTCCTGAGCCGCCACCTGTCCCGTCGCGCCTCCCTCCGCCGTGGCCCATGGGGCCCGAAGCGGGCCCGCGCGAGCCCGCGCGCCG
>NC_041391.1:412753142-412794370 GCF_002162155.2 Triticum dicoccoides | reverse complement strand
CCCGCACCTCGCCTCCGCCGCCCGCGGGTCGTGCCGCCCCGCATCAACCCCAGAGCCGCCCGGTACCCTCTGCCCCGCCGCCGGAGCGCGCCTCCGCGCCGGTCGCCACCGCACCGCCGTCGTACCTCGCCGTCGCCGCCGTTCTCCCGCTCCGCCCTCTGCCGCCTCAGCTTCCGCGCCAGGGCGCCGCCAGGAGCTCGCCGGCCATCCTCTCCGTCCGCGTCCCCGAGCGTCCTCCTTCTCCATCTCCGGCGCAACTTCGGCCAACTTCCAGCGAGATCTCGTCGGGGTGGACGACAAGTCCCTGTTTTCCTACATTCTGGTGCATACTTTGACATGCCATAACTTGTTGTGTGCTGCTTCGTTTTGCGTGCATGATATATCAAAATGTTCATCATGAGATGCTCTTCATTTCATTCCATTGTGCGATGCTTGTTTGAGTCCACCTTGATGCCCTAATCATCGTTGCAAGAGTGCTATATGATGTTAAACTGCTGAAACTATTATAACTTGATGATTTGTCATTTTTGTTGCATTTTGTGTGTGCATCCTATGAGCATGAGCTCTACATGTGTTGTGTGCTACATCATACCATATTTATAGTGGTGCCATTCATGTATTTTTGTGGGTCTTGTACTGAGTGCATCGAGCTCATGAATTAGGGTACCTGCTGTTACTGTTTTGCTAGTCTGTTTCTGTTATGTCATGATGCTATGTAAACCTGCTGCTACAAGTCATTCTGTGCATAATCTGGAGATGATCACTAAGGATGATTTGTTATAAATGGCATGCTCTATCCATGCATGCCCCTGGTTGCATTTATAGACTGTTGTAGCTTGTTGTTATCTTGCCCCCAAAACTGCTAAATAATGTTGCTGTCAGCCTGTTAACATTAAGTTCAATGTTGCCATGATTGTGGTTAGTGATCCAAGCATGCGATGAACTTGCTCTTGCCATGTTTAGCTTCATAATCATGTCTTCTTACTGTTGGTTACCTTGTCATGCCATGTATTGCTCTGTGGTACGTGGTTCAAGCTCACCAACATGCCTACTTATTGTTGTTCTGCCATGTATGAATCTGTCATATCATTTGCCATGTTTACATGGGTACCATCATATTTTCTGTGGCCTTTTGGCTCATGGTCAGTAAGGGACTTCTGTTATGTGAGATTAATAGATTCATGCAATGCCTTTTTTTTGCCATCATAAGTTCCTGTAACATGTTGTTTGATAGCTCAAAACATTGCAACCTGATGTTATTTCTGCCAAGTCTGAAACTGTTATTATTTGCCATTTTGCCATGTGTTTTGGAGCATGTTCTAGTGATTTCTAGAGATAGCTCAGTGTTCATGTTTTGTCATGCTTTACCTGTACTTCATGCCCATGCCTTCTGTTATTATGTTGGGGTGCTGTAGCTTATTGTTTTGATGCTTTCTAGATGCCTAGTTGCCGTTTTGGGCAGCTTGTCCTTTAAACTTGTATAGAGTGTATGTGTTGAACCGTTGCTCCATTTTGAGTGTGCTCTATATGAAACTTGCTTGATTTTGCATGTAGTTTCATTTTATTATGTTGCCTCCATGTTTTGAGGTGTTTTCTTGATGTTTGGATGCATTTAGCATCAATGGGATTGGGGTTGGGGGCGGCGGACGGACGGATCTTGGGGACGGATCTCATGAGTTAGGAGATGGAGCCCGGCAGCATAGGGCAGAAGTCAAACAATAGCAGGGCCGCCAGCAGCGGCAGCCTGGAGATGGAGCTCCGGCAGCAGCAGGATCCCGGATATGGAGCCCTGCAGCAGCAGGTACGGCAGCAACGGGAGCCCGGAGATGGATCCTCGGCAGCCGCAGAACGGGGATTGGCGATGACGGCGGTTGGACGTCGGGGGGAGGGGGGTTGTGCGCGGACGACGACTAGATGTGCAGCGCGAGGATGGCGCCTCGATATAGGGCTGGAGCTCAAGGGATTGAGTACGGCGGATTGAGGACGGGGTGGAGCGCGAAGCCGACAGCGGGGGAGTGCGAGCTCCGGGACGACGGATTGGGGACTGGGTGGAGCGCGAGGCCGGCGGCGATGGCGACAGAGGATTGGATCGAGCGCGGCAGCGGCGGCGGTGGCACGGGTTAGGGTTGGGTTCGATTTGGGGTATTTTGCATGGGGGAAGGGTATTTTGCACTTGAGGATTTTTTCCACGAACAATAGAAAATTTTGCTCGCGCGCCCAAATCTCGCGCCAGGTTTCTAACCTTCAGATTGACACGTGTCCACCTACATCGACACTTAATCTGAGCGCATAGACCCTACCTACGCCGACACATTTTAGGTTGCTAAATACGTAGCTACGTCGACTGAAAAACTGTTAAGGCCAACACATATGCCGACACATAGGATGTCATTAAGCATTTACTGACAGACACGTTGTCGCTTTGTGGTTGCCGACACTTATTGTGTCAACAGTGATATACCTTTGCCGACACTTGATACGAAGACAAAAGTTAAAAGCTACGCTGACAGATGGTTTGTGAAGATTAGTTGATCTTTGCCCATAGAAGTGTGTCACCTAAGCTCTACCGTGGTGTTGTGATATTTCAAGCTTTTGAAATATTTACAAAGGAAATAGTCTCCAAAAATTCCAAGAAAATTCTATCATGTCACATATGACATATTAGATGATCTAGCCAAGTCTCATGTCTTGGAGAACAATATAACATCATCAAATCCGCTCAAAACCATTTCTGTCCATTTTGAAGTTTGAGCAACTTTACATTGCCAAACATCTCCAAATGTTCTCAAAACTTGTGAAAATTCTCAAATGGTCTAATAATTAATCTAGACCAAATGGCACAAGTTGGAGAAAATGTTATATTGATCAAAGTGCCCCAAAACCTTCCTGTCCAGAACCATATTTGAACAACTTTGTACTACCAACTTTCTCTCCTTTACCCCAACCTTGGTGAGCATATTCACATAGCCAAATGAGGCCACTACACCAAGTGGTGCATCAAGGAGAAGTGATTTGCTCAAGTAGATCTACACAAGTTCATTTCTGCTAATTTCTAGGGTTTACAAAAGTTGCATTGGCACCTTTGCCCAAATGGACTCAACCTTGGTGGAACCTATTATTATCTCATGCCATTTGACCCTGTCAATCCTCATGACAAGAAGAGTTCATCTTCTTGCCCAAACCAGCAACAAACACCTTCTGCCATTTTACTAAAACCCCTGTTTTGACCACTTCCACTCTTCTCCATGGCCTCAACTTTTTACCACAGCCCCTCCTAGACCTCTTCTACCTCCAGTAACAATGGCAAATCCATAGCTCAATTATTGAAGGGGTAAAACCTCACTTTCCCCCTCTGGACAGCCCCTTTCCCTCTCTCTCTCTCAACCCCACTCCTCTCCTACTGGCTCCCCAGGGCATCCAATGCTCCTCCCCTCTTCTTTACTTCCCCCTAGAGCTACCAGACATCTTTGGCCGTGCCCACATTGCATAGAAAATGGCCATGCCGGCCATTTGGGCGCTCTGGAGCGTGCTACAGTGCGCTCCCGCACTGTAGCCGCCCCCTGCCAGGCACCTCCGGCCACCTCGGCTCTTCCCCTCACGCCAGCCGATGCTCCTCGACATCCTCAGCACGCCACGCCTCTTCCCCCCTCCTCCTTCTACCTCCTTCTTCCCTTGCTCTCACGCGCACCGGCCGCCCGAGAGCTCCAATGAGCGGCCTCACACGCGCGGTGCCTCTGGCCCCTCCTGCTTCCTCTCCCTTCCTTCCCTCACTCTGGACCGAACCCACGAGCACCCCAGACATACCCACGCGCGCCCCGTGACCCACAGCAATGGCAATGACCTCGCCGGCGCACGGGTCTACGGTGAGCCGTGGCTCGCCTACTTAAAGGCCTCCCCGAACCTCTCCCTCACCACCAGTCGTCCTATCCCACTCCAACTAGGCCCCCCCGCACCCCAGTTCATCTCCAGAAGCGCCCGAGCTCGAGATCGAGCTCGAGCTCCGCCGCTTCGGGTCACCGTCGATCTCGTGGTACAGGCCTCCTTTGCCATCTCTCTCTCTCGATCTGGAACCACCTCACCTCTCTCACCATTTCCCCTCTGCCTCCCCTCTCTATTGCAGCCGGAATTGACCGGGGTAAGCTCCTCCCGAAGCTCTGGCGCCGGCTTCCTCGTCGCCGGCGAACCCCTGCGCTCCGGCGACCGCCTCCACATCCACCCGAACAGCGACTCCGCCCTGAGCACGTCAGTGCCCTCAGATCGCCTCGCCGTCGACCACAGCGACGCCAGTGAGCTCGCCTCCCTCTCTGGCTCGAGGTGGAAGACGACGGCCGTGAGGCCCGTCAGTCAGGCGCACATACTGACGGGTGGGCCCCAACCTTCAGGTTCAAAACACACGCGCGCGTGCACCGGTTCGCTGCATCGGCTGGAGACGTATTTCCCAAATACCCCTTCGACATTGCGGCCTCGCACGGGCTGAATTCCCTCTCAACCTGCTGCACCGTGGCCTCTCTGGCCCAGTGGCACAGTGCCACTTTTCTTTTTCTTTTTCTGTCTGTTTTATAAAAATTCCACAGGATAAAATATTTATCCAAATGGAATAATTCCAACTCCTAAATCTTAGAATAATTCCACCTATTTATTGATGCAACATTCATGCACATCCATCACACTTTTCTGTACTGTTCAAATTTAAATTCAAATTTGAGCATCTAAATCCTTCTTTAAAAATCTATTTCCACTATTCCTTAACTCCAAATCCAGAACTAGGAATTTTCCCCTTCTTAGATTCCCCCCTAGTATTTATCAAAAATAAGTTGACATTTTTATGAGCACTTTGGTTTTTCTGTTTTACTATTGCCTTATTTTCTCGTTATTTTCTTGCGACGATTAGATCCCGTATTAGACGAAGTTGCTGAAGAAGAAGAAGGAGAAGGATTTGAAGAACTTGAAGACCAAGGCAAGCAGCCCTTTGACCATGTCTATGAAACCCTCTTTATGCATATCATATAGCACCATATTGTTGTTGCAACGGAATCATGATGGGGTGGTAACCACTTTGATGGTTTGCCACCGTTACTTCCTCGTTGTTATTTGCATTGTGCATGACCCTACCTTCTTATGAGGGTTATGCCGGTGGGAGTAGGTAGGATGCTAAAGTAGATGCTACGCAAAAAGGGACGGGTATATGCATGATGAAGGAGACAAAGTATTTTCAAAGGACTTCTCGAAAACCCTGTCGGGTTCCACTTATGCCCGAGGGAGATGATGAGATGGGTAACCACTTGATGACGAAGTGGTGTACCGAGAAAAGTGTGTGCTGTTTTCGAAAACGGATTAGATTTAAGATTTGTCTACTGTCCCAACCTTACATGCGCAACCACTCTACCCTTGTATGGGAAAGGGCATTATTGATTACCTAGGCCGATACTAGCTTGGAGCCCGCATTACTAGCGATGGGGGAGAGTTGGTGCTCTCTCTCGGGACGGGGTCGTGCCAGGTAGGGCGGCCATGACTGTTTTCACAGGGCACCGGATACACCGTTGTGTCCTCTCTCGGATGTTATGATCTCGAGTGAGTCTCGTATGATGTACATCGTGAGGATACGAAACAACGAGTGGACTCCTTGTTAGTGTCGTCTAGGGAAAGATAGTGATCAGGTGCTTACCCCGGGTACTTGAGGTATCACGGGTCGTGGATGACACGGAAGATCCCCGGATCTTGTGGGTAAAGTGTGCAACCTCTGCAGAGTGTAAAACTATTCGAATAGCCGTGTCCACGGTCAACGACAGTTGGGCGGTGCTGCTTAAACTATGTCCAGAGTTTTACAACCGTGTGTGTGAGTTGATAAAACTACTTGGGTCAAGTCATAGGACTTGACATGATTGAGTTGGGTTGGTGCCCACTCTATTTATGTTGATATTTGTAACCTATCCTCATGGTTACTTGAATTCTCCTGATGCATGTCTTACAAGTTGTTGAACATGTCATTGCACTCAAAACTAGCTTTCTGCAAAAATTTACCTATATCATGTATTGTTACATCTTGGACCAAAACATGGGTTGCTTGCGAGTACATTCAAAGTACTCATTGGCTTGCCACTGGTTATTTAATTGGCCAGGCATGGAAGAACCGGAGTTCGAAGAAGAGTTCTTTGGAGACGAACATGCGAACTAGGACGTTTCCCAGTCAGAATGCCTGTAGGGTTAAGGCTGATGGCATGGGTTCTACTTATTGACGAAGATTTCTGCTGCTTGTGTTTCCTTTGATGTTCAACCCTTAAGGCTTTATCAATGTAAGACTTGACCATAATGGTCATAATTTGTGTAAGACGATATGTATGGATGTAAGACTCTTGTTATTCATCTTCTGTGTGTTCAGTGAGCATTGATCTCTGGGATCACTGTACACGTGCATTCGGTGATCTCGACTTATGAGCCGGGGTCCCCACAGAGCTGGTATCAGAGCCATCCTGACTGTAGGAAGCCTTAGTTAGCATCGTCGTTAGTTAGGGTAAAACTATTTCCAAAACTACTACTAGTTTTCAAAACTATCTGTACTTCTCTTCCCTTCTCAGTTTTTCGAAAACTAAGGTATACTTTCCTTATTGATCTCTTCCCCTTCAAAACCTTTGGTCGCTAGAACCCTTATGCCCCTGACCACTGGATTCCTTGTAATCCTCATGGATAATCTAGAAGGAATATGCCTTGCCAGACATTCACCCACATCTCCTGAACACAAGATTGGCGACATCACAACAAGATGATACCAACAGAAGATACATCCTCGAGGAATGAGGACCTGAAGACCCAGGAGATGGTGAAACCCTTGACACTGCCCCAAGATGATGCAACCATAGCCTACGATGATCAGGGCATAGAATATGCAAGATCATGATATACATCGCTAATAGAGTAACCCTGTCACTACCGTTGTTGTATCGGCAACCACCGATGGATGAGAATCTAGCCATTTGGTCCGCCTCACCATAGTGAGCAGGAAAACGGTTCTCCTCATTCCCCGCTCTTGGTGTCGATGTTGTCATCAATGTAACTGACATGATGGACCTCTATTACGCCCTGATAATGTCATTGCATAAAGGATTACCTACCTGGCACCATCGACGGCTTAGAAGACAAAAAGGGGTCGTCGTGATTAAGAAGACAATAGAAGACCAAGTCAATGCCAGTTATGAGGAGCCACCTTCACCCCATCACTTCAACAGGCGAGAACTTGTTGAAGAATCTTCAGGCTCAACCCAGATTGTTTCATCAAACAACTACAAGAGACGTAGCAACACCTGAGGAAAACTCATAAGACTGCATGAGGCACAAGGCACGACTACTGAGTCCGAGAACCACTAGGGTAGGATGAGTCGTGTACCCCTTATGCGCAGTCAGGACCGTATGATAGTTCGAATAGAACCATGATTGTGTGTTGCTTGTTTTTATTTGTTTGTGTTTTGATATAGGTCGCACTTTTTGCCCTAAGCGACAAGTATGCGACTATATCACCTTCCTCACCTTGTTTGTTTTGTTTGGCCCTCTTTGCACCTGTTTGTTTGCACTAGCACTATAGAACCCCCTTTAGGCATTCCCCTCCTCTATGCTACCTCTCCCCCTCATCTCTCTCCTCAACTGAAGGCTAGCAAGACAAGATACACCAAGGATTCTACTTTGGCAACCAACCAGCACTGAAGACTTTTGCTACAACCTCCTCGACCAAGTGCAACCCCTTAGAGTTATGGTTGCCCCTCAAGATTAGAAACCCATTCCTAGACCCTTCGAGACTTCATAAGATACCCCAGCTCGAATCGTTAACCATGTGCTTAACCCAAAGAATTGCAAGAGAACCTGTTAAGTCTCCGTAACCTTGCTTATCACTGGGTTCATTAGGGAACTAGTGGACATAGTGAATGAGCACATTATCATCCTAAGATAGCACCAAAACTGACGATGCCATAGGGAAGACCAATTTAAGGATATAGGAACAGAGGACAAATGACTTGGTGAGTTTATATCAATGACTTTGAGGAATCGTCCGAGACTATTTGGTGGATTATGAGGCTTTCATGTTGGTAGATGAACTTGGTGGGATCATGATTATAGAGTAGCATAGCTTTCATTACCCCTGAGTAAATTGGATTTATAGGAAAATTATGATCGCAAGCTGAAATTCTTGGAAGTATAAGGATTTGACTTAGCCAGGGGATATTGATAAGAGATAGTTGATATTACGATAATGATTTGGGGAAAAGTGTAGAAATTCTCGTTGGACATGAGATATGGATCTAAGTAGGTGATTCTAGTTGAATATAGTTGCTGAGTATGTCTACATGGTTCGGAGTAAATTGGATTTAGATTGATGATCTCCATCATGATACCATGTTTCTCGGTGGACGATAAACTAGGAGATTGGATTAATTGTCGGAGTTGATTTAGGGATCTATATACGCCAGACTTTGGAGTTTACTCGACCATGGTAATGGAAATTGGTGGACTGACTATAGTAAGGCTGGACCTTTTCAAGGATTATAGAATTAGAGGATATTAGAAGGTCTTGTGGAACACCATAAACATTAGACTTGTAGAATTAAATGGATTATGTAGTGATTGATGGAAGTTAATGGGCTATTGGAGTTGATTCATAGGAAGGAAACAAGATCCTGGAGTGGCTTACGACGTGTTTCCTTAGGATAGAGATGCACTAGCATGGACCTTGGAAGAATAGGATGAGCACTTGTGTCCTGTTTTATTCCAGCTTGGAAGCTTGTATGCTCTACCCATGGATTTTTAGGGGTAGCCACACACATGAGTTTGGGGATCGTAGACATATATGATTTTGTTAGACCTCCTCTTGGGAGTCATGAGGATATGAATAGCATGAGTGATGATTGGAGTTGACCTATACGAAATGATGCTTTCAGCAGTATAAGGTGATCTATTTGGAGAACTAGGTAGAACAATTGTCATCTCAGGAATTGTGCTCAAGGATAAACGTTCACTCGCACCCTAGAATCCTTGAAACCCTTCAGCCCTACCTAGCTACAATATGGTCGGACCATGACTGTGGGTCTTGACTCCAGATCAAGAACACCTTGGACCCTACTCAACTGTGACCACCACCAATACCCCCTTCCTACTTTATGTACCTCATGAACAAAGTCTTCATGGAGTACTTGGGCAAGTTGGTTGTCATCTTTATTTTGGTAACATACTTGTCTACCCAAAGACGGAAGAAGAATCACCGAGCTGGTCAAGCAACATCTGAAGATCACAATGTGCAGGAGGAAGAACTACACCAACCACCATCGTCAAGAAGTAAACCTCCGCATCGAAGACCGGGCATATCTGCAAGCCACTTCTCTCAAAGGAACCAAGCATTTCCGTGTCAAAAGGGAAGCTCACACCAAGATTTAACAACCCCCTCCGAGATCACTTCAAGACGAAGAGTAGACTCTACCAGCTAGAGTTACCACCTGAGTTACCTGATGTGCACAACACTTTCCATGCATCACAACCCCGAAAGTGTTTCCAACTTCCTAACTTGCCCGATCTCTACGAGGGCATTGACCACCGAGCCATCGACCCCTAGCCCAATCTAACCTACCGCGAGCTACCCATTAGCAACCTAGATCAGGAAGAGCGTCATACACGAAGCCACACCATCAAGTACTTCAAGCTCAATGGAGCACTACAAGAAAGCAGAAGCAACATGAGGACTTGAAGACTACCCCGGATCCAGTTTTCATATTCCTTTCCACGCCTAGTTTGGGAATCTCGGGGACGAGATTCTTGTAAGGGGGGTAGGTATGTCACACCCTAATTTTCATGGCACAACACTTAAGATGATAAATCATGATAAAATGTGGTTTGACAAAAACTTTTGCATTATTTGACTTTTTATTTTGAGTTGGGTTTCTCTCTGTGTTTTTCAAGTGCTCTTTAAAGTCAACACAACTCCACCTTCTATACTTCAGCCCCTTGCCCCAAGCTTTTGCCCAATGATCATTCCATGTGTATAAAGCAACATAGTATTTTCTTACAAAAATAATTTGGCCAAAAAGTATTTTCAAAAATTAGTTTTCCAAAAACCCCTAAATTGAGGTTTGCACTGCAAGTACTTGATTTGGGGTATGAAAAATATTTCAAAAGGTATATTTGAATCCTATTAGATGTAGGACTCCCATAAACCACAAAAATATAATTTTAAAAGTTATTTTCCTATTTTATTTAAAAGCTTTTTCTTAAGGCCAGAAATGGTCTTTAATAGGGAATAATCATTTTATTGTTTTAAAAAAATATTTGTGAGAATTTGGGGAAACTCAGTGGACATATATTGTCCATATATAAGAGTTTCAACACATGGTCATGTTCAAAATATTGGTCAAACCCCTCAAAAACCCTTTCTAGATATTTCAAGCTTTTCAAATATTTACAAAGGAAATATTCTTTGAAAATTCCAAGAAAATTCTATCATGTCACATATGACATATTAGATGATCTAGCCAAGTCTCATGTCTTGGAGAACAATATAACATCATCAAATCCCCACAAAACCATTTCTGTCCATTTTGATGTTTGAGCAACTTCAAATTGCCAAACATCTCCAAATGTTCTCAAAACTTGTGAAAATGCTCAAATGGTCTAATCATTCATCTAGACCAAATGGCACAAGTTGGAGAAAATGTTATATTGATCAAAGTGCCCCAAAACCTTCCTGTCCAGAACCATATTTAAACAACTTTGTACTACCAACTTTCTCTCCTTGACCCCAAACTTGGTGAGCATATTCACATAACCAAATGAGGCCACTACACCAAGTGGTGCATCAAGGAGAAGTGATTTGCTCAACTAGATCTACACAAGTTCATTTCTGCTAATTTCTAGGGTTCACGAAAGTTGCATTGGCAACTTTGCCCAAATGGACTCAACCTTGGTGGAACCTATTATTATCTCATGCCATTTGACCCTGTCAAGCCTCATGACAAGAGGAGTTCATCTTCTTGCCCAAACCAGCAACAAACACCTTCTGCCATTTTACTAAAACCCATGTTTTGACCACTTCCACTCTTTTCCATGGCCTCAACTTTTTACCACAGCCCCTCCTAGACCTCTTCTACCTCCAGTAACAATGGCAAATCCATAGCTCAATTATTGGAGGGGTAAAACCCCACTTTCCCCCTCTGGACATCCCCTTTCCCTCTCTCTCTCAACCCCACTCCTCTCCTACTGGCTCCCCAGGGCATCCAATGCTCCTCCCCTCTTCTTTACTCCCCCTAGAGCTACCAGACATCTTTGGTCGCGCCCACATTGCATAGAAAATGGCCATGCCGGCCGTTTGGGCGCTCTGGAGCGCGCTACAGTGCGCTCCCGCACTGTAGCCGCCCCCTGCCAGGCACCTCCGGCCACCTCGGCTCTCCCCCTCATGCCAGCCGATGCTCCTCGACGTCCTCAGCATGCCACACCTCTTTCCCCCTCCTCCTTCTCCCTCCTTCTGCCCTTGCTCGCACGCGCACCGGCCGCCCGAGAGCTCCAATGAGCGGCCTCACACGCGCGGCGCCTCTGGCCCCTCCTGCTTCCTCTCCCTTCCTTCCCTTGCTCTAGACCGAACCCACGAGCACCCCAGACATGCCCACGCGCGCCCCCGTGACCCACAGCAACGACAATGACCTCGCCGGCGCACGGGTCTACGGTGAGCCGTGGCTCGCCTACCTAAAGGCCTCCCCGAACCTCTCCCTCACCACCACTCGTCCTATCCCACTCCAACTAGCCCCCCCCGCACCCAGTTCATCTCTAGAAGCGCCCGAGCTCGAGATCGAGCTCGAGCTCCGCCGCTTCGGGTCGCCGTCGATCTCGTGGTACAGGCCTCCTTTTGCCATCTCTCTCTCTCGATCTGGAACCGCCTCACCTCTCTCAACATTTCCCCTCTGCCTCCCCTCTCTATTGCAGCCAGAATCGACCGGGGCGAGCTCCTCCCGAAGCTCTGCTGCCGGCTTCCTCGTCGCCGGCGAACCCCTGCGCTCTGGCGACCGCCTCCACATCCACCCGAACAGCGACTCCGCCCTGAGCACGTCGGTGCCCTCAGATCGCCTCGCCGTCGACCACAGCGACGCCAGTGAGCTCGCCTCCCTCTCTGGCTCGAGGTGGAAGACGACGGCCGTGAGGCCCGTCAGTCAGCCACACATACTGACGGGTGGGCCCCAACCGTCAGGTTCAAAACACATGTGCGCGTGCACCGGTTCGCTGCATCGGCTGGAGACGTATTTCCCAAATACCCCTTCGACGTTGCGGCCTCGCACGGGCTGAATTCCCTCTGGACCTGCTGCACCGTGGCCTCTCTGGCCCAGTGGCACAGTGCCACTTTTCTTTTTCTTTTTCTGTCTGTTTTATAAAAATTCCACAGGATAAAATATTTATCCAAATGGAATAATTCCAACTCCTAAATCTTAGAATAATTCCACCTATTTATTGATGCAACATTCATGCACATCCGTCACACTTTTCTGTACTGTTCAAATTTAAATTCAAATTTGAGCATCTAAATCCTTCTTTAAAAATCTATTTCCACTATTCCTTAACTCCAAACCCAGAACTAGGAATTTTCCCCTTCTTAGATTTCCCGCTAGTATTTATCAAAAATAAGTTGACATTTTTATGAGCACTTTGGTTTTTCTGTTTTACTATTGCCTTATTTTCTCGTTATTTTGTTGCGACGATTAGATCCCGTATTAGAGGAAGTTGCTGAAGAAGAAGAAGGAGAAGGATTTGAAGAACTTGAAGACCAAGGCAAGCAGCCCTTTAACCATGTCTATGAAACCCTTTTTATGCATATCATATAGCACCATATTGTTGTTGCAACGGAATCATGATGGGGTGGTACCCACTTTGATGGTTTGCCACCGTTACTTCCTCGTTGATACTTGCATTATGCATGACCCTACCTTCTTATGAGGGTTATGCCGGTGGGAGTAGGTAGGATGCTAAAGTAGATGCTACACAAAAAGGGACGGGAATATGCATGATGAAGGAGACAAAGTATTTTCAAAGGACTTTTCGAAAACCCCGTTGGGTGCCACTTATGCCCGAGGGAGATGATGAGATGGGTAACCACTTGATGACAAAGTGGTGTACCGAGACAAGTGTGTGTTGTTTTCGAAAACGGATTAGATTTAAGATTTGTCGACTGTCCCAACCTTACATGCGCAACCACTCTACTCTTGTATGGGAAAGGGCATTATTGATTACCTAGGCCGATACTAGCTTGGAGCCCGCATTACTAGTGATGGGGGAGAGTTGGTGCTCTCTCTCGGGACGGGGTCGTGCCAGGTAGGGCGGCCATGACTGTTTTCACAGGGCACCGGATACACCGTTGTGTCCCCTCTCGGATGTTATGATCTCGAGTGAGTCTGATATGATGTACATCGTGAGGATACGAAACAACAAGTGGACTCCTTGTTAGTGTCGTCTAGGGAAAGATAGTGATCGGGTGCTTACCCCGGGTACTTGAGGTATCGCGGGTCGTGGATGACACGGAAGTTCCCCGGATCTTGTGGGTAAAGTGTGCAACCTCTGCAGAGTGTAAAACTATTCGAATAGCCGTGTCCATGGTCAACGACAGTTGGGCGGTGCTGCTTAAACTATGTCTAGAGTTTTACAACCGTGTGTGTGAGTTGATAAAACTACTCGGGTCAAGTCAAAGGACTTGACATGATTGAGTTGGGTTGGTGCCCACTCTATTTATGTTGATATCTGTAACCTGTCCTCATGGTTACTTGAATTCTCCTGATGCATGTCTTACAAGTTGTTGAACATGTCATTGCACTCAAAACTAGCTTTCTGCAAAAATTTACCTATATCATGTATTGTTACATCTTGGACCAAAACATGGGTTGCTTGCGAGTACATTCAAAGTACTCATTGGCTTGCCACTGGTTATTTAATTGGCCAGGCATGGAAGAACCGGAGTTTGAAGAAGAGTTCTTTGGAGACGAACATGCGAACTAGGACGTTTCCCAGTCAGAATGCCTGTAGGGTTAAGGCTGATGGCATGGGTTCTACTTATCGACGAAGATTTCCGCTGCTTGTGTTTCCTTTGATGTTCAGCCCTTAAGGCTTTATCAATGTAAGACTTGACCATAATGGTCATAATTTGTGTAAGACGGTATGTATGGATGTAAGACTCTTGTTATTCAGCTTCTGTGTGTGCAGTGAGCATTGATCTCTGGGATCACTGTACACGTGCATTCGGTGATCTCGACTTATGAGCCGGGGTCCCCACAAAAGTGAAGCCCATAAACATCCAAAACAGGTAATATAATAGCATGGAACAATAAAAAATTGTAGATACGTTGGAGACGTATCAAAAGGACATTAAAATTACTCCATAAAAAGCATTATTAAGTATTAAAATATTGTGAATAACACTAAGTAAACATGGCAAAATGGACGTATCCGAAGTATCCCCGCGGAATCGCTCCACCAGAGAACAAAAGTGCTCCTGCCCCTGGTTCCACCTCGAGTTGATGGTGGAAAGTTCAGAAACCTTTTTATGATCTTTTTTCTAGGGAAAATAGGATTTCATGGCCAAAGAACATTGGGAGGAGACCCACCAGGGCCCAGAAGCTCAGGTGGCGCAGCCAAGGGATGGCCGTGCCATCTGACCTTGTGGCTAGCTGGTGGACCCCCTCTGGCATATCTTTGCTGTGTAATTCATCATATATTCCGAAAGAATTCTCGAAAAATCTATGCTTCATTTTGAGCTCCAGAGAATTGCTTTCTCTATTGAGTATCATGTATCAAATGTAATGAAGATCAAAAAGACTACTAAACCCATTTTTTTAAGAAAAGCCAAATAATTGATGGCGTCTCCTGCCCCTCCTTGGCAACCCCTATGGTGAATCCACTAGCGATCCATGGCGTCACCACCTTGTGATCTCCTTCCATGGCGCTTCCAACCTTGGATCCCTCTCCATGATCTGGTTTTGCTGCTCAGGTCTGAGCTAGATTTTCCACTCCTGTTCATTGCTCCGATCCATGGCATGTGTTTCATCTAGTTGTCTCCTTTAGCCGTTCCACGTTCCCCCTCACAGTTGTTAATGTCGGCCATGCACTTCATGCATGCCTTGATGGATCCCCACTAGGCCTTCATGTTACTCATCTCTATGGGCATGTCTTCAAATTTTCTGTTATTTCAAAGATTGTTGGATTTATGATCTACAAACTTCACTCGTTTACTTGCGCTCCCTTCCAATGTTATTTTCATCTTTGGGGTTTTGGCGGCCCAACTTGGATTCGTGAGTATAATTCTTGGTTGCATGACCTTGACAACAAATGGACCTCTGTATCTTGTTCATCACCTCATCGTTTCTCTCTGGCGCCAACACCACCCCGGTTGGCCACCGTCCTCCTCCGGCCACCGCCATCTCCAACCACCCCACGTCATCCTCGGATCAGGAGTCGAATCTTCGCCATCCAGTTACTGTCCTTCAAAATTCAAACTCGCCCACCATCACCTGGCCCAACCCGTTTTCGACTCTGCTCAGCCCAACAACTAGTCAACCACCACCGAGCCTTCTAGCCCACCTAGTCCATGTCGTCCACCTTCATCAACCCAACCCAACAACATTTTGGTCCCACCTAGCCGTGCCCCAGCACCCGGCCCGGTCTCCTCTCTATTTTGTGGCAAATGCTTATCCTATGGTCACCTTCGATTATCTTGCCCCAATCAATCCCGCTGATGCGGTTGTTTTCGTTATGGTCACATATTCCGTTTTTGCCTCTATCTCCAGAATAAACTCCAAGTGTATCGGGTCAAATCTAATCCACCTACCAAACCGCCACTCGAAACCAATAGCCCGGTTGACGACTCGTCTCCCCAAACCCCCTCGACCACCTCATTGCATGTCACCTCGCCCTGCCAAACCCTCTGTTCGCCCTCATTGCCCTGCTCTTCCCCCTCCTCCTTCTCGCTCGCACCGTCCAACTCCTCCTTCGTCATGGCCACGTACCCCTGCGACCCACCGCCGCTCGTCCCACCTGGCACCGCTGTCATGGAGGCTGATGGGAATCATCATCGATGCACCTACCACTACCTTGGTGGTGAGCCTCTGGTTCAATCGGGCGACTAGGCCATTATCTCCCTTGCTCCACCGTCGGACCCTGCCAAGTTTGAGATGGACGCCATGCTCATCCGACAGTTCCTCGACCACGAACGTGGCTTCCGCATTGCGGAGATCTCCCACTGTGGCATGGATAAGGATCCAGTCTTTTCAGGGATACTGAGGCACAAATTAATTGCTCCTGCCTGTAATAAGGGTCTAGCTGCTAGGCGAACGCCAGCCATCCGATGCACATCGTGCGGCCTCAAGGGCCATGAGAAGGCATCTTGCACTGTGTTGGGGCACCGTAATCGAGGAGTTTGGAGACCAAAGTCTCAGCCCAAGCCTGCCGATACGCATTCCTATGCTCTCTCGCTGTCTGTGCCCTCCTTTTCTCCTACTCCACCCACCGTAGCAATGGCCAACTATCCCCTCAATGTCGTCCCCTACCTGCCGCCGGGGATGACGATCAAACTTGGTCCGACAGATTGGAAGGTTAGAGATGACATGGTGGCCAGCGCCATCCCTCCCCTGCGGCATGATTTCTTGGCCATTGCAGAGGCCAATCGATTCATCCTGCATCACCAGAAGGCTGACACCCGCAACATAATCGAAGGTTTGCTACACGAGTCTCACTACTTCCCAACAGAAATCTCAAATCATCCCCTTGGAGTTGGTATCTTTGGTTTTGTGAACTCTGTAGTTAGGGACACAGTTGTGGGCACCACTTTTGAGCTTGATAAGAATGAGGTAGAGGAACACAATGTGATCTCATTTGTCGCACATGATGCGGCTCTAAATATGCGTCTCACCACCTTTGGACCAGAAGTTTGGCTTCTTTACGTGGGGTTTCCGTATGATTATCAGACCCATCACTATATGCACAAGTCTGTTGATAGCTTTGGTGCTTTGGTAGATTGGAATAACCCTAGGGGGGATAGAAGATTTGTGCTCATTAAGGCTAGAGTCATACATCTGCGTCTGGTTCCCAAGAGTCTGGTTGTCCGTCAGTCAGGTGGAGCTCGTCAGAGTTGGACATTTGTGGTCACGATGCTACGTAGCAGTGACTGGAATGCCCACTTGCCTGAGGTGCCGACAGCCAGAGAGGACCCCTCTCCTGAGAATGGAATCCCTCACCCTTTGCATGGTGATGGCCTCAACGCTAAGAAGATGTATCAACATCAATTGCACAACTGGCTGGCTCAAAATGCAGTCCCAAATGCAAACTCTAATGCAGATGATGGTAATATTGTTGTGGATCAGGATAATGACATTGATAACCATCCTGAGTGGGGTGTCTGGCCTCCCCCTCCCCCACAAGAGCCGCTAATGCTCTATAACTACCAGGAATGGCTTGCTGCTGAAGCTCTGCAGGTGGGGCATGGCATTGTACCCCCAAATAACACTCATGACAGTCCTGCAGCGGCTTGGAATGACTCCATCTCCATGAGCAACAGTACTGACTCTAGTGCCACCATTTCAGACTCCTATGTCTTGGTTCATCTAACTCTTATGAACCAGTACTGGCCACAGGAAGCTTCTAGCTCTGCACCACAAGAATTGGTCCCAGCTGCCAATACTCTGCCTCGTAATAGGCTTGACATATCACTATGTGTTTCTGCTGATGGTTTGCATGCGGAGATGGCCTCTCATGGGAATTTCACACCTGCCATGCTGTTAAGGGACTGCATTCCAATGTTCAGGCTTAACACATATCTTACAGCAGTAATCAGGCCTATCATTGCTACTTTTGGCCCTTGAATAGTCACTTTGGCTTCAGACAGGATTCTGTGACTTTCAACATCACTGTCGCTGAAAATGCAGGCTCTTTGACTATTGTTTTTGCTTCTAAAGTCATCAATCAGTCCGGGACTTCCTCTGCTCACATTGAGGACATTTCTGAGGCCTCTCTTTGGACAGTAATGCTTACAATATTGATCAGAACCCTGTTATCTTTGCACCAGCTTTCAATAAAGTGACTGAGCTCGAGGATAATCATCTTGCTAATGTTGTACCTGAAGGTTCCATTTCTGACATTGTCTTGTCTGCTGCTGCTTTACCTACACCGTCTCTGACTGTCCCATCTGTTGAGCTATCTACTACATCTGACTGTGCTTTGTCTGAAAATGCTATGACTATGGTTGCTCTGCATGCACCCTCTTTGGTTGACCTAGTTCAGAACACCCAAGATGATATTGATGTAGGGATGTCATCTCCTATAGTTGTTCCTTTAGTCTGCAACTCCTCTCGAAAGGGGAAAGCTGTGGTGTTGGAGTGCTCTGCTTCTCTTCGTAGGAGCACCAGATCCAACAAATATGACGGCTTCAAGGTGCCTCCACTCACTGACTGCAAGACCAAGTCATCCAAGGTCAAGCCACGACATGTGCCTTCTGCTCTCGCCATTAGTGACACTCTGAGTGAGCAGATTCCTCCACCTACACCACTCCAGGCAATCCAACAGATTGGCACCTACCTTTGTGCCATTCCTGCCGACGAACTATCTGAAGAGGCGCACATGGCGACCCAGGAGAAGGAGCCTACTCCTTCCACTTAATATATCATCTTTTACCTTATAACTATGCCTCTTTTGGTTTCATGGAATGTCCTATCACTACAAAAAAATACACTTCCGTGATGATACATGTTTGTCACGGTAGGTCGCGTTTTTTGTCATGCATGTACATCCATGACAAATTTATGATAGAATCAAGATAGTCATACATGTGGTGTCGTAGAAGTGTTCCATGACATTACCAAAATTATCATCACGGAAGTGTCCACTTCCATGACGATAAATCACGTGTCACAGAAGTGCTTTCGTCAAGGGTGACCGACACGTGGCATCCACCGTAACGGAACGCCGTTAAGCTATCGGGTTGGGTTTTGGATCCGATAACCCGTTAACAGCCCCGACCAATGGGGATTTTCCACGTGTAAAATCATCATTGGCTGGAGGAGATACGTGTCAGGTCCGCATTGGCACAGGTCTCACTCATCCAATGGGAGAGAAGCGCCTATGATATGTTGACACATGGACCGGCCCATCAAGTTTAATTGGGCCGGCCCAACTAAAGGCCCACAAGATTTTGCGGACCATAATGGGCCGGCCCAGCTAAAGGCCCACAAGATTTTGCGGACCATAATGGGCTGGCCCAGCTAAAGGCCCACGAGATTTTGCGGGCCATAATGGGCCGGCCCAGGTAAAGGCCCATAAGATTTTGCGGGCCATAATGGGCCAGCCTAGGTAAAGGCCCACAAGATTTTTGTGTGCCATAATGGCCGGCCCAGGTAAAGGCCCACAAGATTCTTGCGGATCATAATGGGCCGACCCAGCTAAAGGCCCACGAGATTTCACCGACATTAATGGGCCGACCCAGCTGTAGGCCCACAAGATTATGAGGACCCTAGTAGGCCGGCCTATTAACTGGTTGCCATGTTTTGGGCCAAATGCCGGCCCATATTTGATCCGGTCCATTAATTGCCTGCCATGTTCCGGGCCTAATAGTGGCCCATATGAGATCTGGCCCATTAAAAGCCTACCATGTTCTGGGCCAAAATTACGGCCCTGATCAGGTCCGGCCCTTTAAGAGGCTTTGGGCTCAATTATGGCCCATATCAGATTCGGCCCGTCAACTGGCCACTATGCTTTTGGGCCCACTTGCTAAAGGCCCACTTAGTAATTCGTCCTAATATTAGTTTTGGCCTGTTAAGGGCCTGTTTAACATTTCGGCCCTATATTAATTTTGGCCTGTTAAAAGCCCATCATATAGTTGGGCCTAACTACGGCCCGTTTGCATCCGGCCTGCTCGCAGCCGATATCTGATTGGGCCAAACAAGGACCGAGACAATTTTGGCCTGTTAAAAGCCCATGATTTGATTCGCACAATCATGGGCCAGGGTTCATCTCGGGGTGCTGCCAGCCTGTGAGCTGTTCGGCGCGTTTCAGGCCCAACCTACATCATGATTGCATGACGGCCCGATTATGTACCATAATTTTATGGTTTGGTCGGTTTACTGCGAAGACAGGATATATATACAATAAAATAACTGCAGCATCATGAATAAGAAAAAACCTACACTATACAATAAATAAATTACGGCATATTACATCCACTGGGCATCAAAGTTCGCCACTATGATAATAAAGCACAAGCAGACAACAGATTACATACACTGGGCATCAAAGATCGCCACCAGTGCAAATAAACACGCCGACAAAATAATATACAAAACCGACAACACTTCAATAGAGTTCAAGAAAGATTAGCCCTGCTGGGGAGCTGCAGCGCAAGAAGCTGAGCAAGATGATGAGACTACGCTTGTTCAACACTTATATCTTCCTCACTCTGAAAGATAAACAAGCAGACAGATGACAGGTTTTGCACATAAAAGTATCAGTGCTGACAATTCATCACATTTCTTACTGACGAATAAAGTGACACAGTTTAAAATTGCATTAACACAATATGGTATTGTTCAGGTCAAGACATGGCAGGAAATGACATTGTGAAGGAGTTGGCAGCTTCACGACAACACTGGATTACATATCAAGAACTCATAAGTATCAACGGTTAGTGTGCTGTCAATTTATACCATTTCCGATTGGCAAATAAAGAGACGGTTTAAATAATAGTAGAATGATATGACATTGTTCATAGTTAAGACATTGCAAAATATGACATTGTGCTGTAGTGGGTAGGTTCACCACACCATTGGATTACGGATGAAGAACAGAAGCATACATGCAGTGCAAAAGAATGTCACTTGCTTTGTATAGTTTAATTTACATGGTATGAAGAAGGAACTTGATTGTACAACTGAAAACTTAAATTGAGAAAGGACAAACTTTTGTTTATGAACTACATAATAAACTTTAAACAAGCAATTTGATGCAAACACCAATAATAAACAGCTTTTGCAGTCATGCCTAACCAAATATATACAACAAAGTTTGAAGGCTTGAGATGGACAAACTTACATTATTGGTGAGGATGGTCTCTATAAAGGCCTTGTCCATGCTGATGGGGGGGGGGGGGCAATTCGAGAAGTTTACCACAGAATCTTCTTCAAAAGCATTGCCTTTATTCTACATTTTGTTAAGAGTAAATATAGATGTGATAATATACAAAAAATGGAGAATATTTAAGATAAGATGAAGAGTGATGCTACATAACCAAGTAGCTATAAATGTAAGTGCAGCGATATAGGCAAAAGGTACGACCAAGAGCAATCCACGGCTAAACTTCTTCAGTACCATCCTTATGGTAAGAGTAAATATAGATCTGATGTGTAGAAAATGGAGGGCAAAGGAAAATAAGCTGATGAGTGATGGTACATGAACAACTACCTGTCATTATAAGTACACTGATAAAGGACAACATGTACTTACAAGAACAATGCAGAGCTAAAAAAACATTGGCATTGGATATATTCTACACTAATGTAACCATTCATACAGATCAGATAATTTGGAGCGAACAATTGATAAGCAAGCTGTCATGCATACTGCTGTCACATAATGAACCAGGTATGTATGCAAGTACAATGATACAGGACAACAGGTACTAACAAGAGCAAAGCAGTGGGCAGCATATTTGCGATATCCTGTCGTTCTTTTCAAACCGGAATTCTTCTTCGAGCAGATTTCCTACAAAAAAGATCCATGAGGCACATGCGGAAAAGTAGAAGTTCAAATTGTCATGTGATTTCATAGACAATACCTCATCCTGGGAACGAGACCTGTGCATAACAAGGTTTTTCCATTCAATGTCTTCTAAATTTAGCACAGGAGACTTCACCAAAAATTCATTTATAGACTTGCCATCAAAGTGTGATTTCCTCAGGTAACATCGATACTGCTGCAATGCTTCCTTGAAAAGCACAAGCAAGCTTTGCTCATCATGACTATCCAGATTGACCCTCGCCTAGTTACAACAATGTAATGTAAATCATTGATGTGTTCAATCAGCAGAAAACATGAAAATAATAACCATGAATAATAGCACTTACACGTAAGTTGGACAGGAAGATGTGAAAATGGTGTTTGTCTTCACTATAATCTTCCCATGATGGGAATATATGCACGTAGTCCCTAACAACATTGAAAGCATTGTCTTTTAAACTGTGAATAAATGGAATGGGGTTCCAATCTGCTGGAATTGGCCATCTCTGCAGTTGGAATAGGTCTTCGGCCGGTGGACTTGTTGTACTTTTTGCTGGAGTGGGATTTTTCTGTGGTACAGCTGGTGCTATGGCAAGTGAAATCAGTATACCTTTTGCTGGAGTGCAGGTCCTGTGTGGTGGGGCTAGTGGTGTGGCCAGTGAAGTATGGGTACAGTCTGCTGGAGTTGGTCCTACATTTTGTGTCACTGGTTGTACAGCCAATATAAGTGGGGTGTTGTCTGATTTCTCCGGCACCACCACATTTGTCAAGGACTTTGCTGGTGCTCCTTCAGGTTCGGCAATCACCCTCTTCCTTTTTGATGTATAATGCAGAAGAAAAACATTTGAGTGGAAAAACATGGTATGATGACAGATGGAATATGTATTGATAATGGATGGGCATGGCATCTTGACATATATGATGAGTAAACTAAGCAGATGGCGGTGCAACAAAGTAGACGAAATGCAAGACAACATATGCAAGATACCCGCAATCAATAAAACATTGCCAAATTAGAACAGGCACCTTGATGGGTTAATAGGACAGGCCATCTGCCTTTGACTCCTCGAGGTTAGAATAGTCATTAGGATCATATTCTGAACAAGAATTAACAGGTGGGGAGCGTATGAAAAGTTTCATTGCATCCAGAATGGCACTCAATGCCTTGGTGCCAATTTTGTAAGTCATTGCAGTGTTTAGATTCAAGAGTGGACTGCTGCTAGCGCGACACAAAGCAGCTACACAGATCATAGTGTAGATATAACGGGAAAACCTTAACATCAGAGTAAAATTAGCAAAGTGGAACTTGCTGGAATATATGTGCTAGTATTACCGGTACGGCTAGAAAGGCTTCGGATACTAGCTCTCTTCAAGTGAAGGTGCGGTACTGTTAATATCAGTGTAACTCTCAAAGGCGACACAGCTCCCCGCATTTCCTTGCTATTCTTATAGGATTCAAGTGGGCAGGCCACTACAAATCCTATTCCTATGTTTACAAGATCCTGCGAATCAAAGAGGCTCAAAGTGTCCATCACAACCGACCGTATAGACCTCTACACTGCAAATGTCCCTGCTCATCTTCAGTACAAGGAACATACTGTACTACTATCATACTCCACACTGCAAATTTCCACTATGGATCACATACAGATGTATCCAGATACATTTTACAGTGTAGATTCACTCATTTTGCTCCATATGTAGTCCATGGTGGAATCTATACAAAGACTTGTATTTAGGAACGGAGAGAGTACATATTAAAGAAGAACGAAAGAGGAACATGGTAAAGAAGAGCAAGCAGATTTTGGATAATAAAATGTTGGTTGCGCAGTGCCCACACATGATGAACCAGAGTGCATTAAGAATGCAACTCCCAGCTGTCTCTCGACCATTTCAGGTGGTTGGATGAAGATCCTACGTCTCCTAACCTTTCTTCTTCCTCGTCTCTGATTCTTCCCATACAGAACACCGCACGGGCCGCCGACCGGACCACCGGCCCCCACCGCCTGTGTTCCTCTGCCACCCCCACCCCCACCCCCACCCCAACCCCCATCCGCGTCGAGTTTTCTTCGTTCGGCGAAGCCCCACAACCACTCGCGCCCCTTCGATCGCACCGGCAAACTCCGGCGAGCTCTGAAAAATCAACTGACCCAATTTTGAAATTTAGTCTACTGTGATTTAACTAGTGTGGAATATAAAAGGGGGAAACCATAAGCATTGGGAGTATAGTGTTGAGCGTGCCATGGCGGATCCCAAAGTGCAAACCAGACAAAGGCAACTTTGCAACCAAGACAAGAAATCAGAGTAAAGCAGTGGCGATCTATTTTCTTGCTGTGATAAATAAGTTGAGCAGATACGAAAGAGTACCGCCTTTGGTGCGGCGCCGTGTACGCATCTGCTGAGAATTTGACGGTTCTGCGGTAGCGATGGCTGTCGGCGGCATGGAAGCAGATCTAGGAGGGTAGACGGTGGCGGCGGGGCACGGTGGACGAGATGGTCGTAGGAGCGGCACCGACAAGGTGGACGACGGCGGGGATGAAGCAAGAGGACAGGATGCAAGGATCCTGGTCCGAAGGCGTGGATGAGAGAGGTCGATCTCTTGTAATGGACGGCGGCGTCGGGGTATCAGCTCCGGCATGGTGGAGGAGGACGGCGGTGGATGGGGTGGCGGACGGCGGCGGACGGAGGAGGGTGGGGTGGAGAGGGTGTTTTGGCGCCCATGGAGTACGAATGGGGAAAAGAGAGGTAGAGAGGAAGGGGGAACCATGTATTTAGGGCGCGCTTGTCTCAAATGCGAGAAATTTACAAATTTAGCCCCCGTTTCAAATTTCTACTACATCACAGCAACATTAGTCGGTTGGGGATAGGACGGTAATGTCGCATACACCGAATATTTGCCGATGAGAGTTTGTTTTTGGCGCCCACCGTGTATGAATATGAATCGGGGAGGGAGTCGATTTCGGCCAAGGACACACTGTGTTTTGGCGCCCATCGTGTATGAATCCGGGTGAGAGGAAGTTACGTCACGTTTGGGTGAAATTACAAACCTACCCCTATCGAAACCTATAGAAATCCAGCAGATAGGCTTTGCGTGGCAGGGATAGGTAGTAGAGATTTCCATCTCGCAAATTTTTGTTTTGGGCGGTTACTGTGACTTTCACTGCTTCGTTCAAATTTTGCAGAGTGCACGTTTACCGTGCCAACTCAATTCGAATCCCGTTTGTATTCTATTTTTTTCGGGCGGGATCCTTTTTCAATTGGAATTACATTCTATATACATCATTTTTTTATATATACTTTCAAAAGCACAACAAAGAATTCTTCTCCTTTATATGTATAATATGATTTACAAATACAACGATCTCGAAATCTTAAGGTTGAATTCGAAAAAATTTAACCAAATTATGTTATACTAAAATGTATGGATCAATAATATCTACATATTAAATAACATAGATGTGCGTGAATTCATATGAGTATGCATGTTTGATAGATCAATTTTGGTTCGAGTATGGATTACATGTATCATCATCTCGAATTCAAATATTTGAATTCCTTTTTTGTTCACTCCTTTCACGCCCATCTCTCTCGCATGCATGCTCCTTCAGGTAGCTATCACTCTCTTTTCTCCAGTTCACCCGCCCGCTCACTTCATGTTTCTCCTATCGTCGCAAACATGGAATCTCGACGTCTCCCTTGAGAAATGTCACACTCTCCCTATCATTATGCATTACACGGTTTTTCATTATCTCTCACGTCTCTACTGTTCTCTGGTATCACTCGGTACCTAAGCTTTCTTTTTCACCGCCACACACACAGTCTCCACTCGTCTTTCACTTTCTATTTCTCTCTATGGGATTCTCTCACACACCCTATATGTCTCTACATATGACTCATACCACTAAAATTACTCTCTCTCTCTCTCTCTCTCTCTCCTGTAGACACAACATTTGTTGCGATCTCCTTTTCGTCTCCATCCTAGACTGACATTATTCATTTGTTTATCGATCAGACAACCCCGACTACCGTCTCCTCTCTCTCTCACACACAGACACACACACACAACTCCTTCTTCCACTCCCCTTCCCGACTACTGTCTCTCTCTCTCACACACAAAACTCTCGCTTTCGCACCCCGACTCGTATTTCTCTCACAAACATTTGTCGACTAGCTAGCTTCTAGATAGGTTTATACACCCGCACACTCGTGCTTCCACCATCGCATACATGTCTCTCTCCTTCTCCTTGTATCTATGTAGATTTTTCTTCCCTTCTTGAGACACGCCCTCTCGATCGTGCACACACGCACTATCGCCTCATTTTAAGCAGATACCTATCGCACACACACTCCTTGTGTCTTTGTCACACATGCACTCCGTCCTCCTCCACTCTCCCTCTCTCACACACACATGGGCTTTTTGCAACAACTAGCAAGATGCCCATGCATTGCACGGAACATCAAGATGCATTTGTATGAGTAGTTTATCTTGTGGGGGAAAAGGATGAATGAGGGAAGGCCTTATTTGCAAATGTGGAGAGGGGTGTGGGTATATTTTTGCAAAATTTCCATAGTTTCCTTCCTATCCGTCACATATAGATTGGACGGCCTATATTGCAGGATGGCAGGCACATGATCATCACCGACAATGCTTTTTATAAGAGTAGGGAAAAAAATTGAGTTGGTGATGATGGTGGGCCTGCCATCTTGCAATGTAGGTCGTCCGATTTATATCTGACGGATAGGAAGGAAAATATGGCAATTTACCCGCACTCTTCACCACATTTGCAGATAAGGCCTTCCCTCGTTCATCCTTTTCTCCCACAAGATCTTGATGTTCCGTGCAACGCACGGGCATCTTGCTAGTAAGAGTAGACATATACCACTTCTCGAATCTTGAAACCAACAACATTCATCCCTTATCTCATCCAAACCGCCAAAGGAATATATTTTGAGTGAAACATAACATATTTTTAGTGATATACGTATTTCAAAACTAGACTTTTTTTCTATCAAATCGGTGAATATGTATTATTCTACTTTGATCGTGTGGCAATGCATTGGCACATTGCTAGTAGTTATTATAATTTTTTGGACACTAGACAAATGGTGGAGTACATATACGAAGAGAAGAGGCGCACGCACGCAGTCGGCCTCTCGCTGTCTCGCACACAAGAGTGTTACGTAAAGGCGACATTAACAAATAAACCCTAAGACACTGGGTGCATGATTGCTGCATTCGCGGGTACCGGGTACGTGGTGGCGCACCTTTGTAGGAATAGTCAGCTCGCGTGCTAATTTGATCCATAGGAGTTGATGGTCGGGACCACAGGTGAACGACTTGGAGCGCAGTGGCTCGCTAGTTGCCACAGATTGAGTAGCCACGTTTAAAATATCTTTTTTTGGCGGGGTTAAGAGTTTCGATTTTCAATGGCGCGTTATAAGTAGTAAGTAGTTTTTAGAACGATTAGTATGGAGTGAAAATGGAATTCATAGTACTACGTACCTCCTTGGCGTATGGTTGTATGGGGTTTTTTGCGATGGAGGTTGTATGGGTTTATGTTGCGAGATGTTGAACATGGTAGTTCTAGGGCAAATACTATGGTTTAAATTTAGATGCTGGTTTTCAGTAATGAAACTCGGAAGGGGAAACCCTTCTTTGATTAAAAAAACTACTACCTCCATTCTGGTTTACTAGTCCCCATCGTACTTTGGGTCAAAGTTTGTCCATGAATTTTACTTGTAAAATGTGAATGGAAAACGAGATTTTGTTATACCCAAACAAAAAAGGACTGGAGGGAGTGATTGTTCTGACACGGATGCAACCTCTCATAGCGCAGGCATTGAACTGGCGCGCCGGCCAAGAGGGCCGCACTCGCTGCAGGCCTGGCTGAGCACGGCTCCTCGACGCATGTAACTAGCTTAAGACTGCCCGATCTGCCTTCATTGAATCCGCGCGTGTGCCGGCAACGCGTCCTTCCGCGAGTCAGCAGGCATTTTAGAACACAAAAAATGACTAAAATATAATTAATTTACGCATGGTCTTGAATTGTTGTGCTCGCGCTGGTAGCAGGAACTAGGAGAGGGTTTTCTTTATTTATAACTCTCCTCACATTTTTTTGGCTTTGAAATGAATCATGGTTGTGTACATTATGTATGAAATATGCAGATATCTGTGAACATGAGTTTGATGTGGAAGTTGAACTTGGAATGTCGGGCTTGCGCATGAACTATACCATGTCCAATGCTTTGTCTCTTATTGTTTGGAAAGTAATTGTTGTTATTACTTGACCCAAAAATAAACATTTTGTGCCACATCAGTAGATGCACGGACATCACAACAGGCATGCTGACTGGATAAACATTTGAACCTAGCTATTATGAAGGAAATTTTGTATTGACAACAGTTTTAGATAGCAGGAGACGCCTAGCCTGCTCTGCCTCTGCTAGCTTATTTCTGGCTTCTTCCATCTCTTCTTCGGCTCGGGTGAAGAGAGCATCTGATTGCTCTTTTTGCTTCTTCAGGAACTCAGCTACATTCTCAAGGGCTGCTGCATGCTTTCTTTCAGCCTTTACTAGTGCCACAAGGACACGAACAGCTGACGAGTCCACCTGGCTTGTGTGTAATCCAGCATCAGCTGGGAATTTGCACCTTGTGTCTAATCCAACATCATTAGGTAACTGGCACCTTGTGTGTAATCCAGCCTCATTTTGGAAACATGATCTCGAGGTTGACCATACTTCCCTCCTTGCAGGAACTGCATCCTGACATGAAGTTACTTCTTTTTTAGATCAATACTCAGAGCAACCTAGATCCATTTAGTAGAAGCCAGATAAACAGAACTCGGAGAAGTGAATTCAAAAGGAAAAAAATATAAAAACAGACTACAAGGTGAGAACACCCACTTCCTACATCAAGCTAAAAACGAAAGCATTAGGACGATTAAGACTCTTCTTATTACACATCGAAGAACACCACGCTTAAGAGAAACAGAAACTACAACATATACACATCGAAGAACACGAGGCTACACGAAAGTAATTGAAAGGGTGTTACTTACCAAAGCTCGTTTTACAGGTTCGGTGCAGCTCCTCTTTAACTTACCACGCTCCTTGAAGATGTCCCGAATATCCCGTGTTTGGTCTTCATTGCTCCTATGCATGTTTGCACTCGTGGTTTTAAAATCTCAACATGGAAAGAAAAATATACTATTAGTAATACTCGCGCATCTTGTGGGCAACATTAAAGCACTCGTCTGCCATGTTAGAGCATCTCCAACGGAATCACAATGCGCGGCGCTTTAAAAAGCGTTTACAGTGCTGAGATTGAGAAGTAGATAGAGTAGAGGATAGTTCTCGGCATAGATAGATAAAAAACATAATTCAACTACTCCTCATCCTACGACTCCCCTCGGTGATGTCCTCCTCCGACGTCTGACTGTAGGCGTGAAGATACCGATCGTCGTCGGATTCTCAGGGCGCACGCTGCTCCTAGCCTCATGTTGAATTGAGCGTCCGCTTTTCGCTTACGCTTGTCCTCGCAATAGACGGCTCGCTCCGCCCTCCTCTTATCCCTCTCCGCCCTCCTTTGCGCGTAGAACTCGTGCTCGTTGATGATGTCCTGCGGGAAGTGTTGGCGCCACAACGCCATCGCTTCCTCGTCCATCTCGGCGATGCTGAGATGGTGCTCCCGCCTCCGGTTGTCGCGACGATCTTCGTCAGTGCTAAGCCGCGGCCGAGGCGCGAGATCCTGCACCCGCTCCTGCATCGGCACGTTGGGGAAGTTCAATGTTCTATGAGGCCACCGGAATGCGCGGGCGGCCTCGTTGGCGGTGTCGAAATTTCCGAGGCCAAGGCGCATCCCGCGGAACCTGATCTCGGCGGAGAAGCCGCCGGAGGGGCGCGCGCAGATGCCGCGGTATCCCCAAGTTTCCCGGCGACATGCGGCATGGTGGTGCGGCGACGGCGAGGCGAAAATGAGCGGGGAGAGATCAGTGGCGAGGCACGGAGCGGGGAGAGAGCGGTGGCAAGGCACAGAGCGGTGGGAGGGCGTTGGATTTTTTAAAGCGCGCCAGACGCCGCGCGCCAAAACTAGCGCACGCTCGGCCCCTTTTTCCCCGCGCGCGCGATCCTTTCCCAACGTCTCTGCTATCTCTACTGTCTTCTCTACTGTTATATTTAATATTTATCTCTACTTCCTTTATTGTCTACTTTTTTTCTCTATACTTTTTTTCTTGCAATATAGGCCGTCCGATTTATATCCGACCGATACAAAGGAAACAAATGGGAATTTTGCAAAAAGATACCCATACCCCTCTCCAGATTTGCAAATAAGGCCTTCCCTCGTTCATCCTTTTCTCCCACAAGATAAACTACTCATACAAATGCATCTTGATGCGTGCAACGCATGGGCATCTTGCTAGTTCTAAAAACCTTTCCATCATTTTCCACACTACTGGTTGCAGATGAAGAACCTACCCAAGCACAACGCGATACAGGAGCGACGCACAATTACAAGCTGATATTCTGTTGGACAATGGAGGCTATAACCAATTACTTTTATGGGAACAATAGCACCCAGGAAATTTGAAGGGTAGGTATGAACAAAATTGGAACTGCACATGTATTGCTAAGTGATTCAATACACACATTACCAATCGAGGAGGAGAATGATGGTCGCGGCGGCCTCTGTGAGTCATGGTCGGCAACGGGATTCAGTTCATTGTCCATGACGGTGGTACTTCTGCGCTTGGCGTCGGCTTCCGAGAAGCAGATCCGATATCGTGGAAGACGATGCCGGGGAAGAGGCTCCGTGTACGACGACGACGGTGGGCCGGCTCCAGTGCGGCGTACGAGGTCATCGATGAGGCAGATGCGCTGCGGTGGAGGAGTGCGCCGATGTAAAGGGGAGGAGCACGAAGGCTGCGGTGCCGTGGTGAAGTCTATTTTGCGGTGGGGATAGAAAATGGGGAGTATTCAGGTGTACTACTCTGGGTGCCGAGGTGGGGTTGGCTGGGTAGGGTGAACCTGAAGTTACGGAAACAGCCCCCTACCAAGCGTCATCCGTAGGCCTGTTCCGAAGGCTATGATGGTAACTTCCCACTGCTCGAATCAGGGTCGCGGGAAATTTTCCAGCCGACCTCAAAATTTTGTGACACTGGACTCCCCGTGTGGCGTGTTGAATGATTCGGCTAAGCAACTAGCGAGTAGTAGTAGTAAACTCTGCATATTATGTTTGACCAAAGTCAAACTTCCTAAAGTTTGACCAAGTTTATAGAAAAATATAAACATTTACCATAACAAATATGTATGATGTGAAAGTACATTCAATAATGAATCTAATGGTATTTATTTGTTATTGTATATGTTAATATTTTTTGTTATATGCTTTCTGAGAGTTTACAAAACTGGACTTTGACCAATGCTAATACACGGACTTAAATAAAAATGGAGGGAGTACACATTTGTTTTCTTAGTTTGTAGTGAACTAATCATTTGTTGAAATTGTGAAATAAATATATTAGGCTATTGACTTCGAATGTAATGGTCTATACAATTCAATAGTTACAATGATTGTCGAATCCCAATATGTATACAAGGTCTATAGTACTTCACAACATGCTCAAACTCACATAATCCCAGTCAAATGAGAATCTAAATGCATTTCATAGTTATTACTTTGTAGGATGCAACAAAAACAACCATAACTCTACATCAGCCATTATAGAAGCAACATTTTGACATATCCCAATGTGTGAATGAAACTTGCAGAGAGAGCTTTTGAAGATGGAGCAGATAGGGCGGGAAAGATTGTATGTATGTGGACGAGAGAGTAGGAGACAAACCTAATGAGACAGAGAAAGATAGAGAGAGAAAGAGAGAGGAAGAAGTTAGGTCTTTGAGAAAGATGGAGACATGTAATATACGTGAGATGTGTGTGCATCCGGATTCTGTATACGTGGAAGGAGAAGAGACAACATGTTTGATGAGAGAGCTAGAAAAACATGGACGAGAGGGGAAGGATCTCGTGGGTTGAGGGATTGACAATTTTGTGCGGGGGAGAGAGGGATTGGTAATTTTGTGCAAGAGAGAGAGAGAGAGGGTGGGGGGGAGGAGTCGGTCAGCCGTCGTCACATCACCCTGCTTCCAAATGACCCCGGATTCTCTACCTCGGCGTGGTAGCCGTCTTCGATCTGCTCGATGCCCTCTTTGAAGATTGAGGTGTTGTGCATGTTGGGGTGCAAAGAAGCACAAGTGAGAGTGGTCGCCGTATAACCTTGGATGGGGATGAATTGTGTGCTCGGGGGAGTGTGTGTGTGTTGTGCTGCGTCTCTCTCTCTCTCTCTCTCTCTGTGTGTGTGTGTGTGTGTGTGTGCGATATTGAGAGAAAACAAACCTAAGGAGAGAAATGGGTATTCACGAAGAGATTGTGCGGGCCTTGAGGTGGGCAGGGGCCGGGTGAGGGTGTCAAAATGTGCACGTTGATGCATGTGTTGCATGCGACCGTGTGAGGGACGGACGAATCGAGAGAGATGGTTGTTGTGTTACGGATGCTCCTCTCTCTCTCTCTGCCTCTCTCTGTCTCTCTCTCTCTCTCTCACACACACACACAAGTAAACTAGAAGACCATTCTCTCATGTATACACAACGTATCAGCATCTGTCTATGTCTCACTCATGCATGATCATTTGCACATTCACACCTCTCTATGTCTGTATCACACGCACACCGTCTCCACATTGCCCTTCCCCACAACACACCTATGGACATATACACACGTTCTCTCTCAGTCACACACACAAAATCAGTATTAAAAAAACTAGGGCGAACCTAAAATGTCCAAATCCAAATAAACACGAACTGGAGCTAAATTCAAATATATGGAAATATTGCAGCGTCAAGAACTTTCCCAGGAAAAAAAGTTGAGTAATATTCGAGGATTGTTTTTACACACACAAAAAGGTTCGGTGGATGTCCTTCGAGCGCGACACGGTGACGCACCGTTCGATCGACCGCGCGGCCGCGGTTCACGCGCTTGCACAGGATTCTGTATTGTGGTTGTGGTACTAACTAATAAAAGTGCTGCCTAAGTCTAATGTTTACGTGTACTAGTACGGTTTTCTTTTAAGTTTAACCAACCTTATATAAAACTAAAGTAAGCTCCCACATGTGCACTCATCAATATGCCGCCGCCGCCGTTGCGCATGCTGGCGCCCGCCTGCTCCGGCCAACAATTTCTCGCCCATCACCGCCGTGTCGCCGCCATCCCTGTGCCATGAAGTCGAAGGCTCGCCTGCTCACGTCGTCTGCAGTCCCTCCTCGCAATGCCGCCGCGCTGCCAAGCACGTGAGCAGCTGGTGGAGCCGCGCCTATGCACGCAGCGTACGAAGAGGAGGATGAGCGCGTGCTCTAGCACGCCGGCGAGGAGGAACTAGCATGTCATTGTCGTCTCTGCCTGCGCGGAGGAGGTGCGCATGGTGGCTGTCACGGTGGTAGCCGGTCGAGCCCGCAAACCGGGTGCGGACGCGGAATCTACCTTCGAGACCTTGAATGCCACGTGGATCCTGCAATCTGAAGGAGCAATTTCGGGCAGTCGACTAGTGTGAGCCGTTTGATGCAACATGGATGGCTAGAAGTGCTTCTTCCACCTCTTCTGCCGCCTTCTTCCTTCACTCCGTCGAACTTCTTTCACAAATCGACTGACCGAAATTATACTACTAGTACGAACGTATTAAGTACAGTAGGAACACGAAGATACGAGCAGTAGTACCAGTTGCAAGAAGAACATTAGTAAGACATAGTACTAGTACTACTGTACGTACTAAAGAGTTCAAATAACGAGAAAGAACATACTAAACATAGTTCTGCTGGGGCCTCAGCACAACACACCCGTGAAAATAAACTAAGCAACTAGTCCGCTTGACACTGCAGTAGAACCAGCATGAGCGACGGCACTGCCACCTACTCGGAGTCCGAGTTCACGTCCTCAACTTTGTCCTCGTCCCTCTTCCTCTTTCTCTTCGCCAACGCTTTTTTGCTTGAACCGGACACTGGGCTCTGCTTCTTCATCCAACCCTTGTAGATATTTAAACAAAGGTAGGCATCCATTGCCGCGTACAGGATGTGATCTTCATCTAATGTCTTCGACTCCCATGCATGATGAAACTCGTGAGGAGGTTTCTTCAGTTTAGCGTACGAAGGATCAATCATGGCTGCTGCCAGGGTCAGCATTGAAGGTTGAGAGGAGGACACCAGGCTTGCCTTCTGGAGATCGAAGGGCTGGCCTATAACGAGACCTATCCGATGCAGGACATCCCTGACGTTCTTAAAGCCTACAGTAACGAATTTCACTCTTTTGTCCTTGAGGAAGTTCTTAAAATCCTGGTACTCAACATCGGCATGGCATATGTGGTAGACCAAGCAAACGTTATGTAAGCAAACCTGGATCATGGCGGGCTTCTTCCTCTCTTCGTCCTTTAGATCCTTCTCTCGTCCCAGGAGTGTGGTGTACTCAACATCTAGCCCAGCGACCCACTCATCCGTTGAACTGCTGAACATGCGTAGGAAGCGAGCAAGCCATGCTTTCACCGTCGTGGATCCACATGTGTAGATGACGATGAACTAATCGTCGATGATGGCTCTAACCTGGTACTCAGCGGCGACCATGGAGATTTGGGAGGCCATGGATTTTGGAGGAGGGTTAGGAGAAGTTGAACTATTGTACCCCACAAAAACTAGGAGCGAACTAATGTGAAAGGATGGGACGACTGGGAGCGAAATGTTGTAAGGTAGAAGACGGGGACGAGTAGGGCGTGCGAACGGTGTGGGGTTGCTGGCTTGCCCGGTGGATAAACGGCTGCAAGCCCCCAAAGAGTTCTTGAGAATTATGCGGGACCCACTAGATGTCATGTCTACTAGACCCATATCATAGGCCTGACGGTAGAGCTTCTGCCTGTTCGCACGCCATGCCGGCACGTGGATGTAACTTCACTTAATTCCGTCAACCGCGCGCCTCCCACGACCTTCGCCTCCCCCGCGCGGTCGCGCCCTTTGAGACTTCGACCGGCTATAAATGAGCAATTTTTTTTGCCTACTCTGCATGCATGATACTCCCTCTGGTCCTTTTTACTCCCATCAACCGTTTGCAAAGTGTTTGACCAAATTTATACTTTTTTTAACACCACCATATATTAATTAACCAGCCACACTAGTACACTCATTCGATACAATGTTCACCTCACAGGGCGGTATGTTATTTACAAGAATACCATCTAATCTATTGTCAAAGCTATACTTAGCGATTAAGTGTGCCACCTTATTGGCCGAACGGCTAATCTTTGATGATTGAAGATTGTTGATCAACTTCGAGATGCTCAACGCTTTCATCTTCAGGTCATGCATAGCAGACCTGTCATAGTCCCCCGATGCAAGAGACGCTACCACAAAAGCGCAATCAGTCTCTAAAATTACAGGATTATGAAAAGAAATACATATGTAGAGACCGGTAATACAAGCCCTAAGCTCCGCTTCCTCCACGCTTTGATAGGCATCAATGAAATCCCATGACCAAATTTATACTAAAAGTTTCAATATCTACAATACTGATTATAATGAGTATAAGAACTACGTTTTATAATGAGTGTAAAAATATTGATTTGACATTGTGAATGTTGATACATTTTTCTATAAGTCTGGTGAAAGTAGAGGTACATTGACTTCAGACAAAACATAAATGCACAATGCGGACTAGTTCCTCTGTCCAGGTGCGTGCCATGTCCTATCTTGTCATCACAACAAGGTTAGCTATTAGAGTACCACTACCTCCCTTCTAGTTTAAAGGGCTCGATTCAAAAATTTCACCTACTCTTAGCAAGAAAGTAGAGGCGGTGTAATAGTTTTTGAAGTCTGCAAAAGTACTCAACTAGTGCTGTCGTTCTTCAAAAAAATGTGTTTACCAATGCATGCATGAACACTAGTTACTCTAACCCCCCTCTCTTCTTTAATTCTTTGCCACATCAGCATGTTTGCTATTCCCGTGTGCATGATACCAGCTAAGATACCACCATTATGGCCAGCCTTAATCATCGCATGCCATAATTTAGTGCACCTTGAAATATGAACATGTGTGGGGCGTGTATGTTTTTAATGACTTGAGACTATACCTAGCCCGGCATGCAAGATGACTTATTATGCACCGTTCCCCATACCTGCAGGAAGCCCGTTCGTCTCCAAATCTTTTCCTCTCCATGTGTGGAAACAATATGCCTGCCAAACTCTCCTTCTCCCTCCGGCGGTCCCACCACTCCACCCCATGTGAAAAAATCTGCATGCATGACTCTCCTCCCCACATGCTCGTCCAATTCGGTGTGACCAGCAATATTTCCACCCCTTCGCTCCCCCGTAATTTACTCCAACAAATATGCCCACGTAGTTGTTACTTAACTGCAGGTGCATTGGGTCACTGACATATGGGCCCAACAGGGGTCTGGCCCACATGTCAGTGATGCAATTGGACCTGCAGTTAAGTCAGTGCAACTCAGTCCATAACTTATGTAGGTGTGCCATTGCTCGCTATAAATACTGCGCCTCCCACGACATTGCTATCTCCTCCCCCTCAAGTTCACGTTCATCGCTATCTCCTCCCCCTCCCTCTCACGTCGACAACCATGGCATCATCCCTCCAAGCCCTAGGAGCCCCTCGCTGCACCGCACGGACGGTCACGCGTCGTCGTTTCGTTCCTCGCCGCCACTAGTCGAGGTGGACGCGTTGGTGTTTCGCTCCTTGTCGCTACGCGACACGTCATCATTCTGTTCCTCGCCGCCACTAGTCAAGGAGGACGCGTCGGTGTTCTGCTCCTCGCCGCGACGCGACGCGTCGCCGTTCTGTTCCTCGTCGCCACTAGTCGAGGAGGACGCGTCGGCGTTCCGCTCCTCGCCGCGACGCGTCGAGGTGGACGCGCCGGTGTTCCCAATCTCGCCAGCACGCGCGTCGGAGGACGCGTCGGCTCCCCACTACGAGCAGAACGCCGCGCCACCTGCCAAGCCCCCCAGCCTTGAGGAGCTTTGGAAAGAAATGGATGTCGCCTTGTGGGAGGCTTTGCCTCCAGCAGAGCGCGCCAAAATAGAGGCAGAGAAGAAGGCCGAGGAAGAGAAGTGCACTGCGGAACAAGCTTCCTGGGAGGCCTATGTCGCGTCCGAGAAAGTCACGCAATTGGCTCTTTTGTAGAATGCTCTTGCGAGGGGCGTGAGTGTCACACCCAATATGCGACACTATCCAAAAGGAACTCGAAGGTCCCACCAAGGATAGACCCGCATATTGAAATGCTTTTGCAAGGTGGATATCATTACATCAACATTACATAATATATGGGGATACATACAAGAGGCATACAATGCCACACGAATACAACATCACAATACAAAAGAGCAACATCCGACTATGGATGAAACATAAACAGAAACTCAAACGACATCCACCCTGCTAGCCTAGGCTGCTGACCTGGAACCTATCCCCTGATCGAAGAAGCAGAAGAAGAACTCAACGCAAGCAAGCATCACTCTCGTGTCATGATCATCGCATAAACCTGTACCTGCAACTGTTGTTGTAGTAATCTGTGAGCCACGAGGACTCAGCAATCCCATTACCATGGGGATCAAGACTAGCAAAGCTTAATAGGAATGGAAGGGGTAAAGTGATGAGGCTGCAGTAGCGGCTAAGCATATATGGTGGCTAGCATACGCAAATAAGAGCGAGAAGAGAGCAAAAGGAACGGTCGTCAACTAGCAATGATCAAGAAGTGATCCTGAACTCCTACTTACGTCAAACATAACCCAGAAACCGTGTTCACTTCCCGGACTCCGCCGAGAAGAGACCATCATGGCTACACACGCGGTTGATGCGTTTTAATTCGGATCTGGTGTCAAGTTATCTACAACTGGACATTAACAAATTCCCATCTGCCTATAACCGCAAGCACGGCTTTCGAAAGATTATACCGTGCAGAGGTGTCCCAACTTAGCCCATGACAAGCTCTCGCGATCAACGAAGGAATAGACCTTCTCCCAGGAAGACCCGATCAGACTCGGAATCCCGGTTTACATGACTTTTCAACAATGGTAAAACAAGACCAGCAAGACCTCCCGTTGTGCCGACAAATCCCGATAGGAGCTGCACATATCTCGTTCTCAGGGCACACCTGATGAGCAAGACGTCGGGTTGGCATAAACCCTGGTTTCCCAGGGGGCGCCGGACATCGCTCGCTTCGGACCAACACTTAGACAAGCACTGGCCCGGGGGGGGGGGGCTAAAATAAAGATGACCCTCGGGTTGGCCGACCCAAGGGAAAGGGGTAGGTGGTGGTGAGGCAAATGGTAAAACCAAGGTTGGGCCTTGCTGGAGGAGTTTTATTCAGAGCGAACTGTCAAGGGGGTCCCATAAATCACCCGACCGCGTAAGGAATGCAAACTCCGGGAACATAACACCGGTATGACGGAAACTAGGGCGGCAAGAGTGGAACAAAACACTAGGCAAAAGGCCGAGTCTTCCACCCTTTACCAAGTATATAGATGCATTAATAATATAAGAGATATTGTGATATCCCAACCAAAATCCTGTCCACCATGGAGAAATCTTCAACTTCACCTGCAACTAGCAACGCTATAAGAGGAGCTAAGCAAAAGTGGTAACATAGCCAAACAACGGTTTGCATAGGAAACGTGTCAAACGTTAGAGGCTCATGGCAATTTGGGATGGCTTGATGAGCATAAGATAGGTAACGCAGCAAAGTGATAGAATGAAGCAACTAGCATAGCAATGATAGTAGTGAGATCCAGGGTAGCGGTCATCTTGCCTGAAATCCCGCAAGGAAGAAGAACGAGTCCATAAAGAAGACGAACGGATGAAGCCGAACCAAGCGTAGATGAACGAATCCTCACGATCACAACGGAAACAAGAACTATCGAAAAGAAGCACACAACATGGTAAACACACCACACATGAACAAGGCATGATGCACAAACTAGCATGGTGCATGACAAGACTACATGAAGCTACTCATGGCAAGAGATGATGCAAACAAGAACAACACATCAAGGCAAGTTTAAATGAGGCCGGGAACAACATATGACAATTCCAGTAAGTCCTCATATGCATATTTCGAAATTGGTCCAGATCTGAATAGACTTTATGTTCAAGTAGTTAAACATCAAGTTAAGATGCACAAAGATGATCCACACGAGATTCTAGTCAAGTTACATATAAAGTTCATTTAGTTCGGAGCTACGGCCTAGAAGATATGAGCAAAACAAGTTAAACATGGCATTGAAGCAAAATGCACCCAAACATCAAGCAAACACACCAAAACAAGGAGGCAACATGATAATATGAAGCTACATGCAAAATCAAGCAAGTTTCATATAGAGCACACTCAAAACGGAGCAAAGGTTCAACACATACACATTAAACAAGTTATAACAATAATCTGTCCAAAACAGCAACTAGGCATATTGCAAGCATTAAAACAACATGCTACAGCATCTCAACATAAAAACAAAAGACATGGACATGATGTACAGGTAAAGCATAACAAAACATGAACACTGAGCTATCTCCAGAAATCAATAGAACATGCTCAAACACACGTGGTAAGATTGCAAACAATAACAATTTCAGACTTTGCAGAAAATAACATCACGATGCAATGTTTAGAGCTATCAAACAACATGTTACAGGAATTTATCATGGCAAACAAAGGCATGGCATGAATCTACTAAATGCATAGATCAAATGTCCCTTAGTGACCATAAGCCAAAAAGGATCAGAAAAATATGATGGCACCCACGTAAACATGGCAAGTTATATTACAGATTCAAACATGGCAGAAACAGAATTATGAAGGCATGTAGATGAGCTTGTACCACTCACCACAGAGCAATAAATAGCATGGAAAGGCAACCAATAGTAAGAAGACATATTTTTGAAGCTAAGCATGGCAATAGCAAGTTCATAGGGTGCATGGATCACTAGGAAAACACATGGAAACAACTGAACTTAATGTTAACAGGCTGACAGCAACATTATGAAGCAACTTTGGAGCAAGATATGAACAAGCTACAGCAAGCTATAAATACAACCAGGGGCATGAATGGATAGAGGATGACATGTAGATCAAAACATATTTATCGAACATCTCCAGATTATGCATGGAATGATTAGTAGCAACATGTTTATATAGCATCACGAAATAACAGATTCAGCCTAGCAAAACAGCAACATCATGTACACTACTTAACAAGCTCGATTTACTCACCACAAGTCATTGCATGACAAGATAAGCATAGCATCATCAAGAAGACATGTTTATGTAACCAACCAAGGCAAGAACAAGTCCATAGCATGAAAGGATCAACTATAGCATCCTTGGCCAAATTGAATAACAAGTAAACAATCTGCCAGGAAACATTTTGAAGCAAAAGTAGAGCACTCAAATGACATGCTAGACTACTCCATAATTGCAACAAGAGGCATGAATGGATAGACAATAACCACATGTTCAATACATCCTTACTGAAGTATCTCAAAATATGCATGGATCTCTCTGTAGCATCAAGTTTACATGGCATGAAAATAACAGCAGAACAGGGACTAAAATCAGCAACATCACGATGCCTAGTTTGCATGCTTGTGCTAGTCACCACATTGATCACAAAAATACATGGTAAGCACCTCTCTAAAGAATACATGGCATAGTTCAAGACACTTTTAGACATCAACCTCATAGGATGCACACATCAATCATGGCGAAAATGACAAAAGAGCTCGTTCTATTAGCAGACAGCAGAAAACATTATGAAGCACTCTTACAATGATGATTCAGGCATCAAGATGACCTCAAATGAATATGATGCAATGGAATGAAATGATGTACTCATTGAGACGAACAATTTGACACATAACACGCACGAAACGGAGCTACGGATGCAGAGATGTGATGGCATGAACATGGCATGAAAATTACACAGAAACGGGGACTTGGTCATTTTTCCGGGAAAAAACGAAGTGAGCGCATCTTAGCTAAAGTGTGCACGGGGCGGGGGATATGCGGGCTCACCCATCGGGCTCGGCCCATTGCAGAGGAGGAGGCAGGCCGGCGGTGGGAGACTTGGGCTGGGCCGGATGAAGCAGGCCAGGCCCACGAGAGGAGGCCGGGGCCCACGCGGGGCGCGCGATGCTGGGCGGCGTTGTCTGGATCGGGACCTCCCGATCCATGGTGGCGGCGGCGCTGGAGGCTCCGGCAAGGCAGGGCAAAGACGCGGACGGCGGGGCGCGACGAGGAACGCCGGGGAAGGCGCGTGGGTTGCAGGATCTGGCCGGAGTTGGCCGGATCCGGGCGATGGCGAGGTGCGGGGTCGCCGGTTGGCGGAACCGAGGCGGCGGAGGGACGTCGGGGCGGCGCGGGCGCTCCGGCGGGAGG
>NC_041391.1:412731573-412752548 GCF_002162155.2 Triticum dicoccoides | reverse complement strand
GAGGGCTGGCGGCGCGTGGGAAGGCGGAGGCGGAGGCCGGTGACGCGGTCGGGCGCGGGCGAGCGGCGGCGGGCGCGCGGGCTGGGCGGGCCCCGCCTGGGCCCGGCGGGCCGGCGGCGCGGCGGAGGCCACGTGGCGGCGCCTGACTGGCTCGGGCGCGGCGGGGCGGACGTGTCCGGTCGGATCCGGACGTGTTCGGCGGCGCGGAGAGGAGCGGGGCTAGGGTTAGGGGTGGATTAGACCGCGAATTTCGGGGGGATGGGCATATTTATAGATAGATGGAGCTAGGAGAGTCCAAATGAGGAGCGGTTTTCGCCCACGCGATCGTGATCGAACGACCGAGAGCATGGAGGGGAGTTAGATGGGTTTTGGGCCAGTTTGGAAGGGGTGTTGGGCTGCAAAGAGAGAGGGGCTTTACGGTTACCCGGTTAACCGTTGGAGTACCAAACGACCTCCAAATGGCACGAAACTTGACAGGTGGTCTACCGGTGGTGTACCAAGGCCACTTGGCAAGACTCGGTCCATTCCGAGAACATTCAACACCCACTCACAACGAGAGACAAAAGGGGAACGCCGGAGGACATAGGAGCGCCGGATTGCAAAACGGACAGCGGGGAAAATGCCCGGATGCATGAGACGAACACGTATGCAAAATGAAATGCACATGATGACATGACAAAATGCAACACGCAAGCAAATGACATGGCAACAACGGCAAATAACTGGCGGACACCTGGCGCATCGAATCCGGGGCGTTATAGTGAGGGTGGCGGAGGACGCCCATGCCGATGCCCTGAGTGCAGTCGGGCCCAAGCGCCTCATCTGCGCTTGGTGGTACGTGGAACAGGTGCACGCTTCCAGCGAGGAGGACTACCTGTTGGCGCCGGATCACCACACCGGTGAGATTGCGCTCGCCCGCCGGCAAGCCGCCAATCAGCACCACGCGAGTTGCGATGCTGAGGAAGAGGCGTTGTGTCGGCCCGCTGGGAAACGGCCGCGCACCAAGGCACTCGTGGCGCGCTGCAAGAGCTCCTGCGAGCGCCGTGGCTTTTAGGAGGAGTATAATTTTTGTTTCGTAAGGCAATCTCATTAGTTTTGGGACACAAATGATAAATCCCGGACGTTCAGGAATTTTTAGCGTCCTTAATTAAGTATGTAAAAGGGAAAGTTTGGAAACCTTGTGTATTCGTACGCATTTTGCAAGTACGTGCATATAGCACAAACTTTACTATATACTATCGCACTACATGTCTCTCTCGATATATGCTTGCAGACTGTGCTACTCCCTCCGTCCAGGTCAATAAGTCATCTTTGGTTGTGCACCGTGACCAAGAAGGAGGGATTACTTATACACCTAGACGGAGGGATTACTTATGTACGTGCAAATGCATGTTTTAACATTACGATGCGGTTTTTGTAAAAGTAGAAAAACAACACTAGTCAAGCTTGTGAAACGATTCAATGCAAAACAAATGCAAAAATGCTCGTTTGATTTTTTACTTTTAGCTTCCTTCTCTATGGTTATTTCTCTATCGTACTTTGTACGGAGTATCACTGGTTGGAAAGGCATGCAAATTCCCAAACCACTTCCTACACCCTGTATCGAATTTTTTTGCCTAACAAGTTGTGCCGTGCAATTGGAATTCCAATTTGAGTACTACTACTAGTAGGAGTACCAGGGGCCAGTTCTTTTAGGCTTCTAGATTAGTAATCCCATAACTACTACCTTCGTCCTGGTTTATTGGTCCCCATTGTAATCTATGTCAAATTTTGATCATAAATTTAACTAATGAAATGTTAGTGCATGTCACATGCACTACTCCATCCGTCTAGGTGAGTAAGTCATCTTAGGTTGTGCACCATGACCAAGGAGGAGGAGAAAAACAGAAATGTTAATGTTTATTTGCTAATTAATAGTATTGCATGCAATGAACTAACCACTGCATGTCATGTTTGATATCTCAAGTCATTAAAAGCATGCACACTCTTTATCTCTTATTGGTTGATATGTCAAGAAACAAGAAACGAGGTAGAAGTTAATGCACCGCGCCTAAGTGTTTTGGGATTATTTGGTTTTCGTAAGATGACTTACACACCTAGACGGAGGGAGTAACATTTTATCAGTTAAATCTTTGGTCAAAATTTAGCACAAATTACAATGGTGAGGAATAAACCAGGATGGAGTAGTAGTTTAGAAGCCCAAATAAATGAGTGAGGCGCCTTATTGTTACTCTCCACTGTGACTAGTCTTGTGGGAAAATCTGGGGAAGCCGCCAAAAGAACTGGCCCGAGGAGTAGTAGCTAGGGATCGAGTGTGCGAGATGAACCGGAGAAAGTAAATGCAGAGAGATGAAATGCAAAAAAGACGGAGGGATGTGATGGTTGCTTGTCCGTTTATTTTACCAGGCCACTTATTACTGGGAGTGGTTGGGTTTTGTGATATGACGGCTTTACTGCCGCGCCACGAGCGGGGTGAGAGGTGAGAGTCCCGTGCAGCGCCGCCCTCTACACTTGTACTACATCGATCGTGGTTTATTAGTCCCCCATTGAATTTGACTGAAGATTTAACTGACAAAATGTTAGTGCATGTCAACAAAAACTATATCGTTGGATTCATATTTGAACATAGTTTTGAATGATATAATTTTAGGTGACATGCATCAGTATTTATCGTACTATATATAATTTTAGCTCAATTTTTGGTTGTACTAATCTATAGTAGTAAGGTGCCCGTGTGTTGCACCGAAGAGTGAAATGCATTGATCGAGGAGTTGTTTATTTTGACAAAGGATGTGGGGGTCATCTCATGTGTAACGGGTATCGATAGGTTTCTTCGGATATTATCTCATCTCTAGAGCTCACAAACATCCGGGTGAAATTGATAAAAAGGTATCTTTTGCAAACAAAAGCGTTCAACTGTTCAACCTGCATCCAAAACTTGTGAAGAATTAACACTTATTGTGCTTTGCAAGAAATGATCTTTAAGAATTAGTTTTTGAGGATTGATTGTTATACATGTTGGCTACAAATGACATGGCACTTTCTTATAGTCAACAGTTGGCTATACTATTAAGTAATAATAACCATCCCCTTATACACCTAGACGAAGGGATTAAATCAGGATGACTTGCAAGGGGGCAGAGGAGATGTAAGAAATGGTTCGTCATAAGTCTTTCACTAGTACTGTAGTAAAAATTCATACATGGAAAATTCTAGACTAAACAATAAACGGATACACTTTTTATTCATGCGTGATACTCCAAAGAGCAAGATCCTGCATGGAAGTCTCCACATGCTTAGACAGCGGATTACATTGAGCGAAGACTAATGATCAACATTTAACTTGATAATGCGTATATCCAGGTGAACCTCCTTGGAGCCCCCGTGCACCGCGTCGGCGGGTAAAGGATGCCATGGGTTTTCCAAGTCCACATTGGTGGGATAGTCCCAGCTCCCTAGAGTCCAAGTCCGTTCGATGAGGCCGGTGTCGCCGCCCACGCGACCCGGAGGGGTAGTATCACTGACCACGCACCCGTACATCGGCCTCGTGTTAGTGTCAGCGTCAGCGGCGTCGCCCCTGACGAACATTATAGAGACGGGGCGGCGTCCTGCGGAGGCCTCGCTGATGCCCATGATCAAAAGGAAGACGTTGCCATCCTCCTCCGAGACTAGCAGGCGGTGGTAATCCTCCAGCGACTCCGGCATGGTGAACGGGTAGCACGTCTCGTACTGGATGTTCTCTGCCAAGGGCCAGTAGTGAACGCTGCACGCATCCGTGAGGTGATGCACCATGTCCGCTGGCGAGCCACAAAACGGCATCGGGCACTCATAGCAGTGGACGAAGGGCTCCTTGGAGGCATCGACCAGGCCGTCCATGAAACAGGAGTGGCTGTAGGAGATGTTGCGCCAGTTGAATATATGAGCAAGTTACTACGAGATTTAATCTGAATAAGCACAAAATAAATCATGACGGCTATAACAGAGATGAAACTAATCATGTGGACTAGCATAGTAGTAGAATACAGAGTAGAAACATGAATTCTACCACGATTTCAAACAGGAAGGACAGAAACACATACGGTGCAACGGGAGCAGCACCGTTGGCGTTGAGGTTGTCGCCCATGTCGTTGAGGAAGAGGTTGCCGAGGTCGGGGAAGAAGTCATCATCGGTGAAGTCGTGACTGCCAACAGTTGCGAGAGTGCGCTCCCCAGATTTCAACAGCGCCCGCCGAATGGAGCGCAGGAGGGAGTGGCTGTAGGGGACGTTGCGGCCGCCGAATGGAGCGCAGGAGTAGCACACGAAGCAGTAGATGGTGTCCTTACTAGTACTCCCTAGTCTCTATCTATCTATATCTATATCTACTCTTATAGAAAACCGAGTTGGTCATGATGGTATGCCTGCCATCTTGTAATATAGACCGTCCGATCTATATCTGACGGATAGAAAGCCAACTATGACAATTTTACAAAAGATACCCGCACCTCTCTCCACACTTACAGATAAGGCCTTGCCTCGTTCATCCTTATCTCCCACAACCTCGTGCTCCTCCCTATGTCTCTATCTCTACTACTCCTCTTTGTTTTTTATAACAAATCGAATAGTGTTGCGCCGTCCGCTGCACGCCCGGCTGAACACGCCTCCTCGCCTCCATCATTACCAACTGAGTCTTTTATAGGAGTAGGAGTAGAGAAAAAACCGAGTTGGTGATGATGGTGTGCCGTGCAATGCACGGGCATCTTGCTATTTTTTTGCATATAAGTCCAAACACCACGTATACACGGTCTTTGAGCACGGTTCATAGTCGTTCCACGCTCGGGCATTGAAGTTTGTAACTATTTTAGATTAGAATATACTACTCCTCTGGTGCTAGTAGTAGAGAACAATCCTACTCTACTACTCTACTCAAGCAAGTTAGGGCATAGTACTGTAGTAGGTACTGTAGGGAGGACCAGTACTGTGATCACTCAAGCAAGTTGTCTGGCATCGATATGACCCTACGCTACTGGTATGTGTCTTGTAAGTCAAGCGGCGTGCTGTAGTCATCATCACCTGTCCACTTCCCACAGCACATATTCGCTTCTCCATCTTTGTCCACACATAATCTCGTCCAAGCTTCCATCCCCGCTAAGGAGCCTCCCCCCTTCGTCCGAAACCCAAGCACAAACAATGGCAGAACAGAGCAGCGTCTGTCGAAAGAGTGGCTGGAATTCACTCCCCACAGAGGTAATCAAGCTCATTGTTTCTTGTGTGGACAATCTCAGTACCATGACGCTCGCCGCGTGCTCGTCGAGGCTGTACCGTTTACTCAAAGCCCTCAGGCCGGAGCTTTTTAAGCCAGCTCCTTGCTTGCTGATGCCGCCTGATCTTCAGAAACGATGTGTCACGCAGCATAACGATCATAGGGTGGCGAGGATCAACCCCCTTCACTGTGATCCAATCCCCGTCAGCCTCAACTACATTAACGGTATGTACTGGGTCGGCATGAACACGTCTTGGATGGTGCTCGTCGACGGTCGCGGCAGCTGGATACTCGTGGAGGTCTACACCTAGTGATTAATCCCCCTTCCTTTGATTAACACTTCACTGCTTTGGCACCGCGGCCCAGAATACTCGGAATCTTACAGTAGCCAACATGATACCAAGTTTGATTTGCTCAAGGTTGTAATCTACCAAGTGCCCACAAGATCTGCGAATTATAAAGACTTCAGGCTAATTGCATTCTTCAACCGCGGTCTCGCCTATCTGACAGGTCACTGCGGTAAGTGGATAAATCTGCACGTCCATCGCAGGATCATACATCCTCCATGGTTCTCTGATGCCATTGAACACAAGGGCTTCATTTACGTTGTTGACTCCTTCTATGGCTAGACGTATTGCTAGCCTACTCCAGTCATCGCTACGAACGGCTGTTACGGCAGTATGTTACTTTCCTATGATATCATGATGGCTTGCTTATATTACTGTCAACATTTACTGAAAAAATATTCATGCTCATAACATGCTGTTCTTAAGATTGACTAAATCAAGAGCCCTTTTTTATTTGACTCCAACTTGATATGATGTTGTAGGCCGCCTGGTGTCCCTACCCTTCCTAATCCCAGAACCTTTCAAAGAAAAGCAGCATGGTAGTTGCAGGTGGTTCCTGGCTCGATCAGATGATGGCGAATGATTGATGATCGTTTGCATGTAACGGACGTGTTGTTTCACGGAATACAATCACAATCACTGCAAGATCTTTGAGCAGGATCCCAGCTTCTCTGGGCCTTCAGGAATTTTTGACTGGAGGCTGGTAAGTAGCCCTGGTACACACTCTCTGTTTGTCGGACTGAATTATCTGATTAACCAGGAGATAACCGATGGCAAGGATCATGATGGCAGCGCGGTTTTGTTCGTCAGGCAAAACTGTGTGTACACAGCGTACCATGCGTCTCTGCATGCACCATACCCTAATATGTGCCGCCATGCTCTGCAGCCCAAAGTAGGAGAGAGGGTCGCAAGTATCAGACTTCAACCTGCTGGCTGGAGTTTCCCCCGTCAGGCACCCATCTGGTTCAAGCCGTCAGCCAATCTCCACAGCTTAATAAATAGTAACGTCTAACTGAGACAGTTAGTTAGATGCATACACTTGGTGTAGTAAGATCTTTATTTAGTTTGATGCATACACATGTTCTTTTTTGGTAGCCCTTTTGTAATGATGGCTGATGTTTGGTTTGGAAGAGAGAGCTGCGTCTTCACTCTTATGGCCTGCTTACTGCTTCTGTTGCACCCCCAGCCCTGGTTGCTGCTGCTGCTGTTTTCAATGTACAATCAGTAGTATATTTCGTCTGTTGGTTGAATAAATGTGTTGTTAGAACGACAAACACAATGTTTTGGAATTCGTTGCACGGTTCGATCCTTTAGTGCCCCGTACCGTACGTAGCTCATACTATTTTTCGTACGGAACACATTTTCCACTTGTTGATAACATGCAGCTAACTGATGAAGGCCCAATAGAGAAGCCCATAATTAACTGGAAGGGAGGCTCTCACATGAATCCGGCCCAGGTACATGCTCATGGTCCCCTAAACATAAATAAGTAAATAAATAAATAAAGCTAAATGCTCATGCACCAGTTCTTTGGGAAAATAGGTAGCCCACTATTTCTTTTTGAAGAATACCCAAGCTAGGCCTATTTGTTTTCTCCGAATTACTGGGCTGCAAATCTTTCAAGACGAGGAGGGATGCATTCCGTCCTGGCCAAAGAGTATGGTCAATGTCTGTTAAAAGTAATATCAAAAGGGGTTGAAAATTCCAAAAAAAATATAGCAAATGGGATATTAGTTTCTTTTTTTGTTTTTGTTCTTCACTGATATCTTATATGTATATCATTGGATTTAACATGATATAGTACTAATTTATTTTTAAATTTGTTTTAGTATGGCTATTAATTTTTGGATTAAGAATATTACGTTCCCCAGCAAAAATTTGCGAATTTTCAAAATTTCCCACATATTTAGTTAATTTTTTGACCCTGGTACTGACCAGAAAATGGCCAGTAATTCTAAAAATGGAAAACGGGCTGCAATAAATTCCATATGAATTAGAAAATGAGTAAAAATTATAAAAATAATAGCAAATGGGTTGTACACACCACGGATTTCGAGGCTAACTTGTTTACGCAAGGCTTTGTCAGTGAACACACGATTCTAGCAGCAGTGACTGTTGGATGTCCATCCAACGAATGACGTGCTTCTTCAATCTCTAATCTTCCTACTCCAGCCGCCTAAACTAGCACTGGCGGGACTGCCTGCTCCCTCCTCTTGTGACCCGCTGTGATGCCGCGCAGGCTTCCCCGGCCCACCCTACTCCCTCAGCTAGCCTGGCCACACACAATCAAGTGCCTCCTTATTACGTGAAAAAAATGATTCCTCCCACTGACATCTGGGGCGCACCGGTTGGGAGGCTGACCTGTGGGCCTACTAAGTTGACGCGTACACAGGGCTTGTCAACTTAGTCAACAAACGATTCTAGCAGCAGTAACCATTGGATTTGAATCGAACGGTCCTGCTGCTTCTTCAATCGCTGCTCTTCTTGCACCAGCCACCCAAACCAGCGCCGGGGAGACCGCCTGCTCCTGCCTCCAGTGGCCGGCTGTGCTGCCATTGAGGCCTCATCGCCCCCTACTACTCCCACCGCTAGTCAGGCCCTGCGGCGACGGCAGCCTCACACCATAGCCGAACCAGTGAATCCACTGCCGCGTCTTCGCTGGCTCCGCGTTGTCCCCTTCCTAGGCCTCGTCGTCGTCCATCGCCTTGGTGTTCTCGGCGCGGCGTGGTCAATGTGGTCAACGACATTCCATGGGAAGAGTACTGTACGTCGAGAGGCTGACAGCTGGGTCCACGGCCATAGCCCAGTTTTTTTGTGATTTACCAAGTAAGTCACTTTGTCAGGCCTGTTGGGCTGCAAATCTTTCAAGACGAGGAGAGCTTTCATTCGGCTGGCCGAGAAAATGGCCCATCGGTAATGAGAAATGGGATGTACATTTTTAAAACACATCAAACCGGCAATTAGTTTCAAATATCTTTTTTTTCATTTCGAGATTTTAAATTACATTAATTTTTATGCATGGAGAATTTGTTGGATTTTATATTTATATACATTTATTTTTAAAATTATTTTGAATGTGAGTCGAAATTTCAGGATTAAAAACAGTTCGGACCGCACCGAAATATGCAAAATTTCGTATAATATTTTAACCGTGGCCACAATATGGGTTGTAATGCTAACAAAAAGAATATGGGCTCCAAAAAAACCTTAAGAATTATCAAATGGGCTGTAAATTATTAGAAATAATGGCAGATGGATTGTATGTTGTTTTCCACAGATTTGAAGCTTTCCTAAAAAAAAGGTTGACGCACAAGCAGTGACTGTTGGATGGCCATCCAACGGCCGTCGTGCTTCTTCAATCTCTGCTCTTCCTGCTCCAACCGCTCAAACAAGCGCCGGTGGGACTGCCTGCTCCCTCCTCCCCGCGGACGGCTCTGACAGCTCGGACCCACCAGCTATATCTTCGCACGCAAGGAAGTGCCTCCTTATTACGCACAAAAAAAATGAATACTCCCCCTGTTAGCTGTGACCTAGTATAGTGGCAGACTGACTTGTGGGCCTACTAAGTTGACGGGGACTGAGGGCTTTGTCAACTTAGTCAATATGCACGATTCTAGCTCCAGTGACCATGCGATGTCCATCCAACGGTCGTAGTGCTTCTTCAACCTCTGGTCTTCTTGCTCCAGCTGCCCAAACCAGCGCTGGTCGTGCCTCGTGCTCCTGCCTCCCATGGCCGTCAGCGATGCGGTGGAGGCCTCACCGCCCCCTACTACTCCCACCGCTGGCCAGGCCATCCCTCTACTTACCCACACCCCCTATTATTCTGCGGCGACGACAGCCTCACACCGCAGCGAACCAGTGAACCCTCGTACTCCTCTACGTGTGGGCATCCACTGCCGCGTCTTCCCCGGCTCCGCGTCGTCCCCTTCCTAGGCCTCGCCGTCGTCCACCGCCCTGGTGCTCTCAGCGCGGCGTGGTCAACGTGGTCAAGGAACGGCTTCCATCGGACGTCGACTGTATGTGGAGAGGCTGACAGCTGGGTCCATGGCCGCAGCAAGGAAGTGCCTCCTTATTACGCGCAAAATAATTATTCCTCCACCTGACATCGGGGACCCACGGGCCATCGTATTTCGTGAAAAAAATGTTTCCCCCCTGACTGCTGGGACCCACCAGCTACACCTTCGCACGCAAGGAAGTGCGTCCGGGCAAAAAAAACAAAACGATTTGCCCCCCTGACTGTTGGGACCCACCAGCTACATCTTCACACGCAAGGAAGTGCATCCGGGCAGAAAAATGATTCAACCCCCTGACTGCTGGGACCCACCAGCTACATCTTCGCACGCAAGGAAGTGCGTCCAGGCAAAAAAACGATTCAACCCCCTGACTGCTGGGACCCACCAGCTACATCTTCGCACGCAAGGAAGTGCGTCCAGGAAAAAAAACGATTCACCCCCCTGACTGCTGGGACCCACCAGCTACATCTTCGCACGCAAAGGAAGTGTGTCCGGGCAGAAAAAACGATTCGCCCCTCTGACTGCTGGGACCCACCTGCTACATTTTCGCACGCAAGGAAGTGCCTGACAGTCGGGACCCACCTGGTCAAAGCGTACGTAGTGTTGTCATTCTGGTCGCGAACGTGTACGTACATACTGGTCGTTGTATAGGCGTGCACATGTCATAGTAGAGGCGCGCACGTAGCATGTACATGTACGTACAGTGGCCAGGGTTTAAGAAAGAAAATATGGCCACGTACGTACATACGGGCAGGGTCTCGAACGCCTACTCGTGCATACATATGGCCAGGTCTCGTGTGCATGGCTGGGTCGAATGGAGAAACCACGTCGTCGTCGTGTTCATGGGGAGGCAACGGAATGCTCGTGTTCATGGGGAGGCAACGGAATGCGTCGTGTTCATGGGGAGGCAACGGAATGCGTTGTGTTCATCGGGAGGCAATGGAACACGTGGGAGGCAACCGGCTAGGTCAGAACGGAATGCGTGGTCGTGTTCATCGGGAGGGCTTGGACAGAACAGGCGATGGAAACGAGGCCTGGCGTACCGCAAAACGGAGGAAACGGACCTCCTACGTTCGAAACAGGGTCCTGTTGATTGGGCGGGTGTGGCGTACCGCAAAACGGACGAAAGGGACCTCCTACGATCGAAACAGGGGTCCCGTTGATCGGGAGGGGTGTGGCGTACCGAAAAACGGACGAAACGGACATCCTACGATCGAAACAGGGGTCCTGTTGATCGGGAGGGGTGTGGCGTACCGCAAAACAGACGAAACGGACTTGTGTTGGAGCGCTATGGTCGAAACGGGGGTCCTGTTCATCGGGAGGGGTGTGGTGTACCGCAAAACGGGACTCCACGGGATATTGTTCATCTCCACCGTCGACCTCCTCCAGCCTCCACGGGCTCCTGTTCATCCAGCCTCCACCACGCACTTCTCCACCGGCTACTGTTCAACCACCCCTCCACGGGCACCCCTCCACCATCTACAGTTCGTCCAACCCTCCACACCACGGGGTCCTGTTCAACCACCCCTCCACAGGCACCCCTCCACCGTCTACTGTTCATCCAGCCCTCCACACCACGGCGACCTGTTCAACCACCCCTCCACGGGCACCCCACCACCATCTATTGTTCATCCAGCCCTCCACCACACCACGGGGTCATGTTCATCTAGAGGCAACACCACCGCTCACTGTTCATCCAAACCCCCCTGCAATGCTCACTGTTCATCCAATCGATCTACTTCAGTTAGCAGCAGTAGCGAAGGAATCGCTCGATCGGGTTCAGTTAACAGCCATCAATCGATCGCTCGGGTTGAGTAACGCGTAGCCTGCAGTGAAATCGCTAGAGCCCAACGCCTCGCTCGGGTTCAGTTAGAGGCAACGCCTCGCACACACGCGCGTACGTGTACAAGAGAAACGCGCATCGCTCGACCCCCGACCTCCCATCGTAACCGGGAACTCCCCGAAATTTTCCTCCCCCTCGCTTCTACCATGGTTTTTTCCGTCATGGACGGCCCATAGAATGTCATGCAGCTGCGTCTCCGGCCCGCCCAGGACGAAAAGCCCATTTTCTGTCATGATTTTTTGTCATAGAAGTAGGAGCCCACCACATCTATGATGATACCAGGTTTTGTCACAATTATCGTCATAGAAGTGTCATATGTATGACAGAAAAAAAATTCATTTGGCCCAAAATGTCACGGATGTGTCTTTTTTTTGTAGTGTGTGTTGGAACGTTCGCGGTTTAAATTCAGATGACAAACAGCTGGCCCTATCAAATGCTATTGTTTCTAGCGAATGTGTTGTTGTTTGTTTGCAGGAAACAAAGAAGTTAACTTTTGATCTGCCATTTTTTAAATCTTGTTGCCCTTGTAGATTTGACCAATTTTCCTATGTGCCCTCTTGTGGCGCCTTGGGTGGTATTGCCACTATCTGGAATAGTTCCATATTCACAGCAGATGTTCTGTTCTGTGAAGATTTTGCTCTTGTCACTCGATTTCATTCCACGCAGTCAGCACAATGATGGACGCTTGTTAACGTTTATGGTCCTTGTCAAGGTGAACAGAGAGCTAACTTCATCGCCTAGTTAGGTGCTCTAGATATTCCATCAAATGAAGATTGGCTATTTGTGGGTGATTTCAATTTTATTCGAGCTCCTGACAATCGCAACAAGCGGGGTGGTTGCATGACTGATATGAATACATTCAAAGACTTAATCCGCTCGCAATGCCTAAATTAATTACCTATCAAAGGTAGCATGTTTACATGGAGCAACATGTAGCAAGATCCTCTTCTAGAACAACTTGATTGGTTCTTCACAAGCACAAACTGGACTACTTCATACCCTAAAACCATGGTCAAACCACTAGGTAAACCCGTTTCCAATCATATGCCTTGTGTGGTTAACATTGAAACTGCCATCCCTAGATCCAAACCTTTTCGTGTTGAAACATATTGGATTCAACACCCTGGTTTTATGGACGTGGTTGCCAATTCTTGGGCTAGAAATGTCACCTCCACAAACCCTGCCACAACTCTCTGTCGTAAGCTTAAAACCCTATGCAGAGATCTTAAACACTGGAGCAAAGGAATTTCCAAACTTTCTGTGGCAATTGAGAACTCTAATAAAGCTCTTTGCGAGATTGATGAACTGGAAAATAAGCATGCCCTAACCGTCCCAGAAAACAACTTTAGAAAAATCCTCAAAAAACATATTCTCTGACTACTCATATATCAGCAACTTTATTGGAAAAAGAGGTGCACCATACGGTGGGTCAAATTTGGAGATGAGCCATCTAAATTTTTTCAAGCAATGGCTTCTGAAAGATACAGAAAGAACAATATTGCATCTCTAGCCACTGCTGATGGGGCCATTGTTGAAGATCATACAAGGAAAGAATCAATCATCTTCCAAACTTTTAAAGAAAGAATGGGTTCCTCTTCTGGACATGATATGAAATTTGATCTACACATAATCATTAAGAAATGCTATGGTCTGGATGCTCTCACTGTCCCCTTTTCAAATGAAGAAACTGATAATGTAATTAGAGAGATGCCTGCGGATAGGGCACCTGGCCCGGATGGATTCACAGGAGTGTTTCTCAAGAAATGTTGGTCGATAATAAAAGAGGACTTCTACAAGCTTTGCCATCAATTTCACACGGGCAATCTTTCACTTGAAAGCATAAATGATGGTTTCATTACTCTGATCCCAAAAATCAGTTCCTCCGAGACGATCAATGATTATAGACCAATCACGCTCTTGAATTGTTGTCTTAAGGTCATCATGAAAATACTAGCCAATCGCTTACAAAAAGTCATCTTGAAGATTGTTCATCGTAACCAATATGGGTTACAAAAAGTCATTGTCTTGCGTGGGCACATGAATACATATATCAATGCCAACACTCTAAAAAGGAAATTATGCTCCTAAAACTAGACTTTGCCAAAGCATTTGACACGATCGAGCATGAGGTCTTGATTGATATTATGAAAAACATGGGATTTAATGACAAATGGATCAGTTGGATTCGATGCATCTTCTCTTCGGCCAAATCATCGGTGCTACTTAATGGAACACCTGGTTGGCAATTCCTCTGCAAATGTGGAGTACGACAGGGCGACCCCCTCTCTCCATTCATCTTCGTGCTTGCGGCTGATCTCCTTCAAGTAGCCATTAATGATGCTTTTCAGCGGGATATTATACGTTTACCTTTTCATTCACCAAACCAAAAGGATTATCCCGTGATCCAATACGCCGATGACACTGTTTTGGTCCTTCCAGCATGCATGCAACAAGCTCAGATTGTCAAGAATATCCTCATAGATTATGCATCCTTAGTTGGATTAAGAATAAATTTTCACAAATTCACTCTTATACCAATCAATTTTGGTACAGAAAAAAGTGATGAGCTTGCAAACATTGTTGGCTGTGTGGTGGGGAAAATGCCATTCACTCACCTTGGGCTGCCACTTGGCAGTAATCGGCCTTCCATCCAAGAGCTTATGCCTCTTGTCTGTTTGCTCGAGAGATGTTTATTTGCCACCCTGAACATGATCTCATATGGTGGTAAATTATCTCTTCTCAACTCGATCATTACTTCACTCATTATCTTTGCCATCTACACTTTGAGACTGCCAACAAAGATCATAGAACTGCTGGACAAAATAAGAAGAAAATGCTTATGGATCAAGAAAACGGACCAAGGTGACAAAATCAACTCCCTTGCTTCTTGGGACATGGTGTGTCACCCCAAGGCCAGTGATGGTCTGCGCATGATAAATCTGCGTATTCAAGGTGATGCCTTACTGCTAAAATATCTCCACAAGTTCTATAACGACTGGGACACACCATGGGTGCAATTAATCTCGGACACATACTACATGGACCAAATCCCACATGCTTCTGATCCATGCGAATCTTTTTGGTGGAGAGATGTGGCCAAATTAATGCCAAAATATCGAGGTATTTCTAGGGCGAACATGGAAAATGGTGAAAATGTGCTTTTTGGAAGGACATGTGGAGAGAGGAGATCCTGACCGAGTCATATCCTCGTGCTTTTTCTTACGTCATAAATGAGATCTGTCTGTCAAGGAATTCTTGAGCATCACGACATTACAAGAAGCGTTTCATCTACCACTCTCCCCACAAGCACATGCAGAACTGTGACAGCTACAACTTGAGGTTAGGGAGGTTCACCTTTCCAACGAGCTTGACCAGTGGACATACACTTGGGACTCCAGCACTTTCACTGCAAAATGATACTATACATTCTACTTCAGAGAAATTCAAGCACACGAAGCTTTCGAATGGATTTGGAAATCTAAGTCAACCATGAAAATTAAAGTCTTCGGGTGGCTGCTCCTTTTTGACCGTCTCAACACTAGGAACATGCTAAAACGACGCCACTAAAATATTCGAGATGTTCATGATTGCATTCTCTGTGGACTGCAAATCGAAGAGACATTGGAGCACCTCTTCTTCAAGTGCCATTTCAGCTCTGACTGCTGGTCCCACCTTGGTCTTTCTTGGCTTTTGGGTAACACAAGACTACACAACATCTCCAAAGCAAAAGAAGACTGGAATCAGCCACTTTTTATGGGGTTATTCTTGCTGGCCACTTGGAGTATATGGAAAGAGCGCAATAACAAGCACTTTAGGAGGATCATACCCTCCAAAACCTCCTGGTTGGATAGACTTAAGGCTAATTTCTCCCTACTCATCCATAGGATCAGGGAAGAACACAAACAATACATTACACTCATCCTAGCATCATTGTAATATAACATTTGCTTGCCACCCCCAAAGGGGGATGGATTGTAATTACAATGTACAGTGTTACTAATTTAAACTAATATATACTACAATGGGAGGTACTCCTACTGTTTCTGATAAAAAAACTTATCTGCTGATTTTGAGTATGAACTCCGCGACCCACAAGCTCCTCCTCCTCCAGAACTTCCACTTGCAACCATCCAGGCCATAGCCACTAAGCAATGTTAGATTCCTCCTGAGGAGGTCTCTGGAGAGCTCCTCAGCACTGCTGATGATCATTCATAAGTTAGATTATGTTGGTAGCTGGTCTTGTTGTGCCAAGACCTTTTATGGCCTTAGGCCCTTAGTATTCCATGGCAGTTTATTTTGGTATTGTTACTGTGTTGCACTTTTCTATCTGGTTTCTAAGGAGTTATGCTCCATGATAAGGCACTCTGGTCTGAAGACTTCTATCTATTTAATGTTTTTCTTTATAAGGTGTCTGAATGGTTATGATGTGATAGATCTCTTGCTCTGCTATTTGTTGACATGGAAATATGATTGTGGAAGCTTTTTATACTACCAGTACCATAAATTGCCAGAGATGATTAACTCATCCTCTGAACATGACAATCAAGACAAATAGTTTAAAAGATGGAATATTCTCAACTGGAATATAAGAGGAATAAACTCCCAAACTAGATGGGATGATTTACGAGCACGAATTGATGAAAGAAACTGTGGCATTATATGCATTCATGAAACAAAAAGAGACAATTTTGATCTGCCATAACTCAGAAATCCCCTCCCCCCCCAAGAGATACAACCAATTTGCATTCAACCCATCTATTGGCCTATCTGGTGGCCTCATTACAATTTGGAATGGCAGTCTTTTTACTCGTACTGTGATTGACCAATCAACATTTCAAATAACAGTCAAGTTAGTCTCCAATTTATCTGGTCATGTTTTCCATATTACTAATGTTTATGGACCATGTAATAATGAGAACAAAGCTGATTTTTTTACTGGTTGGATACTATTGATGCCTCCAATATGGATCATTGGATGCTGGTGGGGGATTTTAAACTGGTCAGAAGCCCACAACATAGAAGCAGGCCTAGTGGTGATACAAACAACATGATGATGTTCACTAGTTTGATTCAGCAATTGGACCTAGTTGAAATCCCACTCAAGGGTAGAAATTTTACCTGGACCAATATGCAAGACTTGCCACTTTTGGAAAATATTGATTGGATTTTTACATCTGCAAATTGGGCTATATCAGTCCCCAATACCCTGGCTCATCCACTTTCCAGAGTTTCATCTGATCATGTTCCCATCCACATTCAAATTGGTAGTGACATCCCAAGAGCTTCCATATTTAGATTTGAGAATGATTGGTTTGAATTTGATGGATTTTATGAAACTATGATACAATGTTGGAACAGAAATCGTCAGCTAAGCAACTATGCTAAGGATGTCTCTGCTAGATTTAAATGCCTTAGGTTAGGGTTAAAAAAATGGAGTAAAAATCTATCCAGGTTGAACTCCACTATTGCTGCTTGTAATTATTGTGCTCATCATGCTGGATGGTATTGAGGAACATAGGCGATTATCTATAATGGAAGCTAATTTCAGGAAAATTCTGAGGAAACACACCAGCAAACTATTAGAAGCAAAAAGAATATATTGGAAGACCAGATTCAGAATAAGATTTGTAAGATTGGATGATGAGAACATTGACTTTTTCATGCTATGGCAACTCAGAGCTTCATAAAAAACTACATTACCTCCATTCTCAGTGAGGATGGCATTTCTTATCAAAATCATGATCATAAGGCTACAATTATTTGGCAATCATATAAGGACAGACTTGGCAAATCTATCAACCCTACTATGCTTTTCAATCTTGATGAACTAATTCAGTCTAATGACTTATCTGAACTTGATGCTCCATTTACAGTGTATGAAATTGAGATGGTGGCTAAAGATTTCCCTGCTGATAGAGCACCTGGTCCTAATGGCTTTAATGGTATGTTCCTGAGAAAATGTTGGGATATTATTAAACATGACTTCTTCACTATGATTTGGGATTTCTTTGAGGGGAATTGTTGAAGGAAATATGCCCTATAGGCAATAATAAAGTTGTTATTTTATATTTCCTTATTCATGATAAATGTTTATTATTCATGCTAGAATTGTATTAACCGGAAACTTGATATATGTGTGAATACATAGACAAGTCACCGTGTCCCTAGTATGCCTCTACTTGACTAACTCGTTGATCAAAGATGGTTAAGTTTCCTAGCCATGGACATGTGTTGTCATTTGATGAACGGGATCACATCATTGGGAGAATGATGTGATGGACAAGACCCACCCGTTAGCTTAGCATAATGATCGTTCAGTTTTATTGCTACTGCTTTCTTCATGTCAAATACATATTCCTCCGACTATGAGATTATGCAACTCCCGGAAACCGGAGGAATGCCTTGTGTGCTATCAAACGTCACAACGTAACTGGGTGATTATAAAGATGCTCTACAGGTATCTCCGAAGGTGTTTGTTCGGTTGGCATAGATTGTGATTAGGATTTGTCACTCCGAGTATCGAAGAGGTATCTCTGGGCCCTCTTGGTAATGCACACCATATGAAGCCTTGCAAGCAATGTGACTAATGAGTTAGTTGCGGGATGATGCGAGACTTGCCGGTAAAGAGATTGAACTAGGTATGGAGATACCGACGATCGAATCTCGGGCAAGTAACATACCGATGACAAAGGGAATAACGTATGTTGACATTGCGGTTCGACCGATAAAGATCTTCATAGAATATGTGGGAACAAATATGAGCATCCAGGTTCTGCTATTGGTTATTGACCGGAGAGGTGTCCCGGTCATGTCTACATAGTTCTCGAACCGATAGGGTCCGCACGCTTAATGTTCGATGACGATATGTATTATATGAATTATGTGTTTTGGTGACCGAAGGTTGTTCAGAGTCTCGGATGAGATCACGGACATGACGAGGAGTCTTGAAATGGTCGAGAGGGAAATATTGATATATTGGAAGGTGGTATTCGGACACTGGAAGGGTTCCAGAATGTATCATGTCACGCCCAATATGCGACCCTATCCAAAAGGAACTCGAAGGTCCCACCAAGGATAGACCCGCATCTTGAAACGCTTTTGCAAGGTGGATATCATTACATCAACATTACATAATAGATGGGGATACATACATAAGGCATACAATGCCACACGAATACAACATCATCATACATAAGATCAACATCCGACTACGGATGAATCACAAATAGAAACTCAAACGACATCCACCCTGCTAGCCCAGGCTGCCGACCTGGAACCTATCCCCTGATCGAAGAAGAAGCAGAAGAAGAACTCAACGCAAGCAAGCATCGCTCTCGCGTCATGATCATCGCATAACCTGTACCTGCAACTGTTGTTGTAGTAACCTGTGAGCCACGAGGACTCAGCAATCCCATTACCATGGGTATCAAGACTAGCAAAGCTAAAAGGGAAAGGAAGGGGTAAAGTGGTGAGGCTGCAGCAGCGACTAAGCATATATGGTGGCTAACATACGCAAATAAAAGCGAGAAGAGAGCAAGCGGAACGGCCGTGAAGCTAGCAATGATCAAGAAGTGATCCTGAACTCCTACTTACGTCAAACATAACCCAAAGACCGTGTTCACTTCCGGACTCCGCCGAGAAGAGACCATCACGGCCACACACGCGGTTGATGCGTTTTAATTCGGATCTGGTGTCAAGTTATCTACAACCGGAAATTAACAAATTCCCATCTGCCTATAACCGCAGGCACGGCTTTCGAAAGATTATACCCTGCAGGGGTGTCCCAACTTAGCCCATGACAAGCTCTCGCGATCAATGAAGGAATAACCTTCTCCCAGGAGGACCCGATCAGACTCGGAATCCCGGTTTACAAGACATTTCGACAATGGTAAAACAAGACCAGCAAAGCCGCCCGATGCGCCGACAATCCGGATAGGAGCTGCACATATCTCGTTCTCAGGGCAACACCGGATAAGTCAAGCTACGAGTAAAACCAGCCCTCGAGTTGCCCCGAGGTGGCCCCGCAAGTTGCTCGGTTCGGACCAACACTTAGACAAGCACTGGCCCGGGGGGGCTAAAATAAAGATGACCCTTGGGTTAATTACTCCCAAGGGAAAAGTAGGTGGTGGTGAAGCAAATGGTAAAACCAAGGTTGGGCCTTGCTGGAGGAGTTTTATTCAAAGCGAACTGTCGAGGGGGTCCCATAAATCACCCGACCGCGTAAGGAACGCAAAAATCCGGGAACATAACACTGGTATGACGGAAACTAGGGCGGCAAGAGTGGAACAAAACACCAGGCATAAGGCCGAGCCTTCCACCCTTTACCAAATATATAGATGCATTAATAATATAAGAGATATTGTGATATCCCAACATATCCTGTCCACCATGGAGCAATCTTCAACTTCACCTGCAACTAACAACGCTATAAGAGGGGCTGAGCAAAGCGGTAACATAGCCAAACAACGGTTTGCATAGGAAAGGTGTCAAAGGTTAGAGGTTCATGGCAACATGGGATGGCTCAACAAACAGCTGATAGGTAGCGCAGCAAAGCGATAGAACGAAGCAACTAGCATAGCAATGATAGTAATGAGATCCAGGGTAGCGGTCATCTTGCCTGAAATCCCGCAAGGAAGAAGAACGAGTCCATGAAGAAGACGAACGGGAGCAGTCGAACGAATCCTCACGAACGCAACGTTACTGGAACTAAGAAGCAACACCGGAAAGAAACAAACAACATGGTAAATGCACAAGCATAAACATGGCATGATGCACAATCAAGTATGATGCATGTCCGGTTTAACGAGGCATGGTATGGCAAAGTGCGACAAACAATACTACAAGTTAAATGGAGCTCAATATGCAACGAGTTGCATATTGACAAAACACCACATTCGAGTTATTTAGTTCGCTCTCGTTTAGGTACACAACCATGTTAAATGTTGTTAAACATGGCAAGAGGTGAAACATAAGTAAACTAACTATTTAGGCAAGTTTAAATGGGGCCGGAACAACAAACAACAAGTCCGGAAAATCCCCATATGCAAATTATGGATTTGGTACTGTTTTGCCCTAGAACATATTTTAAGTTTGTTAAACAGGAAAATAAAGTGGACCATGTTAAACTAGACATTTTCCACCCCATTTACATATAAAGAGCCTCGGGAGGCGACGAAGGCCATGCAGCGGCGGCCTGCAAGGAGAAGAGAGAGACCGAGGTGAGCATGAGAAGGGAAGGAGGAGAAGGGAGAGATGAGGAGGCGGGGCTTCGGCCTGGCGTTGGCGCCGGCGGCGGGGTTGCCGGAGGGAGGCAAGACGGCGACGGGGCCGGGCGGACGCGGGCGCCGGCGACGAACGACGAGGTACTGGGGTCGGGCGAGGGAGCAGGGACGGGCGCGGGCGAGCGCTCGGGAGGGCGGCGGCGCGCGGGCTCCCTCTGGGCCCAGATCTGGCCCGGGGCGGGCCTGTTGCGGGGCGGGAGGTGGGAGGAGGCTGGGGCGCTGGGAGCCAGGCCACATGGCGGGCGCCGGTT
>NC_041391.1:412724572-412731286 GCF_002162155.2 Triticum dicoccoides | reverse complement strand
GAGGTGGAGGCGCGGGAATGGAGGAGGAGGGGGTTAGGGCGACCAGATTTGGAAGGAGGGGGGGTTTAAATAGGAAAGGGGGGCTAGGGTTTAGTTTTTGGGGGGTTTTTGGAGCCCTCCGATCTCGATCGGGCGGTTCCGGACGCGAGGGGGGTTAGGTGGACTGCAGGTGGGCTGTGACGAGAGGGTCTGGACTGAGGGGAGAGAATAGAAATGCGGCCCGGCAACTGTTTCCGCATACCGAAAACGTCTGACGAAGGTACCGGCAACGGTACCGCTATAAGATGAGGGTTGGGCTATCAATCGGACTCCCAATGCGACGAAACTTGGCAGGCAGTCTGTCTACACTATAATAAGACCGCACGACAAGTTGCAACCCATTCCAAGAATATTTTTATGCCACTTATAAAATAATATTTCGGAGGTGTCGCGGGTGCGTGCGAGAGTGTCTGGACTCCGAACGGACAACGGAGAGAACCGGCGGAACCCGAACGGATGCAAGTTTTGAAAAACATGCAGATGAAATGCAGATGATGACATGAGACAAGATGCATAACAAGAACAAAATGCAAAACAACAGACAAAAACCCAACCACGGAGGAAATAATAAATCACATAGCCGGAAATGGCAAGAGTCGGAGTTACGAATATGGAAAGTTGTATCCGGGGCGTTACAACACTCCACCACTACAGAGGATCTCGTTCCGAGATCTAGGATGGCACCGGAGGGAAAAGAAAGAGGAAGATAAGAGGTAAAACTAAGTTGCTTCTTCGACAAACGAGTGAAACCATGAACCTTGAGAGGTTGAGCAAAATGAAGAAAGAAAACAACGGAGATGGCCAAGATTGCAAACAGTCTGTTAGAAAAGAGGACCAAGGAACATTACGAGAACTTGAAGGTTGCCAAGACATGAATGACGAGCACAATGGACAAGAAGGAATTGAAACCACTCTGGTTGAAACGAGATAAGAATGAATAAGAATGATATAATTTTGATAGCACTCCGACTGTAAATGGAGGGAATTGAACATGAACTTAACAAGATGAGAGGGCACTTGATGAGATCAACAACACACTACCTCCAGAACTATTGAAAAAAATGGCACAAGGGGGTAAGAAAAGATTTCAGACAGCACTCCGATTGAAACGATAGGCAAAACTTCATAATATTAAAAGAACTTGAAGAGATGACACCACACTCCGGTTAAATGGAGAAGCAAGGAGAAGAACATGATCTTGCCAAAGAAAGATGATGAGTGAAAAGAGCAACATCACAATGCCTTCGGAACGAAAGAATATAAGCTAGATTGTTGGGATAAAGGGGCGGAGAAGAAAATGACAATTTCTGTCGCAAATGAACTTGGAAAGCATCCTTGCAAAGAAGGATTGAACGGAGTTGTTGGAAAACCAACAACGAAAAGAATAAGCTTGTAGTGGGCTTATGGAAAACATCCCAAAATTATGAGGTGACAACCGGCCACTAACGGAAACAATTGCTTGCTTGAGAACAATGAAGAGATGAAAAACCTCTTTCACCGAGAAGGATATGGAGAAAGCTTGGATCATTGATAAGCACCACAATAGCAACATTCCTTAGGGAAGGCTTTAGGTGAAATCTATACCAAGATAACTCCAAAGAAGAAGTTGATTGGTCGAAAAGATCTCTTGAACAAAGAGAAAATGATGGATTTAAAATACCTCATTCTTGACAACATATGAATCATGAAACATGAAGGAAATTGTCAAGAGTGACATAACACCGCCTCAAAGGATAAGGTAGAAAGGATTGCACTTCGGAATGCAAGATGAAGAATGCTTGAACTCCCCAAAACAAAACATGTGTTGAGCATCATGTTTACTTTTGAGTATAGCTTGGCGGATCTTAGCTCCGAGAGAAATCTTGAAGAACCAAAATGAGAATGAAAGAAATCCTTGATGAACCATCATGTAGAGACTCCATGAAGAGCTCCGGTAATAAAAGGATGATAGAAAGAAAGAGAAGTTGAAAACACAAGGTGAAGCCTTGTGATGATTTAGATGGAGCTTTGCGACGATATAACCGAGAAAACTTGGAACTCCGGAAACGAAAAAATGAATACTAGAACCGAGAATTACTTCATCATGAACAATCTCCAGAAGAAGGAATTAATCACTTGGATGAAACAAGAATAAGAATTATGTCATGCGTATCCTTCACCAAATTAAAATGATGACAAGCAATGGATTTGGCATACTACTTATTCTCGTAGAAAGAATTAAGAGAGATATAGCATAAACTTGAGAAGGTATTCAACGAACCACCGGTGGAATTGAAGGAACGAATGGATTAAAATGATAACGAAGGAAGAGAAATCTTGAAGGAACCACCGTAAGAATTGAAAATGAAAGAAGGAAAGGGGTGAATCACCGGTAAGAATTAGAGAACGAATGAAGATACTTGAGGGAATTTGATACAAGAGAACGAAGAGATCACGAGCTGATTAGAGAATACTTGAGCAATGCACCGGTAAGATTTGGATAACGAGAGCTGAAGGCTGAGAATGAAGAATTATGACATGATGGCCTTCGGAGGAAAGAAATGAAAACAACACATGAAATGCTCCGGATGGTAAGAAAAGAATTGTCACAATCAAAACAATTATGAGGATAGCATGAAGCTAGAACCATGAATCTTGAAGAGAATGGAGCAAGATTTAAGAGAAACTCTTCTTCGGTCTTCAAATGTTGAGAATGACGACGAGGAACACCAGCAAAATTACTGAGATACTCCGGTATGATGACAAGTGAAGAGATTGAGCCAACAATTAAATGATTTGAAATCGATCTTGGAAAAGGCATGTGACTGATGAGAATTCATTCTTACGTCAAACTTGGAAAAGAATTTGGGAATGGCTCGAGGAAAATTAGAAGAGTCAGGTAAGATCCTGGGAAAAGACCTGTGGGTTAGGGCCTGCTAAAAAGATACACCGTTGAACAATTGATTGAAAGGGGGGATTGCACCGGTTGAATTAAATGACTTGAATGAGATAACACCCTCGAAATATCTTGAACGGATTAAGAATGGAAACACAAGTCTTCTGAGATATCTTCAGCACTCCAGAACAAATGAATAGCGAGAAGTGAGTGATTGAGAGGTGCACCGGCATGAGAAAGCATTTGACACGAGGAAAAGAATATGATCAACACCGAAAGCTTGAATTAAATCCACCGGAGAAGAAAAAGAACGAAGGATGATGAACTTGAAGCTCGTGAGCATCTTCACGAGGGATCGCCGGATCGAAACATTGATTGAAAAGAGTGAATGAGACTTCACATGAATAAATTGATACTTGATTAAGAAATCTGGGTCCTTGAAGAAAAAAAGGGTGGGAGGGAGGCAAAACAAAGACAACTTGGGATGGATGAAACAAACACCATTGAGAAAACTTAGAATTGATCTTGCGGATGTTGAAATGATCGAATCCCTTGAAGAGAAGCATGTCGGTTGGAAAGAATTGGGATGACAATCTCGATGATCAAGAAGGATTACCACTCCCATATAAATATGAGAACACCGCTTAGGAAAGGTATGGAATCAACACTTGACATTGAAGCAACTCGAATACCACAACTCAAAAAAAACAAAGGATTTGGCTTGCAGAATAAGCCGAAACAAACATATGATAGAGATTTCGTCCGAAGTTTTCGTGGTGGGGCCCACACGGGCTCGATTGTACAGCACCATCATGTACAAGGCAGTGCACATGACATACGAAGTGTCCCCGAACCAGCATAGCCAAGGGTTCTTTAAGACACAACGAGACCACTGTAAAAACGACCGTGGAAAGGAGGACCACTAGACGTCGAACCCCAATCTCATATCATGCATCTGTCGAAAAGATATTCTAGGAGCTACTTGAATTCCCACCTATAAAACTCCCGAAACTTTCTGGTTATGCAATCTGGTGTTGGGGATACAGGGGAAGCAATATATCTCACTCGAACGAATAATACGTACATCCAAGCTGTATCCATCCATTAACACATAACCAAGAAACCTTCGGAAATCGTGTACCTCAACCTTCGAAAAGCATCCGTTATACGAGTTATGGCAATACTCCTGAACTCCCCAGTACTGGGTGACGTCGAGGTTATCTCACCAACAACTGCATAAAAGAGATTTTCGATGTCGGCAAAACTCAGGTATTCCAGAACTGCAATGATAAAATTGTGACGACAACACCTCAGAGCTCGACTCCCCAGGTCAAAGCCACATAATAGACATGAGGCACCAAGAACAATGTTCTCGTCACAAAACCATCAGAACGATTCCAAGATACCCGCGTGATCCTAAAAAAATTAGTGAAATTTGAGGAGAGGAAAGTCAAAACATCTACGTCAGGAGACCTCAGCAGAGCGACGAAGGGGGCTGAGGAGTAAAAGAATCCTACTCTCCGATATATATAATCCTAAGACTCAAAATAGTTTTCTTCTAGACTCAACAACGGCCAACAATCAAGGGGGCTCCTAAGGTCGGTCGAGGCTCTGATTACAAACTTGTCACGCCCAATATGCGACCCTATCCAAAAGGAACTCGAAGGTCCCACCAAGGATAGACCCGCATCTTGAAATGCTTTTGCAAGGTGGATATCATTACATCAACATTACATAATAGATGGGGATACATACATAAGGCATACAATGCCACACGAATACAACATCATCATACATAAGATCAACATCCGACTACGGATGAATCACAAACAGAAACTCAAACGACATCCACCCTACTAGCCCAGGCTGCCGACCTGGAACCTATCCCCTAATCGAAGAAGAAGCAGAAGAAGAACTCAACGCAAGCAAGAATTGCTCTCGCTTCATGATCATCGCATAACCTGTACCTGCAACTGTTGTTGTAGTAATATGTGAGCCACGAGGACTCAGCAATCCCATTACCATGGGTATCAAGACTAGCAAAGCTTAAAGGGAAAGGAAGGGGTAAAGTGGTGAGGCTGCAGCAGCGACTAAGCATATATGGTGGCTAACATACGCAAATAAGAGCGAGAAGAGAGCAAGCGGAACGGTCGTGAAGCTAGCAATGATCAAGAAGTGATCCTGAACTCCTACTTACGTCAAACATAACCCAAAGACCGTGTTCACTTCCCGGACTCCGCCGAGAAGAGATCATCACGACCACACATGCGGTTGATGCGTTTTAATTCGGATCTGGTGTCAAGTTATCTACAACCGGACATTAACAAATTCCCATCTGCCTATAACCGCAGGCACGACTTTCGAAAGATTATACCCTGCAGGGGTGTCCCAACTTAGCCCATGACAAGCTCTCGCGATCAACGAAGGAATAGACCTTCTCCCACGAAGACCCGATCAGACTCGGAATCCTGGTTTACAAGACATTTCGACAATGGTAAAACAAGACCAGCAAAGCTGTCCGATGCGCCTACAATCCCGATAGGAGCTGCACATATCTCGTTCTCAGGGCAACACCGGATAAGTCAAGCTACGAGTAAAACCAGCCCTCGAGTTGCCCCGAGGTGGCCCCGCAGGTTGCTCGGTTCGGACCAACACTTAGACAAGCACTGGCCCGGGGGGGGCTAAAATAAAGATGACCCTTGGGTTAATTACTCCCAAGGGAAAAGTAGGTGGTGGTGAGGCAAATGGTAAAACCAAGGTTGGGCCTTGCTGGAGGAGTTTTATTCAAAGCGAACTGTCGAGGGGGTCCCATAAATCACCCGACCGCATAAGGAACGCAAAAATCCGGGAACATAACACCGGTATGACGGAAATTAGGGCGGCAAGAGTGGAACAAAACACCAGGCATAAGGCCGAGCCTTCCACCCTTTACCAAATATATAGATGCATTAATAATATAAGAGATATTGTGATATCCCAACATATCCTGGCCACCATGGAGCAATCTTCAACTTCACCTGCAACTAACAATGCTATAAGAGGGGCTGAGCAAAGCGGTAACATAGCCAAACAACGGTTTGCATAGGAAAGGTGTCAAAGGTTAGAGGTTCATGGCAACATGGGATGGCTCAACAAACAGCTGATAGGTAGCGCAGCAAAGCGATAGAATGAAGCAACTAGCATAGCAATGATAGTAGTGAGATCCAGGGTAGCGGTCATCTTGCCTGAAATCCTGCAAGGAAGAAGAACGAGTCCATGAAGAAGACGAACGGGAGCAGTCGAACGAATCCTCACGAACGCAACGTTACTGGAACTAAGAAGCAACACCGGAAAGAAACAAACAACATGGTAAATGCACAAGCATAAACATGGCATGATGCACAATCAAGTATGATGCATGTCCGGTTTAACGAGGCATGGTATGGCAAAGTGCGACAAACAATACTACAAGTTAAATGGAGCTCAATATGCAACGAGTTGCATATTGACAAAACACCACATTCGAGTTATTTAGTTCGCTCTCGTTTAGGTACACAACCATGTTAAATGTTGTTAAACATGGCAAGAGGTGAAACATAAGTAAACTAACTATTTAGGCAAGTTTAAATGGGGCTGGAACAACAAACAACAAGTCCGGAAAATCCCCATATGCAAATTATGGATTTGGTATTGTTCTGCCCACTGGGGTGGCGCCACATGGCGGCAGCGAGGTGGAGGCGCGGGAATGGAGGAGGAGGGGGTTAGGGCGACCAGATTTGGAAGGAGGGGGGTTTAAATAGGAAAGGGGGCTAGGGTTTAGT
>NC_041391.1:412638428-412724165 GCF_002162155.2 Triticum dicoccoides | reverse complement strand
TTGGAGCCCTCCGATCTCGATCGGGCGGTTCCGGACGCGAGGGGGGGTTAGGTGGGCTGCAGGTGGGCTATGACGAGAGGGTCTGGACTGAGGGGAGAGAATAGAAATGCGGCCCGGCAACTGTTTCCGGAGACCGAAAACGTCCGACGAAGGTACCGGCAACGGTACCGCTATAAGATGAGGGTTGGGCTATCAAACGGACTCCGAATGCGACGAAACTTGGCAGGCAGTCTGTCTACACTATAATTAGACCGCACGACAAGTTGCAACCCATTCCGAGAACATTTTTATGCCACTTATAAAATAATATTTCGAAGGTGCCGCGGGCGCGTGCGAGAGTGTCTGGACTCCGAACGGACAACGGAGAGAACCGGCGGAACCCGAACGGTTGCAAGTTTTGAAAAACATGCAGATGAAATGCAGATGATGACATGAGACAAGATGCATAACAAGAACAAAATGCAAAACAACAGACAAAAACCCAACCACGGAGGAAATAATAAATCGCATAGCCGGAAATGGCAAGAGTCGGAGTTACGAATATGGAAAGTTGTATCCGGGGCGTTACATATCAGGTACATACTGGAGTACCGAAGGGGTTACCGGAACCCCCTGGGGAAAGATATGCGCCATATGGGCCATAGGAGGGAGGCTAACTAGCCCACAAGGGGCTGACACACCCCCACCAGGGAGGAGTACGAATTGGACAAGGGGTGGGGCGTTGCCCCCCTTTCCTTCTCCCTCTCCCTCTCCTTTTTTTTGAAAATTGGACAGTAGGAACACGTCCTACTACATGGTTATATTAAATCCCCCAAAAAATGGGTGAGTATGTTACAAATGTACAAGGGGGGGGGTCTAAACTATTAAAAAGAATATCTAGAAAGCTACGGTGTTAAGCTAATTAAGGAACAGAAGTTAGGATGGCAGAGACAAGGTGTCTCTTATCTTCAGGCCGTTTGTAAGCAATGTTGGCAAAGTCTTTTTTTAATCTAACTTGCCAACTTTCAATCGAAGGGGCCACCTTTCGAAAGTAGTTATTATTCCTTTCCTTCCATAGGCTCCACGCGAGAACCAGGATTATGTCCAAGATCATTTTACGCTGATTCATCATCTTTAGGTGTTTCATCATATGCAACCGATCCCCCGTGGCAGGCCAGGTGATGTTGAGCTTGAGCCAGCATTGTTTGCTAAAATTGCAGCAAAAGAATAGGTGCTCAAGGGTTTCTTCCACGTGATCGCCACAAAGTAGACAGTCAAGGTTGGTCCCAATGTTATAGTGTCTCCTGCTGAGCATGTTACGTTTGTTAAGGCGGTCCACCAGCAGAAACCAACCAAAAACATTGAGCTCTGGGACACTCTTTGCTACCACCAATGTATTATTTTGATTCGGCGGTATTGTTGGATGAAGCGGCCTGGACCAACCTTACATGACCACATTCATGAGACCGGTTCCACCAACAGACATGCAACTAGTTTTGCATAAAGGTGGCTAGCGGGTGTCTGTTTCTTCAACTTTAGTTGAATCGAATTTGACTGCGGCCGGTCCTTATGAAGGTTAAAAAAGCAAACTTAATAAATCACCGTTGTGGTTTTTGTGTTGTAGGTAAGAACGGTTCTTGCTAGAAGCCCGTAGTAGCCACGTAAAACTTGCAACTACAAAGTAGAGGACGTCTAACTTGTTTTTGCAGGGCATGTTGCAATGTGATATGGTCAAGACATGATGTGATATATGTTGTTGTATGAGATGATCATGTTTTGTAAAAGTTATCGGCAACTGGCAGGAGCCTTATGGTTGTCGCTTTATTGTATGAAATACTAACGCCATGTAATTACTTTACTTTATCACTAAGCGGTAGCGATGGTCGTAGAACAATAGTTGTAACATCCAAAATTTCCCATTTGGAATGTTTTACAATTATAGCTAGGCATCTATGCATATTGTTTGAAATTGAGTAGCATTCGATTTTTTTCAGAGGCAGTTGTGTTTTTGAATTTGAACTGAGTGGCAATTGAAATTTATTTCAAAAAATGCCTGACAAATACTTGAACAAAAGTATGAGAGGAGTAAACATGACACTCCAAAAATGTCAGAAGAAAAATATTGCCAAAAAGTTTGAATTCAAATTTGAATTTTATTTGGGATTTTCAGGAAATGTTTTTTTAGTTTGTGTTTTGCTCCTGGAAACATGTTTAGGTTGTAGGATAAATCCCCATGAGAATTTTGATATATATATATATATATATCCTATATAAAATATATAAATATTCTTCTTTATTTTATTTCTTCCTCTGTTTATTTCAAAAAAAACCGGCCCGCCAGGCGCCAGGCCAGCAGGCCGAGTCGCCCGAGCCGCAGCCCAGCCAGCCAGGCCGCCAGCCCAGTCAGCGCCTGCACCCAAACCCCCTCGCCCTTGGTCGCCCATCGCGCCTTCCCCCTCTATCTCTTGCTGACGCCCCGAGCCCGCCCTCATCTCTTTCCTCTCACTCACGCAAGGCCGCTCGGAGCATGCCCGACGCCGCCGCGGTTTCGATCCTCTCGGGATCGTGATCCCGAGACGCCCCTCGCCCAAGTTTATGTCCTATATAAACCCAGCTTCATCCTCTCTCGATCCCCTTAAACCCTATGCCCCAAACCCACCACAGTCATCGCCCTCTCCGTTCGGATCTCACCGCCACTTCCGCCGCCGGTGAGCACCCCCTGCCCTCCCAAGCACCATCGCCCGAACCTCCTCTTCATTGCACCCCTCCCTGACACCATCTACCTGCCCAGGAACCCCCGAAGCCGTCGCCCCGAGCTCGACCGCCGCTCGCTGGAGCAAAAGCTCACCAGGAAGCCGTTGTCGTCGCCCCGACCGCCACCGTCATCCCTGAGCCACTCTGACTCAACCACCGACCTCGGACAGCTCTGTCGCACCGCCTCGACCACTTCTCCTTCCTCCCCGATCGCCGGAGCCACTGCGCCGTCTACGCCCGAGCCGCCGTCGTCCGTCGCCATTGTCGCCACCGCTGTAAGTCGCCAGAGCCGCCCACCACCGTTCGATCTATAGATTAGATCTAGCGAAAGTTTAGGTTTTTATTACATTAGTTCGGTATTTTCCGGTTTAGTACGGTTTATTCTTTTTAGATCGAACCGGTCGGTTTTCCTATTCCACGGGCACGTTTTAGTTATTCTGCGCCTAAGCATTAGATAGGCCCATTAACTTTTGTTTTTTCTTTTGTTTTTATATTTGTTTTCTGGTTTTATCAGAATAGTTATGTTTTTGTTTAGCTATATCTTTTAGGTTGTTTAGTATTTTAGTTGATTCTTTTTCTGTTAGTTTACAAATTTCTTGTAGTTTCTGTAGAAAATAGGTTTAACCAGGTTTAAGTTAATAAAAATAGTTTTATATTAGTTTTAGTCAGATTAGTTTTTCTACCATAAATTGAGCTAGAATAATATTTTTTTAGTGATTCTTTTTGCTACTGCTTAGTTTTGACCATGCCTATCAGTAGGAACTTGTTTGGTTATTTTTAGATTTAATTAAAATTAGTTTTTTTCGAAATCTAGTTTTTCTAGTTATATTTAGCTAGCTACCATTTTCCTACTGTTCTAGTTATTAAATAATGTTATTTTTCCTATGTTATAATTTATGTTAGACTAGTTTCTGTAGTTACAGAAGATGAACTTTTATTTACAGTAGAATAAAAAAATTTATTTTATTTTTATTGCTAGTTTTTCTTCTAGGCATAATAGGAGTTCTATAATAGCTTTTGATATGATTCTTTTTGCACCTAGTTTGTATGATGTTTTCCTTTATGTTAGTTAGAGAAATGCATGTTTAGGTTCTGTTAAGAAAAGTTTTAGTTAGATAAAACTATTTCTTAGTTGATGCTTGAAGTGGTGAAAACCTTGATTTGCTTTTCTTCAAGTTTTCCTTGGTTTTGGTTTGAGTGCTTGGGTGTTTTACTTCAACTTGCTGTTATGTTATATTGTGCTATACTTATTTGTGCTATTGTTTGACTCGGTAGAATTCTCGGAGTGCGAGGCCTGCTATTACGAGTCGCTAGCTTTCGAAGACCGCCAACCAGGCAAGTCATTTGATCATGTTTTACAATACCTATGATTTTATTGCATTAGATTTATTCCTCCCCACCATGCATGCAGTAGGAGAATTTTAAGTTATGTTCTTGAGTAGTGTCATGAGGTAGGATGAACCCATTCCCCTTGTTACCAATGCCCGGGATGATGTAGTTGATTGCTATGCTTTTGTAGACGGGGTTGGTTGAGTGATTCATAAGGGAGATGTGAGAGTCAAGATGATGATGGCAACCCCATGACTTCAAGCTCAAGATGGACTTCAAAATTCACTACTGGGTGGAGGACGGTTGATGGGCACCCTGGAGAAACCAGCGGATGGTCGGGATGCATGGAGAAGTGCCATGACATCTTGCGGAAAGCTTCACCCAACCAGGAAGAGACGGATGGATACCACATTGACCGGAAGATTACCTGTGCAGCCGCAAGACATTATATGGGCTCTGGCTTGGTCGACCCTAGGCGTGACTCTGGCCGGATGGTGCTACAAGATGTAGAAGAACGGCAGGATTGGATGGGCACCGGCAGTGGCCCAGAGGAACTCTTCGGAAGACCCTGTTTCGTTCGTCCCATCTTCAAACACTAGGCAGAGCGAAGACTTAAAAGGAGGGAACGATTCTTGCGGGTAAAGTGCACAAACCTCTGCAGAGTGAAGACATAATTGATTAGCCGTGTCCCCGGTTACGAATAGTTTGAGCCTCTAGAACTTGAAGTATTTCGGATATCTCAACACCGAACTTAATAAATAAATTGAGGGGTTATTTAATAATTGGGAATGAGACATTGGTTGGCGGAACCATCTAAATAACTACCAACATTTTGTAGTAATTGCAAGCAAGTCATTTATTATAGGGAAAAACTAAAACTTAGAGCCCCACAGCCAAATTGCATATAGTGTTAGTAATTTTTATTGTTGTTCTCTCTTCATGACTTGCCGGCATATTCAAAAATGCTGACCTACACGAATGCAACGTCTTATGTTGTAGAGGAGTTTCCTGACCAGGAGTGAGGCTACGATCCACGCTTGGTGATTGCCCTTTGGAGTCGGATGGACTCACTATTCATCTACTCTTCCGTAGCTTTATTTAGTTTATTTCTCATGAGTTGGCTTTCAGCCGAATTTATTATGATGTAATAAAGGCTCGATATGAGAATCGTGTAATGAATTCAGGTGTGATTGAACTTTGAATCTTTGCATCAATGTACTGTGTGTGCCAGCATGATCTTGGGATGGTACAGCTACATAGAGACTTGACCGATTTGGGTCAGGTCGCTACAGAGATGGTATTTAGAGCACACACTGACCGTAGGACGTAACCCCTAGGATCAGAAAGCCACAAGAAGAGACTATTTAACTTATGCCTTTATTATTCTATAATTCTCCCTTGTTCATTTCTAACCTCTCTCCGATTTCAACATTCTAGATGGCCGTCAAGTTCATCCCTGTTCTGCTCCCGGAGTTTTACCAGCCAGATGAAACGATGCTCTTCGGCAGGAGGCTGGTCCAGATCACCAAGGAATTGAAGATTGCTCTACCTTCAATCACCCGGACCCCTACCATGGCGTTTCCAGATGACCATTACTACAGGATTAAGGTGCACATACTAGGAAGGATGTTTGGAAATCTCTCGGCGCCCATTGACTTCAGGTTCATTGCACCCGATTGGATCCTCGAGAGAGACATAGCAGTTCATAGTGCACTTGGACGCATACATGAGGAATACAGGGCCGAGCTCGTTGGATTAGACCACACCATGATTTCTCGCAGGACTGCAGAGGGAGAGATCATCCGCACCAGAAATGACGACTACGTTCACTCATTTGTCCAAGACTTGGAGGCTCTCATCAGGGCTCTAGAGATTCAGATGCGCAGTAGCATGGAAGACGATCCAGAAGTTGCACCATCGTGAACTTGATCTGGAGGCTGCAGCACATTAAGCCCACTATGAGCATGAGGATGAAGTCAAGGATTTCATGGAGAGAGTCGACAAGCTGAAGATAGATGTGGCCGCATTGGAGGAGAAGCTGGATCAGGTAGAAGACCTTTTTCCGAGCGGAGATGATGGACCTCTCATGAGCAATGATCAGGATTATGAAGAGAGCTCCACCAAAGGAAGCCGCAAGAGGAGGCGCCACAGCAGAGGACGTTGCACCAGAGGACGCCGGACCAGAGGATGCAAGGATGATTGATGAAGACATTCAGTCGACTACCATGTTTTTTTATTTTTCTTGTTGATCAGTTAGACCGTTATTTTCGATTAGTCGTGATATTTTGTAATCCGAGATTGAACCATGTTTGAGATGATTGAATAAATGATTGGTGTGATTATGATTGTGCATTCATATGGGTAGTGCTATTTTTCTCATTAGACCCTTGTTCTATTCTAATTTTCTCATCCACTCCAAAACACCAGATGCCTCCGAGACGTGACCCCGGTTTCAACTTTCCGCCGGAGCTCACCCAGCTGATCCAGTAGCAGAATGCCCTCATGCATATGCTCACCAGAACCAGAATAACAACAACAACAATAACAATCCACCGCCACCACCCCCTGTTGACAACTTGACCCACTTCCTAAGGCTGAATTCGCCAATGTTCTCTAGCAGCACTGAGCTAATTGTGGCTGATGATTGGCTCCGCGAGGTCGGCAGGGAGTTAGCCACTGCTGGATGCACAGATGCAGAGAAGGTGTGCTTTGCTGCACATCAACTTGACGGACCTGCAGCTTCCTGGTGGGAGAACTACACTGCCACTTATCCAGCCACCACCATGACATGGGATGAGTTCCAGCAGGCCTTCCGTACCGCTCATGTCTCAGCTGGAGCCATGAGTCTGAAGAAGCGTGAGTTCCGCAACTTAAGCCAGGGAACCGTACTGTGGGGCAGTACGTGGATGAGTTCAGCAAATTATCTCGCTATGCCCCGGATGATGTGGCCACAGATGCCGCAAAGCAGAAGAAGTTTCTCGAGGGACTCAATGATGAGCTGGGAATGCAGCTAATGGTGTCTACCTTCAACAACTACCAGGAGCTGGTAGACAAGGCCACCATTCTTGAAGGCAAGCAGCAGCAGATTGATAGCCGCAAGCTGAAGTATGGTCAGGGAAGTACAACTCCGGAGCTCAGCAGAAGCCCCGTTATGCCCCATACTCGGGAGGGCATACCCATCACACTCATGGAGGACATAATCATGGAGGGAATGGGAACAACCGCACCACGACAACAACTCCAAGTCAGGCAATGGAGGCAATGGCAACCAGCATCGTCCTGCCCCGGCACAGAAGGATCTGAGTCACATCACCTGTTTCAAGTGCCAGAAGACAGGGCACTATGCCACCAACTGCCCAGAGGCCAATCATAGGAATGGAAATGGCAATGGCAATGGCAATGGAAGCTCAGCAAAGAAGCCCAACCCTTTTCCTCATGTGCAGGTGAATCACATTGATGTGGACGACGTCTATGATCAGCCAGAAACTGTGGTTGGTAAGTTGTTATTAAATTCACATCCAGTATTGTACTCTATGATTCTGGTGCAATGCATTCATTTATATGAAGGATATTTGTGGAAAAGTATGGGCTGCCCACTAGAACCCTTAGAAGCCCTCTTTAGGGCAGTTCCCCAGGAGGAGAAATGATGGCAGGCTTAGGCTGTCGTGCAACCCTCAGCATCGGAAACCATAATTTTCCTGTAGACCTCATAGTATTGGAATCCTAGAGTTTGGACGTAATCCTAGGCATGGATTGGTTGATGAAGTTTGAAGGAAACATCGACTGTGCCTGCAAAACGATTTTGCTCACCACCTCGGAGCAGAAGAGAATCAAGTATGTATCTAGGCGCACCCTGACGAAGAATCAGGTGAATTCCCTCACGAGAGTTGTTCAGGAGGAAGTGCCAGTAGTGCAAGATTTTCCTGATGTGTTTCTGTAGGAATTACCAGGAATGCCACCGGACAGAGACATTGAATTTCTGATTGAGTTATTGCCTGGACAGCCCCAATATCCAAGAGACCTTGTCGGATGCGCCCGAACGATTTGGAAGAGATCAAGAAGCAAATTAATGAGCTATTTGTGAAGGGATATATTTGGCCAAGCTCGTCACCTTGGGGAGCCCCAGTTCTTTTGGTAGAGAAGAAGGATGGAACCCTGAGAATGGTTGTGGATTATCGTTCGTTGAACGACGTGACCATCAAGAACAAGTACCCACTGCCGATGATTAATGATTTATTTGATCAGCTTGTTGCAGCCAAGGTATTCTCCAAGATCGATCTTCGATCAGGGTATCATTAGTTGAAGATCCATGAAAAAGATATACCCAAAACAACTTTCACCACGAGGCATGGTTTATATGATTATACCATCATGTCATTCGGATTCACTAATACCCCTGCATACTTCATGAATTTGATGAACAAGGTATTTATGGAATATCTAGACAAGTTTGTCATGGTGTTCATCGATGATATATTGATTTTCTCCAAGAGCGAGAAAGAGCATAAGGAACATTTGCGTCTAGTTCATGAGAAACTCCGAGAACATTAGTTATATGCCAAGTTCAGCAAATATGAATTTTGGCTAAAGGAAGTCGGATTCCTCGGACATGTTATTTCAGGAGAAGGAATAGCAGTCGGCCCCACCAAGGTTGTACCAGTCACCAATTGGCAGTCACCCACCTCAGTCAAGGAGATCCGCAGTTTTCTTGGACTCGCGGGATATTATCGGAGGTTTATTGAGAATTTCTCCAAGATTGCCAAGCCCATGACTGAGCTGTTGAAGAAAGACACCAAGTACATTTGGACCAAGGATTGTGAAGCCAGTTTCCAGGAATTGAAGAAACGTTTGGTTACAGCCCCAGTGCTAATTTTGCCGGACATACACAAAGATTACCAGCTATATTGTGACGCTTCTCATCAGGGACTCGGAGGAGTACTCATGCAGGAAGGAAAGGTTGTAGCTTATACCTCCAGACAGCTACGACCTCACGAGACGAATTACGCCACACATGATTTGGAGCTAGCAGCTGTAGTGCATGCACTCAAGACCTGGAGACATTTCCTTATCGAAAACAGTTGTGATGTTTACACGGATCGTAAGAGCTTGAAGTATATTTTCACGCAAAATGAGTTGAACCTCAGGCAAAGGAGATGGCTAGAGTTAATCAAGGACTATGACATGAGATTGCATTACCACCTAGGAAAGGCTAATGTTGTAGCAGATGCCTTGAGCCGTAAGAGTTATGTGAATACTCTTATAGCGGGAGGATTACCCCTGGAGTTAGTCGATGACCTCAGAGATCTTCGACTGGAGATAGTTCTGAGAGGATATGTTGCAGCACTAGAAATTCAGTCCACTTTGGCCGAAAGAATTCGTGAAGCCCAGAAGTCGGACAAGGAAATTGATGAGATAAAGAAAAGGATGACTGAAGGAAAAGCTAAATGGGTTCCATAAGGATGAATACGGAGCTATATGGTTCGAGGATCATATTTATGTACCCAATGATCCCAAACTTAGGAAGCTAATTCTTTGGGAGGCTCATGATTCACCGTACTCGATTCACCCAAGTAACACCAAGATGTATCTGGATTTGAAGGAAAGTTTCTGGTGGACAGGTATGAAGAAGGATATTGCCGAGTACGTAGCAGTATGCGATGTTTGCCAGCGAGTAAAGGCGGAACATCAGAAGCCAGCAGGGTTATTTCAACCTCTACCGATTCCCGAGTGGAAATGGGAGAAACTTGGAATGGACTTTATCACAAGATTACCCAGGACCCGTTCAGGTTATGATTCCATCTGGGTAGTGGTTGATCGCTTGACCAAGGTAGCTCATTTCATTCCCGTGAAGACTACCTATACCAGTGCTAAGTTAGACAAGATATACATGACCAGGATCGTATGTCTGCATGGAGTTCTAGGAGTATTGTGTCAGATAGATGAACACAATTTACCTCAAAGTTTTGGAATCAGTTGCATGAAACTTTGGGTACGAGGATAGAGTTCAATACAACTTTTCATCCACAGACAGATGGACAGACCGAGAGAGTCAACCAGATTCTAGAGGACATGTTGAGAGCTTGTGCGCTAGACTATGGGTCTAGCTGGGACGATAATTTGCATACGCAGAGTTCTCGTACAATAACAGCTATTAGACCAGTCTGAACATGGCCCCTTTCGAAGCTTTATACGGAAGGAGGTGCAGATCACCATTGTTGTGGGATGGCGTTGGAGATCAAAACCTTTTCAGTCCCGATCTTATCAGAGACTCCGAAGAGAAGGTCAAGCTAATTTGAGATAGACTCAAGGTAGCTCAGTCGAGGCAGAAGAGCTATGCCGACAGTAAACGCAAGGAGGTAACATACGAAGCGGGAGACCGGGCATATCTTCGTGTGTCCTTACTTCATGGAATCAAGAGGTTTGGCGTTAAAGGAAAGTTGGCACCCAGATTCATTGGCCCCTACAAGATCCTCGAACATCGTGGAGAAGTTTCTTACAAGCTGGATTGCCAGAAGGATTGTCCGGAGTTCATGATGTCTTCCATGTTTCTCAGCTGAAGAAATGCCATGCTGAGATGGCTGATATTCCATTGAGAGACACAGTGCCCCTAGAGGCCATACAGCTCGACAGTGATCTGACTTATGAGGAGAAACCCGTCAGAATTCTCAAGACTGCGAACAGAGTCACCCACAGCAAGATCATCAAGTTTTGCAAGGTTCTCTGGAGTCATCATTCTAAGGAGGAAGCCACCTGGGCGCGAGAAGAGGATCTCCGCCGACACCACCCCCACCTATTTGCTAGCTCATAACCCACAAGTATAGGGGATCACAACAGTTTTTGAGGGTAGAATATTCAACCCAAATTTATTGATTCGACACAAGGGGAGCCAAAGAATATTCTCAAGTATTAGCTGTTGAGTTGTCAATTCAACCACACCTGGATAACTTAGTATCTGCAGCAAAGTAATTAGTAGGAAAGTAGTATGATAGTAAAGGTAACAATGGTAAAAGTAACAATAGCAATTTTGTAGTGATTGTAACAGTGGCAACGGTAAAGTAAATAAGCAAAGCACAATATATGAAAAGCTCGTAGGCATTGGATCAGTGATGGATAATTATGTCAGATGTGATTCCTCATGTAATAGTTATAACATAGGGTGACACAGAACTAGCTCCATTTCATCAATGTAATGTAGGCATGTATTCCGAATATAGTCATACGTGCTTATGGAAAAGAACTTGCATGACATCATTTGTCCAACCCTCCCATGGCAGCGGGGTCCGAATGGAAACTAAGGGATATTAAGGCCTCCTTTTAATAGAGAACCGGACCAAAGCATTAGCACTTAGTGAATACATGAACTCCTCAAACTACGGTCATCACCGAGAAGTATCTCGATTATTGTCACTTCGGGGTTGTCGGATCATAACACATAATACGTGACTATAGACTTGCAAGATAGGATCAAGAACTCACATATATTCATGAAAACATAATAGGTTCAGATCTGAAATCATGGCACTCAGGCCCTAGTGACAAGCATTAAGAATAACAAAGTCATAGCAACATCAATCTCAGAACAAAGTGGATACTAGGGATCAAACCCTAACAAAACTAACTTGATTACATGGTAAATCTCATCCAACCCATCTCCGTCTAGCAAGCCTACGATGGAATTACTCAAGCACGGCGGTGAGCATCATGAAGTTGGTGATGGAGGATGGTTGATGATGACGACGACGACGAATCCCCCTCTCCGGAGCCCTGAACGGACTCCAGATCAGCCCACCCGAGAGAGATTAGGGCTTGGCGGCGGCTCCGTATCGTAAAACGCGATGAAACTTTCTATCTGATTTTTTCTCTGCGAAAGCAAATATATAGAGTTGGAGTTGAGGTCGGTGGACATCCAGGCGGCCCACGAGGTAGGGGGCGCGCCTAGGGGGAGGGGGCGCGCTCCCCACTATAAGGGCATATTTATCCCCGAGTGGTTTTGGTGATTGATGACAATGCTTTTGCGGACTAATCGTGTGCGTTAAGTTCTTTCAGAGATTCATCCATTGGCACGAGACGATTACCTCCCCTCGGCGTTCTATTCAAGACGGTGTAGCTCCTTCATTTTGTTGTTGGTAGACTAGTTTCGTAGGAGTCACCGTACTATCAAGAGGGGATCCGCTTTGGTAAGACTAGGGTGGAATCAACACGTACACATCCCTATCACACCCGTCGTCTTCCTTCTGCATCATTGGAGCTTCCCTTTCTCTTTCGTACCTGCTCCGTTTTGTGCCAGCGGCAGTACCGCGGTCAACAGCGGTAGTACCGCCGAAGCTCTCCAGCTGTAGTACCGCTCCACGTAGCGGTAGTACCGCTCTCAGCGGTAGTACCGCTCCGCAGGGCGGTAGTACCGCTCGCGGGCTTCGGCCGTAGTACCGCAGTTGTTCCGCGCTACTACCGCCTCGATTCGAGACCGATGTTTCTCGTGTCGGGTTTTGCGGTACTAGGAGCGGTAGTAGTGGCGGTAGTACCGCTCAAAGCGGTAGTACCACTCTTACTCCAGCGGTAGTACTGCTCTGGGGCCAAGGCCCTGTGTACCTCGCCAGCGCGGTAGTACCGCTGGGTAGGGAGCGGTAGTACCGCTCTCAGCGGTAGTACCGCCCTTCCCTAGCGGTAGTACCGCTCTGTGCGGGGATGTACAGTGGGGTAACGATTGGATTGATTCCCCCACTATATAAAGGGATCTTCTTCCCCAAAGTTGACCTACCTCTTTCTCCCAAAGCTCCATTGTTGCTCCAAGCTCCATTTTCGCCCGATCTCTCTCCCTAGCCAATCAAACTTGTTGATTTGCTCGGGATTGGTTGAGAAGGCCCCGATCTACACTTCCACCAAGAGAAATTTGATTCCCTCTCTTATCCCTAGCGAATCTTGTTACTCTTGGGTGTTTGAGCACCCTAGATGGTTGAGGTCACCTCGAAGCCATAGTCCATTGTGGTGAAGCTTCATGGTGTTGTTGGGAGCCTCCAATTGTTGTGGAGGTTGCCCCAACCTTGTTTCTAAAGGTTCGGTCGCCGCCTTCAAGGGTACCAATAGTGGAATCACGACATCTCGCATTGTGTGAGGGCGTGAGGAGAATACGGTGGCCCTAGTGGCTTCTTGGGGAGCATTGTGCCTCCACACCGCTCTAACGGAGACGTACTTCCCCTTAAAAGGAAGGAACTTCGGTAACACATCCTCGTCTCCACCGGCTCCACTCTTGGTTATTTCGTGCCTTTACTTTTGCAAGCCTACTTGTGTTACATCCATTGCTTTCTTATGTGCTAGTTGTGATTGCATCATATAGTTTGCTCACCTAGTTGCACATCTAGACAACCTATTTTGTTGCAAAGTTTAATTTGGTAAAGAAAAGCTTAAAAATTGTTAGTTGCCTATTCACCCCCCCCCCTCTAGTCAACCATATCGATCCTTTCAATTGGTATCAGAGCCTCGTCTCTTTTTAAGGACTTTACCATCCGAAGAGTATGGTTGATGTCGTAGATGAGGTGGGAGAGCACTCCGGTGCGAATCCGATATCATCTATGGGAGATGGGAGTAACTCGATCTCATGTGAGGAATTCAATGTGCCTTTGGAAACATTGAAAACCTCCATGACGACCGAGGTCAAGGACATGTTTAAAGATTTCCTAGAAGGACTTAAACAATCTACCTCGCCGATGAAAGTGGGTGATCCCACCAACAAGGTGACGGATGCTACCTCCGACAAGGGGGAAGCTAACATTGAAAAGCGTCCTTCTATTAGTGGTAGAAATGGTACCGGCATCTTTGCCCATGTGGAACCCCCAATTTATGGAGGGCCAATCCCCTCCACTCATTTGAATCATGTCGGTCCTCCTCCTAAATATGAGAAACATGAGGATTTTGATTCTTGGGTCTATCGCTTTAAGCGTCATTTAAAACATGTGAACACTAACCTTTGGAGAATCATTGAAGAAGGTTTCTATCCTCATGACCCAAGCAACTTCACCCCTCGAGAAGCTGTGGACAATCAATTCAATGAGAGTGCTCTCTTCATCATCCAAGATGCAATCCTTCCCGAAGATCTCCCTCATCTTCGACCCCATGCCATGGCGAAAGATTCATGGAAATGTGTTGAGTCTCTCTATCGAGGAAGTGCTAGCATTCAACGCTCCAACTATGAAGTGGTGCAAGATGAAGCCGATGAGTTTGCAATGAAAGAAGATGAAGAACCTCGTGAGCTCTTTCGAAGAGTGACCAAACTCGCGGTCTCACTCCGAGATCATGGAAGCAAGGACACGGATGACAATTGGATCAAACGCAAGTTCCTCAAGGCCATGATGCCCTACAACAAGGCCATGTCCTCCTTCATTCGACAAAGACCGGACTTCCACTCCATGACCTCAAGTGAAGTGTTGGATGAGTTTGTTGCTATGAGCATCTTGGATAAGACCGCCGACAATGCAGTGCTCCGTTCTCAAAGGGCAAAGAAGCCCAACCTTGCTTTGAAGGCCAAGGTCATCATGGAAGAAGAGGAAGAAGTGGAAGATGAGGAGAGCAATCCCGAAGACACCAAGTATGATTATCATGAGCACATGGCCCTTGCTTCAAGACAATTTTGGAGCAAGAAGAATACAAGACCCAACTTCAACAAGAACAACTCAAGTGGCATCAAGGGCAAGCAATGAGTTAGAACTTGCTTCAACTGTGGCAATGTGAGCCATTTCGTTGCGGATTGTGCTTATGAGAAGCGGGAAGATAATGGTGGCAAATTCATTCGAAAAGACAAAGCCAAGTCTTTCCCCAACAAGAACAACTTCACCAAGAAGACTCCAACTCGTGGGTTGGTGGTTCAAGAAGAATACCAAGAGGATGACGATGATGATGAAAGTGGAGAAGCAATGGCCATGGCATCCATTGCCATTGCTACTACTCCCCCGGTGTCTCTCTTCGATTCACCCAACGAAAACATCACCACCAAGTGCCTCATGGCTAAAGCTTCAAACAAGGTAACCCCCAACATCACTACCACCATCATTACTAATCCCTCCTTTGAGGATTCCATTGATGAACATGTTGAGTCTAATGAGGAAGTGAATGAATTTGAGTCTTTTATGAGTAAGCTCAAGGGTAAGTCCAAGAAGCACTTTGTTGCTCTCTTGGAACAACTTGGTGAGGCCAATGACATGATCGAGGCTCACGAAGAAACCATCTCTAAGATGGAAAGTCATAGTCGTGACTATGCCGATGAGATATCGGATCTCTCTAATGCTCTTGAGGAAGAGCGTGTGCATCGTTTGACTCTTGAGGAGTCACACAATGATGACCATGCTAAGTTAAAGAAAGATCTTGATCATGCTCTTGTCGTGTCTCGTGTGCTAACTTCCGAGAAGGCTAAACTCGGGGTTGATCATGCTAGACTCAAAGAGGAGTTTGAGATACTTGACAAGGCCCACAAGGTCTTGAAGGGTGCTCACGCTAACCTCAAGGAGTCTCATGCTCAACTCCAAGTTAAGCTAATCAATGAAAAGGCCACCTTTCCTCACATGGTATTAATTGATAATGCATGTGCTACTAACCCATGTTGTGAGCATGTGCATCTTGTGGAGGAGAATTCCAAGTTGAAGTATCAACTTGAGAAAGGCCTTGTGACATGCATTCAAGGTGAGAAGAACCTCAATGACCTTTTGAGCAATCAAAAGGAAGTTGTGGCCAAGGAAGGAATTGAGTTTGCACCCAAGTCCAAGAGCAAGAAGAAGAAGAAGAACAAGACCAAACGTCCTCCTCCTCTCAAGCAAACGTTTGTGAAAGAGGGAGAGGATGCTCCTAAGGAGAAGAAGGAAAAAGTGAAGGGAGTTGACATCCAAAAGGGCAAAATCATGTCCTCAAACAAAGCCGGCGACTTTAACCCGTCATATGTGTTGTGCCGTGCTAGTGATGGACATGTTTATGATAAATTAGTTGGTTCTCCTTATGAGTACATTGAATGGTCTATTTGGGTTCCCAAGACCCTTGTTACTAACATCAAAGGACCCATTACTAAATGGGTACCTAAAACCAAGCATTGATCTCTTGTAGGTGTTTGCTTCCGGTGGGGGATCATGGTTGCTCAATAGTGGAGCAACAAATCATATGACCGGGAGCAAGGACTTGGTGGTGGACGTGCAAGAGATTCCATCTATGCCCACCAATGTCGAGTGGGGTGATGCTTCACATTCTAAGGTATTGGGTCTCGGCAAGGTTGTCATTTCTCATGATCTAATGATCGAGAAAGTCATGCTTGTTGAGTCCCTTGCATACAATTTGCTTTCTGTTCGTCAACTTGCACTCATGGGTTTTGCTACATTCTTTGACATTGATACCGTGGCCCTCTTGTGGAGCAAGACTCTTAAAGTAGCCTTTGTTGGGCATGTAGAGAACGGTCTCTATGTGATTAACTTTTCGGAGCGACCCACTAAGACCGCGACATGCCTAATGGCTAAAGTTGACGTGGGATGGCTTTGGCATCGCCGTTTAGCCCACGTCAATATGAGATCTTTGCAAAGTCTTCTCAAGGGGGACCATGTCCGTGGACTAACAAATGTTAGTTTTTCAAAAGATCGTGCTTGTAGTGCTTGTATCGAAGGAAAGCTTCATGAAAAGGCTCACCCTCCATCAACCATCATCTACTCGAAGAGACCCTTGGAGCTCCTTCACATGGATCTCTTTGGGCCTCCATCTTTTGATAGTCTTGGAGGGAGAAAGTATTGCTTGGTGACTGTAGATGAATATTCAAGATACACTTCGGTATACTTCTTCAAGAGGAAGAGTGAGACTCAACAAACCGTCATTGACTTTGCAAATGAAGCTCAACGTCAACATAATGCAAAGATCTTGACAATAAGAAGTGACAACGGCACCGAGTTCAAGAACTACACCTTGGATGAGTTTCTCATTGATGAGGGGATCAAGCATCAATATGCTGCACTATATACCCCTCAACAGAATGGTGTAGCGGAGAGGAAGAACCGAACGTTGATGGATGCGGCAAGGACCATGATGGCAGAGTTCAAGTCTCCATACAACTTTTGGGCCGAAGCCATCAAAACCGCATGTCATGCATCCAATCGGCTCTATCTCCGCAAAGGCTTGAACAAGACCCCATATGAGATACTCACCGGTAACAAGCCCAACCTCAAGTACTTCCGGGTGTTCGGTTGTAAGTGTTTCATTCTCAAGAAAGGTGTTCGTTTGTCTAAATTTGAGGCTAGAGCTCATGAGGGCATATTTGTTGGTTATGCTACAAACTCTCATGCTTACCGTGTTCTCAACAAGTCCACCGGACTCATTGAGGAGACGTGTAACGTGGAGTTTGATGAAAATAACGGCTCCCAAGTGGAGCAAAGTGGTACTTGTGATGTAGGTGATGAAATTCCTCCCCAAGCCATAAGAAGAATGGGTATTGGTCAAATTCTACCCATTGAGGAACCCCTTGTGGCCGAAGGAGAAGGACAATGATCTACTCAAGTGGAGCCATCACCTCACCAAGACCCACACACTTCCGAAGAACAAAGTGAAGGCCCTCAACCTCGTGAACAAGACCAAGGGCAAGATCAACCTCAAGATGGTGGTGAACCTCTAAATGATGCCCAAGGTCAAGTTCTCCCCCTCGAGCAAGTTCAAGATCAAGAGCAAGCTCAAGATCAAGAACAAGCTCAAGACGGCGCTCAAGATGATCAAGTCAACCCTCCTCCTTCCACACCCGAGGAGGAATTAGAGCGTCGTGCCGCGAAGATTGCTTCCAAGCTCACCACCCAAGGCCATCTCATGGAAAATGTGGTTGGAAGCCTAAGAAAGGGGGTAAGCACTCATAGACAATTAGCAAACTATTGTGAACATCACGCGTTTGTCTCTTGTGTTGAACCCCAAAAGGTCTATGAGGCGCTCGAAGACTCGGATTGGCTCAATGCCATGCATGAAGAACTCAACAACTTGGAGTACAACAAAGTATGGAGATTGGTGCCAAGGCCATCGGGGGACCACATCGTCATTGGAACTAAGTGGATCTTCAAGAACAAGCAAGATGCTCATGGGAACATCGTTCGCAACAAGGCAAGATTGGTAGCACAAGGCTACTCCCAAGTTGAGGGTATCGACTACGGTGAAACCTGTTCTCCCGTTGCTCGTCTTGAATCCATACGTTTGTTGATTGCCGATGCTTCCCATCACAACTTTAAGTTGCAACAAATGGATGTGAAAAGTGCTTTTCTTAATGGTCCTATTAATGAGTTGGTCTATGTCAAGCAACCCCCCGGGTTCGAGGATCCCTACTTTCCGGATCATGTGTATCAACTCGATAAGGCACTCTATGGCCTTAAACAAGCCCCACGTGCGTGGTATGACCACCTTACCGAGTTGTTACAAGATCATGGATTTGAGGTGGGGCTAATCGACCCCACTCTTTTTACTAATAAGGTCAAAGGGGAGTTGTTTGTATGCCAACTATATGTTGATGATATTATCTTTGGTTCTCCTAACAAAGCTTTCAATGAGGAATTTGCCGCTCTCATGACCTCCAAGTTCAAGATGTCTTCGATGGGAGAGTTGAAGTTCTTCCTTGGTTTTGACATCAAATAAAGAAGAGAAGGAACCTTCATCAACCAAGCCAAATGCACTCAACACATGCTAAAAAGATTCAAGCTAAGTGATGTCAAGCCGGCTACTACACCAATGCCCACCAAGTGCCAACTTGACATTGATCCCAATGGTAAAGCGGTGGATCAAAAGGTATATCGCTCCATGATTGGCTCCTTGCTTTTCCTTTGTGCATCTAGACCGGATACCATGTTGAGTGTGGGGATGTGTGCATGGTTTCAAGCCGCACCGAAGGAAAGTCACTATGTGGCGGTCAAGCGAATCTTTCGATATTTGGCTCATAACCCAAACTTTGGCTTATGGTACCCAAGGGGGGCAAACTTCAAGCTTGAAGGATTTACGGATTCTGATTGGGCAGGAGACAAAGTGGATAGGAAGTCCACTTCCGGAGGGTGCTAGTTTCTTGGGTGCTCTTTGGTGAGTTGGTCTTTCAAGAAGCAAAGTTGTGTGTCTCTCTCATCCACCGAAGCGGAGTATGTGGCGGCCGGTAGTTGTTGTGCACAACTCTTATGGATGAGGCAAACTTTAAAGGAATATGGTGTCATTTGTGACAAAGTGCCTCTTTGGTGTGACGACGAAAGTGCCATCAAGATTTCTCTCAACCCGGTGCAACACTTCAAGACGAAGCATATTGAGATTCGGTATCATTTCATTCGGGATCACATTAGGCGAGGGGATATCGAGCTCAAGTATGTCAACACTCATGATAGATATCTTCACGAAGCCCTTGGATGAAGCAAGATTTCGCGAGTTAAGGCATGAGCTAAATATCATTGATTCGAGCAATGTGACTTCAACCCTTTCACCCCCACCACACTCATCTTGTTGTCTAGTTTAGATGTAGGCATGGACATAGGGGGAGTATTGTTCTCTCAATGAACTCTCCCTCCCCCCATTATGCATAAAACGATCAACTCTTTCACATTAGCCATTTTTTATGGTACTTGTGCTTCAAAGACGAGTTTTGGTCATGGGCCCAAGGATAATTCTTCGCGGTGCCATACCAATTGACTCAAACATAGGTGGCTCCGGCCACCGCCCTCTCTTGAGAGAGGCCAGAGCTCGCTCTTCTTTCGTGTGTTTGTTTTGCAGGAGTGGGTTCCGGATCTTTGTTAGTGTGTGTGTTGTCTTGTTGGTCTTTTATTTTCTTGTCCTTGCTTTCCCGTTCTTTTTGTTGTGCTTGTGTTTTTGTCTAGAGGCATTTTTTGGTTGCTGGCGGTACTACCGCTGCTGGCGAGTGGTACTACCGCTCCAAGCGGTACTACCGCCCTCCAGCGCGGTACTACCGCTGTGAGGCGCGGGCAGGGGGTTATATCGGGGCAGGGGGAGTTTTCTTCTCCCCCATACCCATTCGCACGCCCCCTCACTCTGTTCCTCTCTCTCCAGCAACCGGCGCCGCGGGAGGGCTCCGGCGGATCTCCCTCTCCGGGGCGTCCCTCTCCATTTCCTTCGGTGGAGACGATCCCCACCTTGTCCTCTTGCCATGGATGCCGGTATTGCCCTCGTTCCCTCATTCTTCTTGTCTAGATTTCCAATCTAGCATCTTAGGGGCAGTAGCAGTTGCATCTCTAGATTTTTGGCCAAATCTAGGCTTGAGTAGGGTGGAGAATGCTTCTAGGCTGTCTGGATTGATGTTTGGTTGGAGTATTTTTGAATTTGGTAGGACGGTAGTGCCGGATCTGACCACGGTAGTAGGAAACTGCTGTTTCCCCATCTCGAGCGGTACTACCGCCCTCTCCAGGGCGTTACTACCGCTTGGAGCGGTACTACTGCTCTCTGTGGAGCGGTACTACCGCTAGCAGGTCGCGGTACTACCGCCCCCTACCAGCTTCCATTATGCTCTTACCTCTCAGTGATCTTTTTGCTCGTGTTTTGTGGCTTATGCTCGTTCTTTCTGGTTGTTTGCTTGTTCTTGTGTGTGGTTCTAGGTGATGAGGTTCCTGAGCATCTGGCTCGCCGTGTCAACCCCGGTCGTGCCACGTCCAAGCGCTACCGCACTACTGAGCCTGCCGGAGGTTCCTCAAGTGCTCCACCTCCACCTCAACTCCAAAAGAAGACTAGTGTCAAGCCGAAGCAATCTGGCAAAACAGTGACAGAGATGCAACCCAAGGAGTTCTGGGCAAGGCGTTGCCGCAACCCCTATGAGGCTGACCAAGATCCCACGTTGGTCAACCGTCCGTTCTCGAACAGGTTCCAGTTTGCCATCTTCTTTGATGTTCTCAAGGCCAAGAAGAATCTCTTTGTCAACATGCACTCAATCGACACCGACCACATGGAGAAGGATCCTGAGTACTTTGGTGAAGCTCTTGCGATGTGCACTCAATTGAACATTCTTGGGGTCATGCTATTCAACAAGGATTATGATGCTGATATTGTGGCTCAATTCTATGCCACGGTTCATCTCGGGACTGATGAGGACAGGACACTGACTTGGATGACCAATGGCAAGCTGCTTTCTGTCAAGTGGAAAGCTTTCATGGAGTTGATTGGGGTACGAGATCTAGGACTTGAGTCTCCTATTGGCTTTCGTCCTCACCGCAACAACAACGCCACTCACAAGCAAGCTCTATGGCCCTACCGCACTTTGAGGATCAACCCTGAAACGAAGAAGGAAACTTATGAGTTGCCTTCCTATCTGGATATCCTTCACCGTATCTTCAGAGAGACTCTTTTCCCTCGTATCGGGAATCTGGATCAGGTTCACTCCTATCTCGTGGACATGCTTCTCTTTTGCCAGCGTCAGAAGGAACAGAACACCGGAGAGTCCCTGGATATTTCCCATGTCATGTGGTCTGAGCTGTTATCTGCTATCTCCGAGCGCAAGTGCCCAATCTACAGTCCGTTCATCATGCTGCTCATTGAGAAGGCCTGGGATTGTGTCTATCCCAAGGTGATGCTGGAGACTGGAGAGTTAGTGTCTCACGACATCAAGCGTCTGAGGAAGAAGGATAACTGGGGCACTCAAGCCCCTAAGGCTGGAGTTCCTTCATCTGCTACTGCCATGGAGACCGAGGAGGAGACTGGGGTTGATGATGATGATGATGATGACTACATGCCTTCTGAGGCAGAGCCCTCTTGGGCAAAGAAACTCAAGTCCAAGATCAAGAAGTTGTTCTGCATGGAGGCTCATGGTCAGTACATGACTCATGTGGCTGAGAAGAAGGCTCGCGGTCGCCACAAGGAGCTCATGCGTCAGTTGGGTGCTACAGTCAACAGTGGATCTGAGGACCAGCTTAATGAGGAGGAGGAGTAGATTCAGCAGCACTGCCCATGGACCAATTCTGATGCCGAGCACTTCCAGACTGACGATGGTGGCGCAGATGATCCCGCTGACATCTGATATGTGTGTCCGGCTACTGCTATCACCTGGAGTCGTAGCAACACTCCCTCTCCTTTTTGGTGTCTCGATGCCAAAGGGGGAGAGAGTTTAGGGATTTGTGCTTTGTGTCATCCGTTTTCTGTGTTTTCTGTGTTTGTGGTTTTATCGCTATTTGCTTTTGTTGGTTTGTGTCAGTGAGACCTAAGTTCCTGTCATATGGTGTGAGACATATGCTACCTTATATTTCCAGTATCTTCATCTATGTCACCATATCTTATGAGTTGCATGCTTATCTTGTTAGTTTATCTATGCTCCTCTCATATATCATGCTTGGGTGTTTGGTCGGTCTCTAAAATGTAGGGGGAGCGTTGATCCTAGTATGTGTGTTCTGTAGTCCAAAGCACATATCGAGATAGCACACATCTAGGGGGAGCTCATCTACATTTTAGGACGGTTGGTTTTTGCGCCTGTCCCATATCCTTCTCATTTGTGCAAATCCCGTATTGTCATCAATCCACCAAAAAGGGGGAGATTGTAAGGGCATATTTATCCCCGAGTGGTTTTGGTGATTGATGACAATGCTTTTGCGGACTAATCGTGTGCGTTAAGTTCTTTCAGAGATTCATCCATTGGCACGAGACGATTACCTCCTGTCGGTGTCAAAACCGGCGGATCTCGGGTAGGGGGTCCCGAACTGTGCGTCTAGGCGGATGGTAACAGGAGACGAGGGACACGATGTTTTTACCCAGGTTCGGGACCTCTTGATGGAGGTAAAACCCTACGTCCTGCTTGATTAATATTGATGATGTGGGTTACAAGAGTAGATCTACCACGAGATCAAGGAGGCTAAACCCTAGAAGCTAGCCTATGGTATGATTGTTGTTCGTCCTATGGACTAAGGCCATCCGGTTTATATAGACACCAGAGAGGGCTAGGGTTACACAGAGTCGGTTACAAAGGTAGGAGATCTACATATTCGTATCGCCAAGCTTGCCTTCCACGCCAAGGGAAGTCCCATTCAGACACGGGACGAAGTCTTCAATCTTGTATCTTAATAGTCTTGGAGTCCGGCCGATGATGATAGTTTGGCTATACGGACACCCCCTAGTCCAGGACTCCCTCAGTAGCCCCCGAACCAGGCTTCAATAACGACGAATCCGGCGCGTATGTTGTCTTCGGCGTTTGCAAGGCGGGTTCTTCTTCATGCTCCATGTGTTTGCCGAATAGTGTCCGGTTGCTTCATAAATGCTGCGCTCCTTGGCTTCCGCGTCCAATAATGGTCTTCTTCCGCGCGTCGCACGAATGCGAAAAGCCAGGGTATTTTTATGTTTTACCCCCTAGCTGCGCAAATAAGCTGCCTATAAGAGAGGCGAGGATCGAGATCCAAATCACATCACCCTCCTTCCACAAGCACTCATCGAGGCGCATCTGACACCAAACCCATTCCAACATGGACAGTCGACGCGGCTCCTCTTCTCGTGCTCCCAGCCCTAAGCCAGGAGATTGGAGGAGATGCTCAGTCCCGCACAACGAGTTAGTGACGCTCCAAGCAGAGGGATATCTTCCCCCGGCCTTCATGGTTCCGGTTCGAGCCGGGCTGGCCACCTACAAAGGTGGGAAGTAGGCGGAGAGCACCCCCAATCCCTCCAAAGGAGAGCGGGTGTGCTTCGTCTCCTACTTAATAAGGGGACTCGGATTTCCTATACATCTGTTTCTCCGGGGGCTCCTGGAGTTCTACGGACTCCAGCTTCATCACCTTACACCTACCTCCATTTTGCACATCGCGGGCTTCGTAGCTCTGTGTGAGCTGTTCTTGGGCATTGAGCCCCATTTTGCGCTGTGGAAGAGGCTGTTCTGCCTCGTACCCCGCTCTCACGAGGGGTCGATATATCAAGTGGGCGGAGCCGAAATATGGCGCATCGCCGGGACTGGATACCTGTCCGAGACCCCGAAGAAGGCGTCCGAAGATTGGCCTTCGGAGTGGTTTTATATGGAGGACGCTCCGCTGCCGGATCCAGTCCGGATCGGCCTTTCGGAGCTCAGCAATGCTCCCCTGAAGAAACACCTAAGTTGGCGCCCACGGAGCCCTCGACGAGAAGATGATAGTAGCGTCCATTACTTGATGGGCCGGATACGGCTGCTAGCCCATTCCGGATTAACCATGATCGGAGTCATGGCCACATGCATTATGCATGGGGTACAGCCGCTCCAATATAGGGGCCACCCTATGTGGGACTTCAACGGAGACGACGACGCCACCCGTCACGGCCGCAAGGGACCTGGCTCGGCCGACGATCTGGTGAAGATCCTGTCCGGCTTGTACAAGGGGGAGAAGGAGGACTTCCTCCGCATGAATCCTCTGAATGGGTTTTCCATGAACAACCCTCGGAGCTGGGTAAGCGGTCGCATGCATATCTGAACCGTGCCTTTAAAAGCAATTGTCTTATTGTATGATTTTGACACAGGAACTGCGTCGGGATGTGGAGGGCATAAAAGGCCCAGCCCCACAACCCGAAGACCCAGAAAGGTCCCTTGATCCGGCCTCCGAAGAGGATCCGGACTTAGCGGTGGAACTGATCGACGGGGTGTACCACCAGCTCAGCATAGATAATGCTTTAGTCGCCATTATGGCTGACTACCCCGGTTTGTGTCTAACTTCCCCGGTGGGTACGACCGAAGTCCTGGCGCCGTTACTTCTTTAATGCTTAGTTCTGACCACCGTGCACCAATGGTGTTCGACAGGAAGCGCCTTTACGGCAGGAAGTCGAGCCCGCGGCGACCGGCCAACAAGGGTCAGTCCGGCCCAGCAGGCGAAAGAGGAGTGCGACGCGAACTGAAACGTCGCCGCAACGGTACGGAGCACCGCTATTTTTTAAGGGAAGGATTCCTAGGAGGTATATTAATGCTCATAACTTTTCCAGAAAGAGCGCTCGCCAGACAGTGTCCGGGGAGGTTGCCAATCAAGCCTCCGCCCGCCATGCTCCAACGCATGGCCCGGAAGGGGAGGCGAATACAAGGCATGAGTCGGACGCTCCTCCGACGGAGGATGCTGACAGGCTGTCCGCCACTCGGTCTGAGGTGGAGAGCGCCATGAATCACAGGCGTCACCGGACAATTCTTCGTGACGCGTGTTTCTCCCCGGAGGTGTTAAATGCCTTTGATGCGGGAAACGCGCACCTCCGTGCCGCTCAAGATGGGTTAACCAGAGCCACGGAGCAGTATGTGAAAGACATACGTGTAAGTAATTTTAATAGTTATATATGCCAGTAGCTCCAGAGACTTAAAATGGTTAAAATAACTGATTTAAGGATCAATTTTTATGCAGGATTTTACGGAGAAGAATACCCATCTGTCCTAGGAGCTCCAAGAGTGCAAGGCCCAACTTGAGGCCGCACTGGCCGCCACAGGGGGAGCCACAGAGACCCCCGCTGGTAAGACGTACTTTGAAAAGATAATTAATTAACAAAGTACGGCATGAATCTGACAATAATATTGCAGAGGGCGCCGGACTAGATCCGGACAAGCAACAGCTACTGCGTCAGCTAAAGGCTGGCGAGAGGGTGCTTATGAAGGTGCAGCAGGAGAGAAACATGCTCCAAGATGCCCACACCCAGCTAGGAGAAGAGCTGAAAGGTGTTCGGGCCCAGCTGTCTGGCTCCTTGAAGGAGAATCAGCGACTTCGTCGCGGCATTTATAGTAAGTGCTTGAGCAAATTCCTTTGAAAAGAAGAATTCGGCGAGGAAGTCGTTTGACAGAAATATGTCTTTAGGTGTGCTCACAGGTCAACTTGCGGAGGAAATGCCTGGGTCAATAGGTGACCAACTTCCCGAGCTGGTGCAATTGTTCGAACGTGTTCGGTAGGCGATGAGTGGCGTCGTTCAGGCTTTATGGCCATCCGTCTCCCTACCTGAGGGCCTTGGTGAGCTTGCTGAGAAGCTCCAGGGATCACGGCGACGCCTCCGTTTGTGGAAGATATCGGCCTGCCGTCAGGGTGCCAGGGAGGCCTAGGCCATGGTGAAGACGCGCTACCCGAAGGCTGACCCAAACCACATGGCCGAGGTCGGACCTGCGGGGCCTGATGGGAAGGAGATCCATGTGAGCTTGATGTATGGCCCAAGTAGAACTGGCCGCGAAATATTCCCAACAGTACTGTAAATGAGACAACCTGTTAGATGGGATTGAGGAGGAGTACAATCAGTCGGTTTGACGATGTAATTTGAAATGACATGTAAGATGCCTTCTAGCCGGATTGTAGATCGTTTGGCTTTGCGGACCATTTCGCTTCAACCTCGGGACCCAACAGTCCGGAGTGTGTCCGAATACCCCTACGGTTATAAAAGAACAGGGGCATGCATGGAGACAAGGTGTCGGGGTCATAATTGCTTTATCAGACAAGTGCCCAACTAGTTATGTTATATTACATGGTTAGTAAGAAACATCTTCCAGGGAGAATACTTCCGTTAAGGGTTCCTTTCCCTGGGAGGCATGCCCTAAGGTGCAATGCCGAACTACGAAAATAGCAGAAAAAGCATCTGGGGGCTTATAAATAAGTAAGTAATAAATCATCTTTCAAGTCACCGACCGAATATTCTCTTAAGAATGCTAGCTTTCGGCTTCACCCAGTCTGAGGTACACATCCGGCTGACCCGGCAGTAACAATCGCAGAGGTGCTCCCTTTACCTCCTAGCCGAACAATCGGGAACGTAGGGGTAAGCACAGGAGCCAGGCAACCCAGCTTGGCCAAAACTTAAGTCATATCGATGCATATAATGGTGAATAAAAGGTACATGCGGAAGTATGACACATGTATTGGGCGTGAAGCCCGTATTAATAAGCTTCTGGTAAAGAAGCCCCCAGGTATAATGAGTGCTAGGAGCACATCAAGTGTGTGCGAACAAAGCGCAAATCAGCCTATAAAAGGTATTGAAAAAAAAAGTGGGAAGAAGGAGGGGGACAAGAGACAGTAAAAAATATAAAAAGGTGGACGGGGGAGTGAGACGAACTCTGAGTCCGGTGTTTAGGCGTAGAATCTTCGGAGACGGGCTGCGTTCCATGGGTTCGGCTCGAGTCGGTTGTCAGATGCTTTACGTAGACGGTATGCTCCGCCGGTTAGGACTTGGTCGATGAGGAAGGGACCTTCCCACTTGGGCTTAAGTTTGTCCTTTTTCTTGTCTGGCAGGTGTAGAACGAGTTCGCCGACATTGTAAGTTTTGGCATGTACTTCTCTGCTTTGATATCTTCGAGCCTGCTGCTGATAGAATGCAGAACGAGCCTTTGCCACGTCCCGCTCCTCCTCTAAGGCGTCCAAACTGTCCTGCCGATCCAACTCGGCTTCTCTTTCTTCGTACATGCGCACACGAGGTGAGTCATGAATTATATCGCAAGGCAGAACTGCCTCTGCGCCATACACCATGAAAAATGGTGTGAATCCAGTAGTTCGGTTTGGTGTGGTCCGCAGCCCCCAGAGTACGGAGTCGAGCTCCTCTACCCAGTGTGTGTTAGATTCCTTGAGGGACCGCACTAGTCTGGGTTTGATGCCGCTCATGATTAGACCATTTTCTCGCTCGACTTGACTGTTAGTTTGGGGGTGATAGACTGAAGCGTAATCGAGCTTGATGCCCATGTTTTTGCACCAGAGTTTAACCTCGTCGGCAGTGAAGTTCGTGCTGTTATAAGTGATGATGCTGTGGGGGACGCCAAAACGGTGTACTACCCCGGATAGGAAGTCTATCACCGGTCCGGATTCTGCCGTTTTAACCGGCTTGGCCTCAATCCATTTGGTGAATTTGTCCACCATGACCAATAAGTATTTGTGCTTGTGGGTTCCCCCTTTAAGGGGTCCAACCATGTCAAGCCCCCAGACCGCGAACGGCCAGGTAATGGGTATAGTTTTGAGGGCGGTGGGTGGCATGTGGCTCTGATTAGCAAAGAGCTGGCAACCGACGCATCGTTGGACTAAGTCCTGAGCATCTGCCCGGGCTGTCGGCCAATAAAATCCTGTACGGAAGGCCTTGCCTACGAGTGCCCGGGCTGCAGCGTGGTGCCCGCCGAGTCCGGCGTGAATTTCAGCCAGGAGATTCCGCCCTTCCTCTTCGGAGATACACCTTTGAAGGACTCCGGTTGTACTTTTCTTATAAAGTTCTCCCTCATGGACCTTGTAGGCTTTAGATCGCTGAACTATGCAGCGGGCCTCATTTTGGTCTTCGGGAAGTTCCTACCGAATTAAGTAGGCTAGGAATGGTTTTGTCCACGGGGCAATTACTGCCATTATTTCGTGAGCTGAAGGTGTTATTTCGTTGGCTGAGCCGCCGATTGTGTCAGAATGGTCTGAGTTTGATGATGCAGCTGGCTCCGGATTGTTATTTCCGGACTCCTCTTCCCATAACACGGATGGCTTGAAGAGCCGTTCCAGGAAGATGTTTGGAGGGACGGCGTCTCGTTTCGCGCCGATGCATGCTAACACGTCTGCTGCCTGGTTATTATCCCGGGCTAAATGTTGGAATTCAAGTCCTTCGAACCGAGCTGACATTTTTAGGACGGCGTTGTGGTAAGCTGCCATTTTTGGATCTTTGGCATCAAAGTCTCCATTTACTTGGGATATTGCGAGGTTTGAATCCCCGCGCACCTCTAGGCGTTGAATGCCCATGGAGATTGCCATCCGGAGGCCATGTAGAAGGGCCTCGTATTCGGCTGTGTTATTGGAGTCCATATACATTATTTGAAGTGCGTATTGGATTGTGTCTCCAGTTGGGGACGTCAGGACGACGCCCGCCCCCAAGCCAGCCAACATTTTGGATCCATCGAAATGCATGATCCAATTGGAGTATGCGCCGTACTCTTTAGGGAGTTCAGCTTCGGTCCATTCGGCGACGAAGTCGGCCAGAACTTGCGACTTTATAGCTCACCGTGGTTTATAGGTTATGTCAAATGGTAAGAGGTCAATAGCCCATTTTGCAATCCTACCCGTTGCGTCGCGATTGTTTATAATATCGTTGAGAGGTACTTCGGAGGCCACCATTATGGAACACTCTTGAAAGTAGTGTCACAGCTTCCGGGATGCCATGAACACCGCATATGCTATCTTTTGATAATGTGGATACCGGGACTTGCATGGAGTTAGAACAGTGGATATGTAGTACACTGGTTTTTGAAGAGGGAATCTGTGCCCTTCTGTCTCTCGCTCGACGACGAGTACCGCGCTGACGACTTGATGTGTTGCTGCGATATATAATAACATAGGGCCCAGGTTGGGCGCGGCCAGGACCGGATTTGTTGCCAGTATGGCCTTTATTTCTCCGAGTCCGGCTGTGGCAGCATCCGTCCATTCGAAATGTTTGGTGCGCCGGAGGAGGCGATAGAGGGGCAGAGCCTTTTCTCCCAAACGGGAGATGAAGCGACTTAAGGCTGCTATGCATCCGGTTAGTTTTTGTATTTGCTTGAGGTCTTTTGGAATATCCAATTGTGACAGAGCTCGGATTTTGGCCGGGTTGGCTTCAATTCCTCTACCGGATATGATGAAGCCCAAGAGCTTTCCGGCTGGTACGCCGAAGACGCATTTTTCCGGATTGAGCTTAATGTCATATGCTCGGAGGTTGTCGAATGTCACCCTCAAGTCTTCTACTAGAGTTTCGACGTGTTTGGTCTTGACGACCGCATCGTCTACGTATGCCTCTACTGTTTTGCCTATCTGGGTAGCCAGACATGTTTGAATCATGCGCTGATATGTTGCGCTGGCGTTTTTGAGTCCGAAGGGCATTGTGTTGAAGCAGAATGGCCCATATGGAGTAATGAATGCCGTTGCAGCCTGGTCTTTCTCCGCCATCTTGATTTGATGGTATCCGGAGTATGCGTCGAGGAAGCACAATGAATCGTGCCCTGCGGTAGCATCGATGATTTGGTCAATGCGAGGGAGGGGTAAAGGGTCCTTTGGACAGGCCTTGTTAAGGTCTTTAAAATCGACGCAGAGGCGCCAGGATTTGTCCTTTTTTGGTACCATAACTAGATTGGCTAGCCAGTCCGGATGTTTTATATCTCTGATGAATCGGGCTTCTAAGAGTTTGGCTAGCTCTTCTCCCATTGCCTGTCTTTTGGGTTCGGAAAATCGCCGAAGAGCTTGTTTGACCGGCTTGAATCCTTTTAGGATGTTTAGGATGTGCTCTGCCAGCCTGCGTGGGATTCCTGGCATGTCTAAAGGGTGCCAGGCAAAAATGTCCCAATTTTCCCGAAGGAATTCTCGTAATGTGGCTTTGACATCAGGACTTAATTGTGCCCCAATGGAGGCCGTCTTTGTGGGGTCCGTTGGATGGACCTGAAATTTGACTATTTCGTCTGTTGGTTTAAAAGAGGTGGACTTGGACCTCTTATCGAGTATCACATCGTCCCTATCCACCATGGAGCGCAGCGTAGTTAGTTCCTCTACCGCTAGGGCTTCAGACAATGCCTCTAGGGCCAGTGCGGCTGTCTTATTTTTAGCGCGGAGTGCTGTATCTGGATCACTGGCAAGAGTGATTATCCCATTGGGTCCGGGCATTTTGAGCTTCATGTACCCGTAGTGGGGTATAGCTTGGAAGATTGTGAATGCCTCTCGCCCTAACAAAGCGTGATATCCACTGCCGAATGGGGCCACTTGGAACGTGACCTCCTCGGACCTGTAATTGTTCGGTGAGCCGAACACTACATCTAGTGTGATTTTTCCTGTGCAGCGTACTTCTCGACTAGGGATTATCCCTCTGAAGGTTGTGCTGCTTCGCTCAATGCGGCTCCAGTCAATATCCATTTTTTGAAGGGTTTCCTCGTAGATGAGGTTTAATCTGTTGCCACCATCCATGAGTACCTTGGTAAGGCGAAAGTCATCCACTATCGGACTGAGGACCAATGCGACTGGTGCTCTAGCTGTTCGGAATTTAGGTTCGTCGCTGGCGTTGAAGGTGATAGCCGTGTCACTCCATGGATTTGCTGTTGCTACTTGGTAGACTTCGGCGAGGCCGCGGATTGTTCGTTTTCGCATGTTATTTGATGCGAAAGTCTCGAAGACTGTTAATACCGTACCGGTACTGCTGGGCTGTTTGCCCGGGGCTAAAAAGCCTTCGCCACTTTTGGCCACCTGCCGTAGTATCCAACATGCTCGAAGGCTGTGTGTTGGAGTGGCACCCTCCATACTGTGGATTTTGCAGGGTCCGTTGAGCCAGCCCTCCAGTACGGTTCCATGCCCTTTAGGGGGTCTTTGCTTTTTGGTTTTTAACCCAGGTGCTTGAGTATGGCGCACCCTTTTACTTCGGACTAGGGTTGTGGTCAAGGCCGGACTGTCCCAAAACCTAGTTTCGGTGTTCCTGGCACTCTCTACCGCACAGTATTTTTGTACGATAGTCGCTAGGTCGATGAAGCGTGTAACTTCGCGACGACTTATGGCGTTCATGATTCCCTTGTCCGTGCAATTGTTGCAGAAAATTGAAATCGCGCTTTCTTCGCAGCAGTCCTTTATCCTGTTCATAACCAGGAGGAATCTGGCCCAGTAATGATGTACTGTTTCATCGGGCTCTTGCCGTATTCGAGATAGATCGCTTATGTTTGGGTGGGCGGGTGGAATCAAGTTCGGAACCCTGCCCGATCTGAGGCTCAAAGTCCAAGAAGTTTCCGGATTTGGAAGCTTGACTTGCTGGATGCTTTCCAACAAATCTAGTCCGATGCCTGACTCTAAGTTCAGTATTTGATTAGCGTCTGTCCCTTCGCGGGAATCCGGCTTGGAGGGATCGGGAATCCGGACATAGTTGGTTTTCAACGTAGAAGAAGGGTTGCCGCATTGTTCCTCTACCACGACAACGTGGTGGGTGGCCTAAGGAGAGTTAATCTCTCTCAGATCGGGTTTAAGCCCAACCTGATCATAGTCTGTAGCGACTCCCAGGGCGGCGATGCGATCCAAGAGCTCGTTTACAGAGGAGAGCTCCATCGGATCTAACTGCTCGGTGAATTCCGGGCTGACGTGAAGATCGCTTTTGATGACCTGAGAGGTCATCGTCAGAGCGGTGGCCGAACAGGCGGTCATAAGAAAACCACCTAGCCAGACAGTTTGGCCGGCGGCCAAGGCTCTCTTGACGACGGTGCCGTCTTTTAAGACGGGAGAAGGCATCCTTCCTGATCGTGACGGCACATAGGAACTCTCAATGAAAGCACCAATGTCGGTGTCAAAACCGGCGGATCTCGGGTAGGGGGTCCCGAACTGTGTGTCTAGGCGGATGGTAACAGGAGACGAGGGACATGATGTTTTTACCCAGGTTCGGGCCCTCTTGATGGAGGTAAAACCCTACGTCCTGCTTGATTAATATTGATGATGTGGGTTACAAGAGTAGATCTACCACGAGATCAAGGAGGCTAAACCCTACAAGCTAGCCTATGGTATGATTGTTGTTCGTCCTATGGACTAAGGCCATCCGATTTATATAGACACCAGAGAGGGCTAGGGTTACACAGAGTCAGTTACAAAGGTAGGATATCTACATATCCGTATCGCCAAGCTTTCCTTCCACGCCAAGGAAAGTCCCATCCGGACACGGGCGAAGTCTTCAATCTTGTATCTTCATAGTCTTGGAGTCCGGCCGATGATGATAGTTAGGCTATTCGGACACCCCCTAGTCCGGGACTCCCTCACCTCCCCTCGGCGTTCTATTCAAGACGGTGTAGCTCCTTCGTTTCGTTGTTGGTGGACTAGTTTCGTAGGAGTCACCGTACTATCAAGAGGGGATCCGCTTTGGTAATACTAGGGTGGAATCAACACGTACACATCCCTATCATACCCGTCGTCTTCCTTCCGCATCATTGGAGCTTCCCTTTCTCTTCCGTACCTGCTCCGTTCTGTGCCAGCGGTAGTACCACGGTCAATAGCGGTAGTACCGCCGAAGCTCTCCAGCGGTAGTACCACTCCACGTAGCGGTAGTACCGCTCCTGTCACATCCCTAGTCTGGTATGACTTAGACTAGCTAGCTATTTGTGCATCATATTTAAATTTCATTTAAATTTGAAATGAGGATTGGTGGAACCCTCAGAATCTTTTTTTAAAAATGACCCAAATAAAAATTTCTCCAAAAGGGTCCAAGAAAATGCTCATGATGCCCTCAAAAAATATTGGACAGAGATAAAAATCAAAACAATATTTTTAGGAGCTCATGGATATTTATTTTGGCCATTTGGATTAATTCGATAAATATTTGCATTGGAAATATATTTCTATATATATGAAATATGGTCCAAAAATTATGCCATTTATAAAAGAGCTCTGGAATAATATATCTAGCTCCTGCAAAAATTGGCATAAGCAAATAAAATGGTTTAGTATTTTTATTAAACCAAACAAATGTCAGAAAAAAATAGAAAAAGGGAAATAAACAGGAAAACCTCACCTGTGCTTACCTGGGGCTCTCCCCTGCGCAGCCCAGCAGCAGCAGGCCGGCCCAGCCAGGAGGCGGCCCAGCCCGCCAGCTCCTCTGTCGTCTTCTCCCCCTCGCCCAAGCAGGTGCGTGCCCGCGCCACAGCCGGCCGCGGCCACGCGCCCGGCCACGCCACCTCCCTCCCTGCCTGCCTCTCCCCTCCTCGTCTGGATGCCTGGAATGACGCCACGCGCCGCCCCGGTCCTTTTCCCCTCTCTCTCGCTCTCCCTCCCCTGCATCTCTCCCTCTCCCCGCGCCCGAAGCGCTGCCGTCGCCGCCGCACGCCGTGGCCATAGCCACCGCCTCCCCCTCGCCTCCCCGTCGTGCCCAGGAGCTCCGCCTCGTCGCCAGCTACCTCCTCGCCTAGCCACGCAAGCCGGAGTGCCCCGAGGAGCCGCCATCGCCGTCATCTTCGTCGTCGGCCGCCCGAGATCGTCGGCGCCCGTCCGTCGTCTCCGGCCTTCCCCGAGCAAGCTGACCAGCCCATCGACCTCCCTGTGAGCCTCTGCTTCGAACCCCTCTCCTCCTCCTCGCGATTACGCCGTCTAGGCCTCAGTCCCGCCATGGCCGAAGCTCGCCTCCGCTCGAGCTTGTCGCCGGCGTTGCTCCGGCGACCTTTTGGCCACGCTCGTGCACCTAGCACTCTCGCCGCACCTCGTAGTGCCCCGCTAGCGCTTTAGTTCGCGCATTTGCACGCTGCAGCCGCGCCCCCGAACACAGCCGAACTCCGGCGGCCGCAAAGCGTGGTCGCCGACGTCGTTCTCGGCCACCCCAGCTCTGGCCGAGGGCACTGCTCGACGCGCCGCATCGCCAGCTCTTCGAAGAGCCTAAAAACGACTCGAACGGAGCCCTGTGGGTGATTCCCGCGGTGTTCCGCCGTCTTGGGCCTCGCCGGCGGCTAAACGCCGGCGAGTTGACCGGGTTTGACCCCCCAGGGTCGCTGACTAGTGGGGCCAGGCCCTGCTAATTCTAGTTAAAAAAATAATAAACTAAACCTAACTAGCCACTAACACTGACCAGTGGGCCCGACCCCCCCTAACCTTTTAATTAAACTAAATTAACCCCTGTTAACCCCCCTGTCACTGACGTGTGGGTCCCACACGTCAGATTTGACCTGGACAGCCGCGTTGACCCGCTGATGTAGTGATGACGTCATGCTGACGCAATTATATATTTTCTGGAATTAAAATAATTCAGAAAATCCAGAAAATGATTTAAACTTCAAAAATTCATAACAATTCAACCGTAGCTCAGATTAAAATAATTTATATATGAAAAATTATCAGAAAAATGCAACCTTTCCATCTGTACGAGTTTCATGCATGAAAAACCAACTTATACATGCTGAATATGGGAAAACACATTAGGGCATATATAAGAGACTTAATTTAGAAATGCATTTGAACCTTTGGTTCAAATGGACTTCAAACCAAATGTTTACTAGATGCATTAGCTCAAACAGCATCACATCTACATGCCATGTTCATGCATCATATTGTTGCATATGATTGTGTATTGATTGCCGGCACCGTTCCTTCTCGATAGGTCCTGCTCCGGAGACGTTCCAGAGTACCTGTCTGTGAAGCAGTGCCTCCCTTGTTGTTTTACCAGGCAAGCAAACCCCCCTTGTTCATTTCGATAAAACCCTACTCTCTCGCTCCTGCTCTTAGTTATTGCATTAGGACAACAACGATTCATCTGCTACTTTGTGCTGCGGTAGTTGAACCCATTCCTCTGCATGACCTGTCATTGCCACAGTAAATAGTTGAAACCCACTAGCATGTGTAGGAGTTGATTGAAGCCATTGTTGTGTTCCTACCATGCTATGCCTGCTATTGCTTAGAGTTGTGTCAGGTCTGGTTCATTGGGAATGAATTGGAGTGTTACGATATGTTCTGATGCTGAGAGTGAAGTGTGTGAACACGATTTGGTAAAGGTAGCGGTGAGAGGCCATGTAGGAGTACATGGTGGGTTGTCTCACTGGAACCGTCCTTAAGCACTGAGTTCTGTGTATGTTGTCCAATGACTCGATACTACCACACATTGGGTTCCGGTAACTCGACCCCTCTCGACTTATTAACCAACTTGGTCTCTGTCCAGGAGTCGCAACTAGTTTCTGGTGTTTGTAGGTAGTGCTATTTTTCTACCAAGTGGCACCCGGCAGGGTGGGCTTGGGACAGACTAGGCACACGTGGCACGGTGTACCGAGTGGCACCCGGTTGGTGGGCTCGGGAACCCTGCTCACATCGTTTGGGGCCGTGAGCGACACCCCGGCCGGATCTCCTTGCGGATGGAACCCGAATAGGCGATAAACCTGGGCTAGAGTCTTGTGTGGTTAGTCAGGTCGTGGCCGACACCCTCGCCAGGCTTCCGCTTGAAGGTTGCCGAGATACATGACGTGTACATGGCGGTAAGTGGCGAGAGCGTGTGTGAAGAAGTACACCCCTGCAGGGTTAACATGATCTATCCGAATAGCCGGGTCCACGGTTATGGACTTCTTGGATGCTTACATGGTACATAGACAACTTGAAGTGGATACTATAAAATGCTCAAGACAAGTGTGAGTGCTATGGATGGCCTTCTCGTAGGGAGACGGGGATGAATCCATAGTAGTGTATTGTGTGGTGATTAGTGGACTCGTGTACGTTGTTTCACCTCAAGAGTTTCTGGTAGTCGTAGAACAGGATAGCCACAGAGTCAAAGCTGGCTTGCTGCAACTAAACCCCACGTTACCCTCTTGATACAAGTGCATGTATGATAGGATCTGATGTAAGTCTTGCTGAGTACCTTTGTACTCATGTTGCTTTATTTATGTTTTTGCAGCGGAGACTTCGGTCTTACTAGTGTTCTCGTGGACTTCGACTAGTAGCTAGTACCTCAGCTACGATCTTGATCGGATGTTGTAGATAGTCAGGCTCTTCAGCCTTTTTCATTTGTAGATGTCTGTACCCAGACATGTAATGCTTCCGCTTGTTGCTTGATTGCTCTGACTGTTGGGTCATGTGACCCCTGTTTGTATTAAAGCTGTGATGGCTCTTCTGAGCCTTATTCTATATGATTGTTGAGTTATGCTGTGATGCCATGTTGTACAGCACATACTTGCATGTTATGCGTACGTGTAATGTGTATTGTTATGTGTGGGATCTGACTACCTAGTTGTTTATTCTTAGTAGCCTCTCTTATCGGGAAATGTCTCCTAGTGCTTCCACCGAGCCCTGGTAGCTTGCTACTGCTCCGGAACACTTAGGCAGGCCGGCATGTGTCCTTCTTCGATCCTGTGTCTGTCCCTTCGGGGAAATGTCACGCGATGAATACCGGAGTCCTGCTAGCCCGCTACAGCCCGGTTCACCGGAGTCCTGCTAGCCCAGTGCTACAACCTGGATTCACTCGCTGATGACCGACACGTTCGATGCTGGGTCATGGATGCCTGTCCCTGTAAGTCTGTGCCACTTTGGGTTTACGACTAGCCATGTCAGCCCGGGCTCCTTATCATATGGATGCTAGCGACACTGTCATATACGTGTGCCAAAAGGCGCAAACGGTCCCGGGCTAAGGTAAGGCGACACCCGTGGGAATACCGTGCGTGAGGCCGCAAAGTGATATGAGGTGTTACATGCTAGATCGATGTGGCATTGAGTCGGGGTCCTGACAGCTCCACGGGGCGGTAGTACCGCTCGCAGGCTTCGGCCGTAGTACCGCAGCTGTTCCGTGCTACTACCATCTCGATTCGAGACCGATGTTTCTCGTGTCGGGTTTTGCGGTACTAGGAGCGGTAGTAGTGGCGGTAGTACCGCTCCAAGCGGTAGTACCGCTCTTACTCCCGCGGTAGTACCGCTCTGGGGCCAGGGCCCTGTCTACCTCGCCAGCGCGGTAGTACCGCTGGGTAGGGAGCGGTAGTACCGCTCTCAGCGGTAGTACCGCCCTTCCCTAGCGTTAGTACCGCTCTGTGTGGGGATGTACAGTGGGGTAACGGTTGGATTGATTCCCCCACTATATAAAGGGGTCTTCTTCCCCAAAGTTGACCTACCTCTTTCCCCCAAAGCTCCATTGTTGCTCCAAGCTCCATTTTTGCCCGATCTCTCTCCCTAGCCAATCAAACTTGTTGATTTTCTCGGGATTGGTTGAGAAGGCCCCGATCTACACTTCCACCAAGAGAAATTTGATTCCCTCTCTTATCCCTAGCGGATCTTGTTACTCTTGGGTGTTTGAGCACCCTAGACGGTTGAGGTCACCTCGAAGCCATACTCCTTTATGCTGAAGCTTCGTGGTGTTGTTGGGAGCCTCCAATTGTTGTGGAGATTGCCCCAACCTTGTTTGTAAAGGTTCGGTCGCCGCCTTCAAGGGAACCAATAGTGGAATCATGGCATCTCGCATTGTGTGAGGGCGTGAGGAGAATACAGTGGTCCTAGTGGCTTCTTGGGGAGCATTGTGCCTCCACACCGCTCTAACGGAGACGTACTTCCCCTTAAAAGGAAGGAACTTCAGTAACACATCCTCGTCTCCACCGGCTCCACTCTTGGTTATTTCGTGCCTTTACTTTTGCAAGCCTACTTGTGTTACATCCATTGCTTGCTTATGTGCTAGTTGTTATTGCATCATATAGGTTGCTCACCTAGTTGCACATCTAGACAACCTATTCTGTTGCAAAGTTTAATTTGGCAAAGAAAAGCTTAAAAATTGTTAGTTGCCTATTCACCCCCCCCTCTAGTCAACCATATCGATCCTTTCACCCACCCTGGTGGACAGGGTGAGGGCCCCTGGCCTTGATTCTTTCGCTAGTATTTTTATATTTTCCAAAAGTAATCTCCATGGATTTTTAGGTCATTCTGAGAACTTTTGTTTCTGCACAAAAATAACACCATGGCAGTTCTACTGAAAACAGTGTCTGTCCTGGTTAGTTTCCATTCAAATCATGAAAGTTAGAGTCCAAAACAAGGGCAAAAGTGTTTGGAAAAGTAGATACGATAGAGACGTATCAACTCCCCCAAGCTGAAACCTTTGCTTGTCCTCAAGAAATTCAGTTGACAAACTGAAAGTGATAAAGAAAAACTTTTACAAACTCTGTTTGCTCTTGTTGTTGTAAATATGTAAAGCCAGCATTCAAGTTTTCAGCAAAGATTATGAACTAACCATATTCACAATAACACTTAGGTCTCATGTTTACTCATATCAATAGCATAATCAACTAGCGAGCGATAATAATAAATCTCTGATGTCAACACTTTCTCAAAACAATCATAATATGATATAACAAGATGGTATCTCGCTAGCCCTTTCTGAGACCGCAAAACCTAAATGCAGAGCACCTTTTAAAGATCAAGGACTGACTAAACATTGTAATTCATGGTAAAAGAGATCCAGTCAAGTCATACCCAATATAAACTAATAGTGATGAATGCAAATAACAGTGTGCTCTCCAGCGGGTTCTTTTTAATAAGAGGGTGATGACTCAACATAAAAGTAAATAGATAGGCCATTCGCAGAGGGAAGCAGGGATGTATAGAGGTGCCAGAGCTCGATTTTAAAATAGAGATGAATAACATTTTGAGCAGTATACTTTCACTGTCAACATAACAACTATGAGATCTCGATATCTTCCATGCTACATACATTATAGGCGGTTCCCAAACAGAATGGTAAAGTTTATACTCCCCCACCACCAACAAGCATCAATCCATGGCTTGCCCGAAACAACGGGTGCCTCCAACTAGCAACAATCCTAGGGGAGTTTTGTTTAATTATTTTGATTTGATTTGATCTTTTAATCATGGGACTGGGCATCCTGGTTACCATCCATTTTCTCGTGAATGAGGAGCGGAGTCCACTCCCCTTGAGAATAACCCACCTAGCATGGAAGATACAAACAGCCCTAGTTGATACATGAGCTGCTCGAGCATACAAAACAGAATTTCATTTGAAGGTTTGGAGTTTGGAACATACAAATTTACTTGGAACGACAGGTAAATACCGCATATAGGAAGGTATGGTGGACACATATGGAATAACTTTGGGGTTTATGGAGTTTGGATGCACAAGCAGTATTCCCACTTAGTACAGGTGAAGGCTAGAAAGAGACTGGGAAGCGACCAACTGAGAGAGTGACAACATTCATGAACATGCATTAAAATTAATCAACACTGAGTGCAAGCATGAGTAGGATATAATCCATCGTGAACATAAATATCGTGAAGGCTATGTTGATTTGTTTCAACTACATGCATGAACATGTGCCAAGTCAAGTCACTCAAATCGTTCAAAGGAGGATACCACCCTATCATACCACATCACAACCATTTTAATAGCATGTTGGTATGCAAGGTAAACCATTATAAGTTCCTAGCTAATTAAGCATGGCATAAGCAACTATAATCTCTAGTTGTCATTGCAAACATGTTTATTCATAATAGGTTGAATCAGGAACGATGAACTCATCATATTTACAAAAACAAGAGAGGTCGAGTTCATACCAACTTTTCTCATCTCAATCAGTCCATCATATATCATCATTACTGCCTTTCACTTGCACAACCGAACGATGTGTATAATAATAATAGTGCACGTGCATTGGACTAAGCTGGAATCTGCAAGCATTCAATTCAAGGGAGAAGACAAGGTAATATGGGCTCCAAGTTAAATCAACAATCATGCATATGAGAGCCACTAAACATTTTCATTATGGTCTTCTCCTCTCGACCCCCAAAGGAAAGAAAAGAAAATAAAACTATTTACACGGGAAAGCTCCCAACAAGCAAATGAAGAACGAGAAATCTTTTTGGGTTTTCTTTTTAATTACTACTACAAGCATGGAAATTAAACTAACTAATTTTTTGGTTTTTCTTAAGGTTTATCAAACACACAAGAATAAAGCTAGAAAAAGAAATTAAACTAGCATGGATAATACAGCGAAAAAGTATGAGCACCGACAACTAGAATGAGTGTGTGAACATGAATGTAATTCGGTGAGAAATACGTACTCCCCCAAGCTTAGGCTTTTGGCCTAAGTTGGTTTATTGCCATGGATAGCCTGGCTGAAATCCAAAGTTGTAACTGGGGTCGTACTGAGATGCAGCAGACATTGCCTCCTGAGCTGCGGCATGGCGGCGAGCTGCCTCCGCTCTCCTCTCGTATTCGGTTGCCTCCTCCATGGTTACAACATATCTTCTTTTTGCCTGATAATCAAAAAGGGCAGGAGTAGGGAGAGTAACATGGATAGAGCGATGTCTGTCAAAGATTAGTCAATACTGGAGGAATTGTTCATTCCTCACAAGAAAATGATGACTGACCATAGCTTCATAATCTAAAAAGGCGAGAGGCAAGTCCCTATCACCCTCATGTGGAGGTATGCCAAGATAATTAGCACCACGGGTCGCATAAATCCCTCCAAACAAATCTCTAGATAAACCATTATTATGCAACCTACGTGCAACAATTGCCCCCAAGTTGTAATCTTTATTACCTAACACAGCACTCTTGACGACACAAAGATTCGAGACACACATGTGACATGCTTCATCTTTACCATTAATGCATCTACCAATGAAGAGAGCAAAATAATGTATAGCAGGAAAATGAATGCTCCCTATGGTAGCTTGTGTTATATCTCTAGATTCTCCCACAGTGATACTAGCAAGAAAGTCTTTATATTCAGATTTACGGGGTTCATTAACATTACCCCACTGTGGGAGTTTGCAAGCAGTGGTAAAATCTTCTACGTCCATGGTATATGATTGATCATAAATATCAAAAAGGACACTTTGAGAATTACGCGAAGATGAAAATTTAAACCTTCTCACAAATTAATCAGTTAAATAGTAGTACTGAGGACATTTATCTTGCATGAAGTCCTCAAGATCGGCATTACGCACATACGCATCAAATTCATTCTTTATGCCTGCACTGACCATAAATTCTTCCGACGGCCATTCACAAGGCCGCACGTCAGCTTCCCTTGGTGGTTCATCGTCTTGCTCACGCATTGCGCGCCTGGGTCCTTTCTTTGTTGAAGAACCACCTTGGTACATTTTCCTAGACATATTTCTTCCTCTGAAAAGTTTCTGAAATTTTTAGTAACTCAAAATAAAAGTGAATCAAACTCAATAAAACTGATAGCAACTACTCCCACAAGTAACTAGAGCCTATATCATGCATTAGAATTACTTGGGACCTCATAAAATTGACATGCAAGCTCAAGAACAATGTCACCTAGGCAGCAAAAATTTGCAAAGAATAAAGCACTAGAACAAAAAATAATTGGACCATTGGAGGAGTCACATACCAAGGAACAATCTCCCAAAGCAGTTTTGTGAATGGAGCTTTGAGCAAGGAGATCGAAAATCCCAGCAAAATGAGCTAGAACTCGTGCTTGAGCTGGATGGGGATTTTTTTGGGAGGAAGATGGAGTGTGTGGGTGCAGGAATAAGTGGAGGGGGCCCATCATGGGCCCACGAGGCACGGGGCGCGCCCTGTAAGGGTGGGCGCGCCTTGGACCCTCGTGGCCAGGTGCTTGCCCCCCTGCTGTGTTCTCGGTGCCTAAAATCCTCAAATATTCTAGAAAAAATCATACTAAATTGGGAGGGCATTTGGAGAACTTTTATTTCCGGGATATTTTTTTATTGCATGGATAATTTAGAAGACAGACAGAAAATACTATTTTTGCTTTATTTAATCTAAATAACAGAAAGTAAAAAGGAGGGTACAGAAGGTTGTGCCTTCAAGTTTCATCCATCTCATGATCATCAAAAGGAATCCACTAACAAGGTTGATCAAGTCTTGTTAACAAAGTCATTCCGAATAACATGGAACCGGAGAAATTTCGAATAACACTAGGTTACCTCAACCGGGATATGAACATCCCCAATAATAAGAATATCATATTTTTTTCCTGACAGTTGGAAGAGGAAATTCAAAATCTCCAATAATTATAGTTGGAATTTTTCCAATAGAGTTGATACTTTGAACTTGAGGTTGTTTCCTCGGAAAGTGTACCATATGCTCATTACCATTAACATGAAAAGTGACATTGCCTTTGTTGCAATCAATAACAGCCCCTGCAGTATTCAAAAAGGGTCTACCAGGGATAATCGACATACTATCGTCCTCGGGAATATCAAGAATAACAAAGTCCGATAAGATAGTGACATTTGCAACCACAACAGGCACATCCTCACAAATACCGACAGGTATGGCAGTTGATTTGTCAGCCATTTGCAAAGATATTTCAGTAGGTGTCAACTTATTCAATTCAAGTCTACGATATAAAGAGAGAGGCATAACACTAACACCGGCTCCAAGATCACATAAAGCGGTTTTAACATAATTTGTTTTAATGGAGCATGGCATAGTTGGTACCCCTGGATCTCCAAGTTTCTTAGGTACTCCACCTTTGAAAGTGTAATTAGCAAGCATTGCGGAAATTTCAGCTTCTCGTATCTTTCTTTTATTTGTAATAATATCCTTCATGTATTTAGCATAAGGATTCACTTTAAGCATATCAGTTAAGCGCATACGTAAGAAGATAGGTCTAATCATTTCAGAAAAGCGCTCAAAATCCTCATCATCCTTTTTCTTGGATGGCTTAGGAGGAAAAGGCATGGGTTTCTGAACCCATGGTTCTCTTTCTTTACCGTGCTTCCTAGCAACAAAGTCTGTCTTATCATAATGTTGATTCTTTGATTGTGGGTTATCAAGATCAACGGCAGGTTCAATCTCTACATCATTATTATTGCTAGGTTGAGCATCAACATGAACATTATCATTAGGTTCATGTTCGTCACCAAATTGTATTTCAGCATCAGAAATAGAAATATCATTGGGATTCTCAGGTGTGCCTACAACAGGTTCACTAGAAGCATGCAAATTCCTATCATTTTTCTTTTTCTTCCTTTTAGAAGGACTAGGTGCATCTACATTATTTCTCTGAGAATCCTGATCGATTCTCTTAGGGTGGCCTTCAGGATACAAAGGTTCCTGAGTCATTTTACCAGTTCTAGTAGCCACTCTAACAGCAAAATCATGTTTATTATTTAATTCATCGAGCAAATCACTTTGAGCTTTAAGTACTTGTTCTGCTTGAGTGGTAACCATAGAAGCATATTTGCTAATGAGTTTAAGTTCACCTTTAACTCTAGCCATATAATCACTCAAGTGTCCAATCATGTAAGCATTACTCTTTAATTCTCTACCAACATAGGCATTAAAACTTTCTTGTCTAGCCATAAATTCATCAAATTCATCCAAACATTGGCTAGGAAATTTAGTAGACGGGATTTCAACTTTATCATATCTATAGAGAGAATTTACCTTTACTACCTGTGTCGGGTTATCAAGACAATGTGTCTCTTCATTGGGTGGTATATTAAGACCGTGTATTTCTTCAATAGGAGGTAAATTCTTATCATCTTCAGCTTTAATAACTTTTTCTTTCATTGATTTCTTTGCCTCTTGCATATCTTCAGGACTGAGGAATAGAACTCCCCTTTTCTTTCGAGTAGGTTTAAGAATAGGCTCAGGAGTTGGCTCAATTGGCTTAGTAATTGGCTCAGGAAGAGTCCAATTATTTTCATTAGTCAACATATTATTCAATAGTAATTTAGCTTGGTCAACAGTTCTTTCCCTGAAAACACAACCAGCACAACTATCCAAGTGGTCCTTGGAAGCATCGGTTAGTCCATTATAAAAGATATCAAGTATTTCATTTTTCTTAAGAGGATGATCAGGCAAAGCATTAAGTAATCGGAGAAGCCTCCCCAAGCTTGTGGGAGACTACCTTCTTCAATTTGCACAAAATTATATATTTCCCTCAAGGCAGCTTGTTTCTTATGAGCGGGGAAATATTTAGCAGAGAAGTAATAAATCATATCCTGGGGACTACGCACACAACCGGGATCAAGAGAATTAAACCAAGTTTTAGCATCACCCTTTAATGAGAATGGAAATATCTTAAGGATATAGTAATAGCGGGATTTCTCCTCATTAGTGAACAGGGTGGCTATATCATTTACCTTAGTAAGATGTGCCACAACAGTTTCAGATTCATTGCCATAAAAAGGATCAGATTCAACCAAAGTAATTATCTCAGGATCGACAGAGAATTCATAATCCTTATCAGTAACAAAGATAGGTGAAGTAGCAAAAGCAGGGTCATGTTTCATTCTAGCATTTAGAGTTTTCTATTTAAGTTTAGCTAATAACTTCTTAAGATCAGATCTATCATTGCAAGCAAAAAGATCTCTAGCAGTTTCTTCATCCATAACATAACCCTCTAGAACAACAGGCAATTCATACTTAGGGGGAGAACCTTCATCGTCACTATCTTCAATAATTTCATTCTCTCTAACCCTAGCAAGTTGTTCATCTAGATATTCACCTAATAGCACAGTAGTATCAAGCGTAGAAGTAGTTTCATCATAAGTATCATGCATAGCAGAAGTAGCATCATCAATAACATGCTACATATCAGAATTCAAAGCAGTAGCAGGTTTAGGTGTCGCAAGCTTACTCAAAACGGAAGGAGAATCTAGTGCAGAGCTAGATGGCAGTTCCTTACCTCCCCTCGTAGTTGAGGGAAAAATCTTAGTTCTTTCGTCTTTCAAGTTCCTCATAGTGATCAGCAGATATAAATCCCAAGTGACTCAAAGAATAGAGCTATGCTCCCCGGCAACGGCGCCAGAAAATAGTCTTGATAACCCACAAGTATAGGGGATCGCAACAGTTTTCGAGGGTAGAGTATTCAACCCAAATTTGTTGATTCGACACAAGGGGAACCAAAGAATATTCTCAAGTATTAGCAGTTGAGTTGTCCATTCAACCACACCTGGATAACTTAGTATCTGCAGCAAAGCATTTAGTAGCAAAGTAGTATGATAGTAAAGGTAACAATGGTAAAAGTAATGATAGCAGTTTAGTAGTGATTGTAACAGTGGCAACGGTAAGGTAAATAAGCAAAGCACAATATATGAAAAGCTCGTAGGCATTGGATCAGTGATGGATAATTATGTCGGATGTGATTCCTCATGTAATAGTTATAACATTAGGGTGACACGGAACTAGCTCCAATTCATCAATGTAATGTAGGCATGTATTCCGAATATAGTCATACGTGCTTATGGAAAAGAACTTGCATGACATCTTTTGTCCTACCCTCCCGTGGCAGCGGGGTCCTAACAGAAACTAAGGGATATTAAGGCCTCCTTTTAATAGAGAACCGGACCAAAGCATTAGCACTTAGTGAATACATGAACTCCTTAAACTACGGTCATCACCGAGAAGTATCCCGATTATTGTCACTTCGGGGTTGTCCGATCCTAACACATAATAGGTGACTATAGACTTGCAAGATAGGATCAAGAACTCACATATATTCATGAATACATAATTGGTTCAGATCTAAAATCATGGCACTCAGGCCCTAGTGACAAGCATTAAGCATAGCAAAGTCATAGCAACATCAATCTCAGAACATAGTGGATACTAGGGATCAAACCCTAACAAAACTAACTTGATTACATGGTAAATCTCATCCAACCCATCACCGTCCAGCAAGCCTACAATGGAATTACTCATGCACGGCGGTGAGCATCATGAAATTGGTGATGGAGGATGGTTGATGATGATGACAGCGACGAATCCCCCTCTCCGAAGCCCCGAACGGACTCCAGATCAGCCCTCCCGAGAGAGATTAGGGCTTGGCGGCGGCTCCATATCGTAAAACGCGATGAAACTTCCTCTCTGATTTTTTTTCTCCGCGAAAGCAAATATATAGAGTTGGAGTTGAGGTCGGTGGACATCTAGGGGGCCCACAAGGCAAGGGGGCGCACCCGGGGGGAGGGGGCGCCCCCCCACCCTAATGGACAGGGTGTGTGCCACTGGCCTTGATTCTTTCGCTAGTATTTTTTATATTTTTCAAAAGTAATCTCCGTGGATTTTCAGGTCATTCCGAGAACTTTTGTTTCTGCACAAAAATAACACCATGGCAGTTCTGCTGAAAACAGCGTCAGTCCGGGTTAGTTTCCATTCAAATCATGCAAGTTAGAATCCAAAACAAGGGCAAAAGTGTTTGGAAAAGTAGATACGACAGAGACGTATCACTAGTCAACCCGAATATCGAGGGCGAGATTCATCTTAAGGTGGGTAGGTTTGTAACATCCTAATTTCCCATTTGGAATGTTTTACAATTATAGCTAAGCATATATGCATATTGTTTGAAATTGAGTGGCATTTGAATTTTTTTTCAAAGGCAGTTGTGTTTTTTAATTTGAACTGAGTGGTAATTGAAATTTATTTCAAAAAATGCCTGACAAATACTTGAACAAAAGTATGAGAGGAGTAAACATGACACTCCAAAAATGTCAGAAGAAAAATATTGCCAAAAAGTTTGAATTCAAATTTGAATTTTATTTGGGATTTTCAGAAAAATGTTTTTTAAGTTTGTGCTTTGCCCATGGAAAAATGTTCACGTTGTAGGATAAATCCCCGTGAGAATTTTGATATATATATATATATGTCCTATATAAAATATATAAATATTCTTCTTTATTTTATTTTCTTCCTCTGTCTATTTCAAAAAAACGAAACGCCAGGCGCAAGTCCAGCAGGCCCAGTCGCCCGAGCCGCCGCCCAGTGAGCCAGGCCGCCAGCCCACCCAGCGCCCGCACCCGAACCCCCTCACCCTCGGTCGCCCGTCACGCCTTTCCCCTCTCTCTCTCTCTCGCTGACGCCCTGGGCCCGCCCTCATCTCTTTCCTCTCACGCATGCAAGGCCGCCTGGAGCACGCCCGACGCCGCGGCGGTTCCGATCCTCTCAAGATCGTGATCCCGAGACGCCCCTCGCCCAAGTTTATGGCCTATATAAACCCAGCACTCTCCTCTTTTGATCCCCTTAAACCCTATGCCCGAAACCCACCACAGACGTCGCCCTCTCCATTCGGATCTCGCCGTCCGCCGCCTCGGTTCGCCGCCACTTCCGTCGCTAGTGAACACCCCCTGCCCTCCCAAGCACCATCGCATGAACCTCCTCTTTGTTACACCCCTCCCTGACACCATCTACCTGCCTAGGAACCCCCGAAGCCGTCGCCCCGAGCTCGACCGCCGCTCGCGGAGCAACAGCTCACCAGGAAGCCGTCGTCATTGCCCCGACCGCCACCTTTGTCCCCGAGCCACTCCGACTCCACCACCGACCTCGGACAGCTCCGCCGCACCGCCCCGACCACTTCTCCTTCTTCCCCGATCGCCGGAGCTGCCGCACCGTCCACGCCCGAGCCGCCGTCGTCCGTCGCCGTCGTCGCCACCGCTGTAAGTCACCGGAGCCGCCCACCACCGTATGGTCTAAAACCTAGGGCCTAGATTAGATCTAGCGAAAGGTTAGGTTTTTTATTAGATTAGTTCGGTCTTTTCTAGTTTAGGATCGTTTATTTTTTTAGATTGAACCGGTCGGTTTTTCTGTTTAGCCGCGGTCGCGTTTTAGTTATTCTGCACCTAAGCATTAGATAGGCCCAGTAACTTCTGTTTTTTCTTTTGTTTTTAATTTTAGTTTCTGGTTTTATCAGAATAGTTCTATTTTTGTTTTAGCTATATCTTTTAGGTTGTTTAGTCTTTTTAGTTGATTCTTTTTTTGTTAGTTTACAAATTTCTTGTAGTTTCTGTAGAAAATAGGTTTAGCCATGTTTAAGTTAATAAAAATAGTTTTATATTAGTTTTAGTCAGATTAGTTTTTCTGCCATAAATTGAGCTAGAATAAAAAAGTTTAGTGATTCTTTTTGTTACTGCTTAGTTTTGACCATGCCTATCAATAGGAACTTGTTTGGGTATTTTTAGATTTAATTAAAATTAGTTTTAGTCGAAATCTAGTTTTTCTAGTTTTATTTAGCTAGCTACTGTTTTCCTACTGTTCTATATATTAAATAATGTTATTTTTCCTATGTTATAATTTATGTTAGATTAGTTTCTGTAGTTACAGAATATGAAGTTTTATTTACAGTAGAAAAAAAATATTTTATTTTTATTGCTAGTTTTTGTTCTAGGCATAATAGGAGTTCTATAATAGCTTTTGATATGATTCTTTTGCACCTAGTTTGTATGTTGTTTTCCTTTCTGTTAGTTAGCCAACCTCATGTTTAGGTTCTGTTAAGAAAAGTTTTAGTAAGATAAAACTATTTCTTAGTTGATGCTTGAAGTGGTGAAAACCTTGATTTGTTTTTCTTCGAGTTTTCCTTGGTTTTGGTTTGAGTGTTTGGGTGTTTTACTTTAACTTGTTGTTATGTTGTATTGTGTTATAATTATTTCTTCTATTGTTTGACTTGGTAGAATTCTCGGAGTGCGAGGCCTCCTATTACGAGTCGCTAGCTTTCGAAGACCGTGAACCAGGCAAGTCATTTGATCATGTTTTATAATACCTATGATTTTATTGCATTAGGTGTATTCCTCCCAACCATGCATGCAGTAGGATAATTTTAAGTTATGTTCTTGAGTAGTATCATGAGGTAGGATGAACCCATTCCCCTTGTTTCCAATACCCGGGACGGTGTAGTTGATTACTCTGCTTTCGTAGACGAGGTTGGTTGAGTGATTCATAATGGAGATGTGAGAGTCAAGATGATGATGGAAACCCCATGACTTCAAGCTCAAGATGGACTTCAAAATTCACTACTGGGTGGAGGACGGTTGACGGGCACCCTGGAGAAACCAGAGGATGGCAGGGATGCATGGAGAAGTGCCATGACATCTTACGAAAAGCTTCACCCAGCCACGAAGAGATGGCTGGATACCCCATTGACCAGAAGCTTACCTGTGCAGCCGCAAGACATTATGGGCTCTGTCTTGGTCGACCCTAGGCATGACTCTGGCCGGACGGTGCTACAAGATGTAGAAGAATGGTAGGATTGGATGGGCACCGGCAGTTGCCCAGAGGAACTCTTCGGAAGACCCTATTTCGTTTGTCCCGTATTCAAACACCAGGCAGTCCGAAGACTTAAAAGGAGGGAGCAATTCTTGCGGGTAAAGTGCACAAACCTCTGCAGAGTGAAGACATAATCGATTAGCCGTGTCCCCGGTTATGGACAGTTTGAGCCTCTAGAACTTGGAGTATTTCGGATATCTAAACATCGAACTTAATAAATAAATTGAGGGGTTATTTAATAATTGGGAATAAGACATTGGTCGGCGGAACCATCTCAATAACTACCAACATTTTTTAGTAATTGCAAACAAGTCCTTTGTTGTAGGAAAAAACTAGCTTTTTCGCAAAAACAGAAAACTTAGAGCCCCATAGCCAAATTGCATATAGTGTTAGTAATTTTTCTTGTTGTTCTCTCTTCATGACTTGCCGGCATATTCAAAAATGCTGACCTGCACGGCTGCAATGTCTTATGTTGCAGAGGAGTTTTCCAACCAGGAGTGAGGCTACGATCCACGCTTGGCGATTGCCCTTTGGAATCGGATGGAATCGCTATTCATCTATGCTTTCGCGGCTTTATTTAGTTTATTTCTCATGAGTTGGCCTTCGGCCAAATTTATTATGATGTAATAAAGACTCGATATGAGAATCATGTAATAAATTCAGGTGTGATTGAACTTTGAATATTTGCATCAATGTACTGTGTGTGCCAGCATGATCTTGGGATGGTACAACTACACAGAGACTTGACCAATTTGGGTCGGGTCACTACAATAGTTGGAAAGACGACCACGGCGCTATGATGGAGATCAAGATGTCAAGCCAGTGACGATGGAGATCATGACGTTGCTTTGGTGATGGAGATCAAAAGCACAAGATGATGATGGCCATATCATATCACATATTTTGACTGCATGTGATGTTTATCTTTTATGCATCTTATTTTGCTTACTACGGCGGTAGCATTATAAGATGATCCCTTAACCAAATTTCAAGGTATAAGTGTTCTCCCCGAGTATGCACCATTGCGAAAGTTCTTCGTACTGAGACACCACGTGATGATCGGGTGTGATAAGCTCTATGTTCAAATACAATGGGTGCAAGCCAGTTTTGCACATGCGGAATACTTGGGCTAAACTTGACGAGCCTAGCATGTACAGACATGGCCTCGAAACACTGGAGACTGAAAGGTCGAACGTGAATCATCTAGTGGATATGATCAACATAGAGATGTTCACCATTGATGACTACTCCATCTCACATGATGATCGGACACGGCTTAGGTTATTTGGATCACATATCATTTAGATGACTTCAGGGATGTCTATCTAAGTGGGAGTTCTTAAGTAATATGATTAATTGAACTTAATTTATCATGAACTTAGTCCTGATAGTTTTTGCATATCTATGTTGTATATCAATGCCCGTGCTAGCGTTCCCTTGAATTTTAATGTGTTGAAAGATGATGGTAGCGACTACACGGACTGGGTCCGTAACTTGAGGATTATCCTCATTGTTGCACAGAAGAATTATGTCCTTGATGCACCACTAGGTGTACCACCCGCCCCAGCAACTGCAGATATTGTGAATGCCTGGCAGTCGCATGTTGATGACTACTCGTTAGTTCAGTGTGCTGCCATGTTTTTACGGCATAGAATCTGGACTTCAAAGACGTTTTGAACGTCATGGACCATATGAGATGTTCCAGGAGTTGAAGTTAATATTTCAAGAAAATGCCCGAGTTGAGAGATATGAAGTCTCCAACAAGTTCTATAGCTGCAAGATGGAGGAGAATAGTTTTGTTAGTGAACACATACTCAGAATGTCTGGGTACCATAATCACTTGACTCAGCTGGGAGTTAATCTTCCAGATGATTGTGTCATTGATAGAGTTCTTTAGTCACTGCACCAAGATACAAAGGCTTCATGATGAACTACAGTATGCAAGGGATGGAAAAGACTATTCCCGGGCTCGTTGCAATGCTGAAGTCTGTGGAGGTAGAAATCAAGAAGGAGCATCAAGTGTTGATGGTTAACAAGACCACTAGTTGCAAGAAGAAGGACAAGGGAAATAAGGGGAACTTCAACAAGAATGGCAAACAAGTTGTCACTCCTAGGAAGAAACCCAATGTTGGTCCCAAACTTGAAACTGAGTGCTTCTACTGCAAAGGGACAGGTCACTGGAAGCGGAACTGCCCCAAGTAATTGGCGGATAAGAAGGATGGCAAGGTGAACAAAAGTATATTTGATATACATGTTATTGATGTGTACCTTACTAATTCTCGTAGTAGTGCCTGGGAATTTGATACCGGTTTGGTTGCTCATATTTGTAACTCGAAACAGGGACTACGGATTAAACAAAGATTGGCTAAGGACGAGGTGATGATGCGCGTTGGGAATGGTTCCAAGGTCGATGTGATCACCGTCGGCACGCTACCTCTACATCTACCTTCAGGATTAGATTTAGACCTGAATAATTGTTCTTTGGTGCCAGCGTTGAGCGAGAACATTATATCTGGATCTTTTTTAGTGCGAGACGGTTATTCATTTAAATCAGAGAATAATGGTTGTTCTATTTATATGAGTAATATCTTTTATGGTCATGCACCCTTGAAGAGTGGTCTATTTCTGTTGAATCTCGGTCGTGGTGATACACATATTCATAATATTGATGCCAAAAGATGCAAAGTTGATAATGGTAGTCCAACTTATTTGTGGCACTACCGTTTGGGTCATATTGGTGTAAAGCGCATGAAGAAACTCCATGCAGATGGACTTTTGGAATCACTTGATTATGAATCATTTGATACTTGCGAACTGTGCCTTATGGGCAAGATGACTAAAACTCCGTTCTCTAGAACAATGTAATGAGCTAATGACATATTAGAAATAATACATACCGATGTATGTGGTCCGAAGAGTGTTGAAGCTCATGGCCGGTATCATTATTTTCTGACCTTCACAGATGATTTGAGCAGATATGGGTATATCTACTTAATGAAACACAAGTTTGAAACATTTGAAAAGTTCAAAGAATTTCAGAGTGAAGTGGAGAATCACCGTAACAAGAAAATAAAGTTTCTACGATCTAATCGTGGAGGTGAATATTTGAGTTACGAGTTTGGCCTTCATTTAGAACAACGTGGAATAATTTCACAACTACCGCCACCTAGAACACCACAGCGTAATGGTGTGTCCGAACATCATAACCACACTTTATTAGATATGGTGTGATCTATGATGTCTCTTACCGATTTACCACTATCGTTTCAGGGTTATGCATTAGAGACAGCTGCATTCACGTTAAACAGGTCACCATCAAAATCCGTTGAGACGACACTGTATTAACTGTGGTTTGGCAACAAACCTAAGTTGTCGTTTCTTAAAGTTTGGGGATGCGATGCTTATGTCAAAAGGCTTCAGCCAGATAAGCTCAAACCCAAATCGGAGAAGTGCGTCTTCATGGATACCCAAAGGAAACAATTGGGTACACCTTCTACCAAAGATCCGAAGGTAAGATCTTTGTTGTTAAGAACAGAACCTTTCTAGAGAAGGAGTTTCTCTCAAAAGAAGTGAGTGGGAGTAAAGTAGAACTTGATGAGGGTAACTATACCTTCTCTCAATTTGGAAAGTAGTTCATCCGAGAAATCCGTTCCCGTGATGCCTACACCAACTGGAGAGGAAGCTAATGATAATGATCATGAAACTTCAGATCAAGTTGCTTGTAGGTCAACCAGAGCACGATCTGAACCAGAGTGGTACAGTAATCTTATTCTGGAAGTCATGTTACTTGACCACGAATTACCTACGAACTATGAAGAAGCTATGATGAGCCTAGATTTCAATAAATGGCTTGAGGCCATGAAAACTGAGATAGGATCCATGTATGAGAACAAAGTGTGGACTTAGGTGGCTTTGCCCGATGATCGGCGACCCATAGAGAATAAATGGATCTTCAAGAGGAAGATTCACGTTGATGGTAATGTTATCGTCTATAAAGATCGACTTGTCGCAAAAGGTTTTCGACAAGTTCAAGGAGTTGACTACGATGAGACTTTCTCACCCGTAGCAATGCTTAAGTTTGTCTAAATCATGTTAGCAATTGCCGCATTTTATGATTATGAAATTTGGCAAATGGATTTCAAACTGCATTCCTTAATGGATTTCTTAAAGAAGAGTTGTATATGATGAAACCAAAAGGTTTTGTCGATCCTAAAGGTGCTAACAAAGTGTGCAAGCTCCGGCGATCCATTTATGGACTTGTGCAAGCATCCCGGAGTTGGAATATACGCTTTGATGAGGTGATCAAAGCATATGGTTTTATACAGACTTTTGGAGAAGCCTGTATTTACAAGAAAGTGAGTGGGAGCTCTATAGCATTTCTAATATTATAGGTGGATGACATATTGTTGATTGGAAATGATGTAGAATTTCTGGATTGCATAAAAGGATATTTGAATAAAAGTTTCTCAATGAAAGACATCGGCGAAGCTACTTATATATTGGGCATCAAGATCTATAGAGATAAATCAAGATGCTTGATAGGACTTTCACAAAGCACATATCTTGATAAAGTTTTGAAGAAGTTCAAAATGGATCAGTCAAAGAAAGGGTTCTCGCCTGTTTTACAAGGTGTGAAGTTGAGTCAGACTCAATGCCCGACCAGTGCAGAAGATAGAGAGAAAATGAAAGTCATTCCCTATGCCTCAGCCATAGGTTCTATCATGTATGCTATGCTGTGTACCAGACCTGATGTGTGCCTTACTATAAGTTTAACAGGGAGGTACCAAAGTAATCCATGAGTGGATCACTGGACAACAGTCAACAACATACTGAAGTACCTGAAAAGGACTAGGGATGGGTGACAAATAGCTTGTCGTAAGTGGTTACGTCGACGCTATCTTTGACACTGATCCGAATGACTCTAATTCACAAACCGGATATGTATTTTTATTGAATGATGGAGCTGTCAGTTGGTGCAGTTCCAAGCAGAGCGTCGTGGCGGGATCTATGTGTGAAGAGGAGTACATAGATGCTTCGAAAGAAGCAAATGAAGGAGTCTGGATGAAGGAGTTCATATCTGATCTAGGTGTAATACCTTGTGCATCGGGTCCAATGAAAATATTTTGTGACAAAACTGGAGCAATTGCCTTGGCGAAGTAATCCAGATTTCACAAAAAGACCAAACACATCAAGAGACGCTTCAACTCCATCCGAGATTTGGTCAAGGAGGGAGACATAGAGATTTGCAAAATACATACGGATCTGAATCTGGTAGACCCGTTGATGAAGCCTCTTCCACGAGCAAAACATGATCAGCACCAAGACTCCATGGGTGTTAGATTCATTACAATGTAATCTAGATTATTGACTCTAGTGCAAGTGGGAGACTAAAGGAAATATGCCCTAGAGGCAATAATAAAGTTGTTATTTTATATTTTCTTATTCATGATAAATGTTTATTATTCATGCTAGAATTGTATTAACCGGAAACTTGATACATGTGTGAATACATAGACAAAACACTGTGTCCCTAGTATGCCTCTACTTGACTAGCTCATTGATCAAAGATGGTTAAGGTTCCTAGCCATGGACATGTGTTGTCAACGGGGTCACATCATTGGGAGAATGATGTGATGGACAAGACCCACCCGTTAGCTTAGCATAATGATCATTCAGTTTTATTGCTACTGCTTTCTTCATGTCAAATACAAATTCCCCCGACTATGAGATTATGCAACTCTCGGACACCGGAGGAATGCCTTATGTGCTATCAAAAGTCACAACGTAACTGGGTGATTATAAATATGATCTATAGGTATCTCCGAAGCTGTTTGTTGGGTTGGCATAGATTGAGATTAGGATTTGTCACTCCGAGTATCGGAGAGGTATCTCTGGGCCCTCTCGGTAATGCACATCATATGAAGCCTTGCAAGCAATGTGACTAATGAGTTACTTGCGGGATGATGCATTAGGGAACGAGTAAAGAGACATGCCGGTAACGAGATTGAACTAGGTATGGAGATACCGACGATCGAATCTCGGGCAAGTAACATACCGATGACAAAGGGAATAAAGTATGTTGACTTTGCGGTTCGACCGATAAAGATCTTCATAGAATATGTGGGAACCAATATGAACATCCAGGTTAAGATATTGGTTATTGACCGGAGAGGTGTCTCGGTCATGTCTACATACTTATCGAACTCGTAGGGTCTACACGCTTAACGTTCGATGACGATATGTATTATATGGGTTATGTGTTTTGGTGACCGAAGGTTGTTCGGAGTCCCGGATGAGATCACGGACATGATGAGGAGTCTCAAAATGGTCAAGAGGTAAAGATTGATATATTGGAAGGTGGTATTAGGACACGGGAAGGGTTCCGGAATGTATCGGGTACATACCGGAGTACCGGAGGGGTTACCGGACCCCCCAGGGAAAGATATGGGCCATATGGGCCATAGGAGGGAGGCTAACCAACCCACAAGGGGCTGGCATGCCCCCACAAGGGAGGAGTCCGAATTGGACAAGGGGTGGGTGAGGGAGTCCTGGATTAAGGGGTCCTTGGCGGTCCGGACTATGTGACATGGGCCGGACTGATGGGCTATAAAGGTACGAGACATAAGACTTCCTCCCGTGTCCGGATGGGACTCTCCTTGGAGTGGAAGGCAAGCTTGGTGATTCGGATATGTAGATTCCTTTCTCTGTAACCGACTTTGTACAACCCTAGTCCTCACCGGTGTCTATAGAAACCGGAGGATTTAGTCCATAGGGCAGAATCATAATCATATAGGCTAGACTTCAAGGGTTTAGCCATTACGATCTCGTGGTAGATCAACTCTTGTAATACTCATATTCATCAAGATCAATCAAGCAGGAAGTAGGGTATTGCCTCCATAGAGAGGGCCCGAACCTGGGTAAACATCGTGTCCCCCATCTCCTGTTACCATCGACCTTAGACGCACAGTTCGGGACCCCTACCCGAGATCCGCCGGTTTTGACACCGACTTTGGTGCTTTCATTCAGAGTTCCGCTGTGACGTCAAAGACAGGATTGATTGCTCGCCTTGTCATTAAGGACAATATCACCTCCGGAGGAGCCCTGGCCTCAGGCCAAACCCTCTGGCTGGGCAGCTTTACCATGACCGCCCGTTCAGCCATTAAGCCGACGATGACTTCTCGGGTCATCGAAAATCGCCTCCGTGTCGACTCCAAATACTCCAAATGGATGGATCCGACGGAGTTGTCATCTTTAAACGAACTCCTAGATGGCATCGCCGCCTTGGGGGTCGCTACAGACTATGATCGGATTTGGCTTAAACCCGACCAGAGAGAAATCAAATCTCCACCCATCACCCATCAGATAGCGGTAGTCGAGGAGCAATACAACAACTCTTCCTCCATATTGACAACGGACTATGTTCAGATCTCCGAGCTCGAAGAGCCGGATACCCGTCCGCGGAAGGACGTGCCCTGCTCTCCGAACCTAGAGTCGGATGGTGGGCCTGAAAAATTGGTTGATATCCCGGAGCCCGAACTGTTAAGCTCAAAAGTTTCTCAAACTTTGGATGCCAAATTGGGTCAGGGTTCGGATTCAATTCCACCCACCCACCCAGATATATGCAATCTCATGCACATACGACAGCAGTGTGAGGAAACGGTCCATCACTTTTGGGCTAGATTCCTCCTTGTTAAAAACAAGATTAAAGATTGTCGCGACGCGGACACGATCTCTGTATTCTGCAATAATTGCACAGACGAGGGAATCCTCAATGCCATCAACCGCCGTTGCGTATTACACTTCATTGACTTGGAAAGCATAGTACAGAAGTACTGCGCAATGGAAAGCGCCTAGAAAACTCAGGCAGGCCCCTGGGGGCCACCAGTTTCCACTCAACCCCTCATCCAGGCAAAAAGGATGCACCCTCATGGATCTCCCGATCCAATAGTAAAGAAATCGAAGCCCATTACGGGGCGCGGAACCGTTCTGGAGGGATGGCTCGATAGGCCATGCAAAATACACGCAACACCGGACACCATACCAACCCACAGCCTTAGAGCATGTTGGATACTCCAGCAAGTGGACAAGAGCGGCGAGGATCTCCTCACCAAAAATACCACAGAACGACACCCCACGGAAGACGGCAAACTCGGAGTATTGACGGTCTTTGAGACTTTTGCCTTAAACAACAGGTGCAAAAGGGCACTCCGCAGCCACGCTAAAGTCTGCCAAGTCGCAGCAATAAACCCCTGGAACGACACGGCCATAACTTTCAATGCCGGTGATGAACCAAAATTCAGGACAATCCAGGCACCAGCCGCCTTGGTCCTCAGTCCGATCATGGATGGCTTTCGGCTTACCAAACTGCTCATGGACAGCAGCAGCGGACTAAACCTCATTTACGAGGAAACTCTCAACAAAATGGAAATAGACAGGAGCCGCATTGAGCAAAGTAGCACCACCTTCCGAGGAATCATTCCCAGTGGGGAGGCACGATGCACGGGAAAAATCACACTCGACGTGGTATTCGGCACGCCGGAGAATTATCGGTCTGAAGAAATAACCTTCCAAGTGGCCCCTTTCAACAGTGGATATCGCGCCTTATAAGGGCGAGATGCATTTGCACTCTTCCAAGCTATACCTCATTACGGGTACATGAAGCTCAAGATGCCCGGGCCCAATGGTATTATCACTCTTGCCAGTGATCCGGACATAGCACTCCGTGCCAAAAAGAAAAATGCAGCCTTGGCCCTCGAGGCATTGTCTAAAGCCCTCGCGGCCGAAGAGTTAACCGCACTGCGCTCCACGGTGGATAAGGACGACGTGATCCTGGACAAGGGACCCAAATCCACCTCCTTTAAACCAGCAGACGAAATAGTCAAATTTGAAGTCCACCCGACGGACCCCAAGAAGACAGCATCCATCGGGGCACAGCTGGACCCAACGGTTGACGCCGCACTGCGAGCATTCCTACGCGAAAACTAGGACATATTCGCCTGGCACCCTTCTAATATGCTAGGGATCCCACGCAAGCTGGCCGAACACAGCCTCAACATACTGAAGGGATATAAACCGGTCAAGCAAACATTGCGGCGCTTTTCCGAACCCAAACGACAAGCTATGGGGGAGGAGCTAGCCAAGTTAATCGAGGCTGGATTCATCAGAGAAATAAAACACCTAGACTAGCTAGCAAACCTGGTGATGATACCAAAGAAGGATAAATCATGGCGCCTATGTGTCGATTTCAAAGACCTCAACAAGGCCTGCCCTATGGATCCCTTCCCCCTCCCCCGCATCGATCAGATCATCGATGCTACTGCAGGACACGACTCATTGTGTTTCCTCGAAGCATACTCCAGATACCATCAAATCAAGATGAAGGAGTCTGATCAAGCCGCAACAGCATTTATTACCCCATACGGGCCTTTCTGCTTCAACACTATGCCTTTTGGGCTCAAAAATGTCGGCGCCATCTACCAACGCATGATTCAAACATGCCTGGAGAAACAGATCGCCAAAACAATTGAAGCATATGTGGATGACGTCGTCATCAAAACTAGGCACGTCAAGTCATTAATAGACAATATGCGTCTCACATTCGACGACCTCCATACGTATGACATCAAGCTCAATCCGGAAAAGTGTGTTTTCGGCGTTCCCGCTGGAAAACTGCTGGGCTTCATCATTTCCAATAGAGGAATTGAGGCGAACCCAGCCAAAATCCAAGCTTTGTCACAGTTGGCTACGCCAACAGACCTTAAACAAGTCCAAAAGCTGGTCGGATGTGTAGAAGCCTTAAGCCGCTTTATCTCCAGACTAGGAGAAAAAGCATTGCCACTTTATCGCCTCCTTCGACGCACCGAACACTTCGAGTGGATGGACGCGACAACGGCCAGACTAGAAGAAATAAAGGCTCTTATAGCGAGCAACCCAATCCTGGCTGCACCAAACGTCGCCGAACCCATGTTATTATACATATCAGCAACACACCAAGTCGTGAGTGCGGTGCTCGTCGTTGAACGGGAAGAGGACTGACACAAATTCCCGCTTCAGAAGCCAGTATACTACATATCCACTGTCCTCACACCATGCAAATTCCGGTACCCTCATTACCAAAAAATAGCATACGCGGTCTTCATGGCACCCCAGAAGCTACGACACTACTTTCAAGAGTGCTCAATCACGGTGGCCTCCGAAGTACCACTCAATGACATAATAAACAACCGCGATGCCATGGGCCAGATTGCCAAGGGAGCCATTGAGCTCCTACCATTCGACATAACATACAGACCGTGTCGGGCCATTAAATCCCAAGTACTGGCTGACTTCGTTGTTGAATGGATAGTGGCCAAACTCCCTAAAGAGTACGGCACATATTCCAACTGGGTCATGCACTTCGACGGTTCCGAAATGTTGGCGGGCCTAGGAGCAAGAGTTGTCCTTACATCCCCCACTGGAGATACAGTTCAGTACGTACTCCAAATATTGTGCACAGACTCCAACAAAGCAGCCGAATACGAGGCCTTATTACATAGTCTTCGGATGGCTATCTCCATGGGCATACAACGCCTGGAAGTGCGTGGAGATTCAAACCTCGCAATATCTCAAATAAAGGGAGATTTCGATGCCAAAGATCCGAAGATGGCGGCTTATTGCAATGCCGTTCTCAAAATGTCTGCTCGGTTCGAGGGGCTCGAGTTTCATCATGTGGCTCGAGAAAGTACTCAAGCGGCGGATGTCCTTGCTCGCATCGGCGCCAAGCGCGACCCCGTCCCACCTAACATCTTTCTGGAAAGGCTCTTCAAGCCATCCGTGGTGTGGCAAGGGGAGAGCGGCAATACCAGTCCGGATCTGACTATAACCCCAGATTCCGAACACACCGATATCATCAGGGGCTCAGCCACCAAAATCACATCGTCGGCCCATCTTATCATGGCAGTAATTTCCCCATGGACCAAACCCTTCTTGGCCTACCTTAATAGGCGAGAACTCCTTGAGGATCAGAATGAGGCGTGCCGCATTGTCCGGTGCTCAAAAGCCTACAAGGTTCACGACGGAGAACTCTACAAGAAAAGCGCTACCGGAGTACTTCAAAGATGTATCTCCGAGGAAGAGGGGCGGCAGCTTTTGGCTGAAATTCATGCTGGTCTCGGTGGTCACCACGCTGCGGCTCGGGCCCTTGTAAGCAAGGCCTTCCGTACAGGTTTCTATTGGCCGACAGCCTAAGCAAATGCACAAGACCTTGTCCAACGTTGCGTCGAATGCCAGCTTTTCGCCAACCAAAGCCATATGCCACCCACCGCTCTAAAACAATCCAAATCACTTGACCTTTCGCGGTCTGGGGGCTTGATATGGTCGGACCACTTAAAGGAGGAAGCCATAAGAAAAAATATATGTTGGTCATGGTGGATAAATTCACTAAGTGGATAGAGGCCAAACCACTTAAAACGGCTGAAGCCGGACCAGTGATAGACTACATATCAGGTGTCATGCACCGTTATGGTGTTCCACACAGCATAATCACTGATAATGGTTCCAATTTCACAGCCGATGAGGTGAAAGCCTGGTGTGCTAATCTAGGCATTAAGCTCGACTACACCTCTGTCTATCACCCACAAACAAACGGTCAAGTCGAACGAGCCAATGGTTTTATTATGAGCGGCATTAAGCCCAGACTAGTGCGGTCTTTGAAAGAATCAGACAAGCACTAGGTTGAGGAGCTCGACTCTGTACTCTGGGGGGCGCGGATCACGCCCAATCGCACTACCGGATATACACCTTTCTTCATGGTGTATGGCGCAGAGGCTGTGTTGCCCTGCGACATTATTCATGACTCTCCTCGAGTGCGGATGTATGAAGAGAGAGAGGCCGAGCTTGATCGGCAGGACAGCTAAGATGCTTTGGAGGAGGAGCGCGACGTCGCAAAAGCCCATTCCGCATTTTATCAACAACAGGCTCGTAGATACCAAAACAGAGAAGTACGGGCCAAGAGTTATAATGTTGGCAAACTCGTTCTATGCTTGCCGGAGAAGAAAAAGGACAAATTCAAGCCCAAGTGGGAGGGTCCCTTCATCATTGACGAAGTTCTCATTGGAGGAGCGTATCGCTTGCGTGATGCATCAGACAATCGCCTAGAGCCTAACCCATGGAACGCGGCCAGACTCCGAAGATTCTATGCCTAGCGCCGAACTCTTTGTTCATCTCCTTCTCCCTTTTGTTTCCATTATTTATTTATTTTTTCCTCTCTTTTCGCTTTTTCTTTTTTAGCCTTAAAGCTCTTGTGCGGCTAAAACGTGCACCTAAAACGTACACATCCTCAAATATGTACATCCATTTTACCTGGGGGATTCTTGTACGGAAGCTTATTATTCTTATTTTCTGGGCATTAAGCTTGATACATATGTGTATTTTCGTCGTATGTACCTTTTCTTCGCCATTATATGCATCGATATGACTTAAGTTTTGGCCAAGCTGGGTTGCCTAGCTCCTGTGCTTATGCCCTATGTTCCCGTTAGTTCGGCTAGGGCATAAAGGGAGCACCTCTGCGATTGTTACTGTCGGGTCATCCGTATGTGTACCTCAGACTGGGTGAAGCCGAAAGCTAGCGTTCTTAAGGGAATATTCGGTCAGCGGACTAAAGATGTTTTTACTCGTTATACTATGAACCCCTAGATGTTACGTATGTTGCGATTTTTCAATCACAGCTCGGATATGCACGATAACGCATGCTGACCCAGGGAAAGGAACCCTTAACGGAACTGTTCTCTCTCGAAAATGTTTCTTACAATCACAATGTAATATAACATAGCTACCCAGATACTTGTCTGTTCAAGCAACTATGACCCCTACGCCTGGTTTCCACGCATACCCCGGTCTATATTACCGAGCAGGTATTCGGAAACACACCGCACCATCGGGTCGAGAGGTCAAAGCGAAAAGGTCCGCCATGACAATCGTCTTACAATCTGGCTAGGGACAAATTTGTCAATTGAAGTACATAGTCACTTGGACTCAAAAACTTCTTCCTCTATGCCATCTAACAGGCTATCTAGCTTACAATCCTATTGGGAATACTTGGCAGCTACTTCTACCTGGTCATATACCAAACTAACGGGAATTTCTTTTCCATCTGACCCTAAAGGTCCAACCCGGGCCATATGATTCGGATCAAGCTTGGTGTATTGTGTTTTCACCATGGCCCAGGCCTCTCGCACACCTTCCCGGCAGGCCGATATCTTCCATAATAGGAAACGTCGCCGCGCTCCCTTAAATAGTTGTACAAGCTCCTCCATACTTCCTACAGGGGAGTCAGGTGGCCATAAGGCCTTGGCAACACTCCGCATCGCATGCCGAGCTCGCTCGTGCTTTTGCGACAGCTCTTGTAGCAGATCGCTCGAAGATCCGGACACCTCCTCTTCGGGACGGCCCATCAGCATACCTACAGACATAATTCTGTCACTTTTTATCCTCCCTGACCCGTGTCAATATATGTTCTCCCGCGGCCAGTTGCCTTTTGGCTTCTTGTTCACCCACTTGTGCGGCCTCCGGCGCCCCTCCCAGATGATCTGACGATCCTACCATAAGATATGAAACTGTGTTAGCATTGCTGGTACATAATTCGGTTTTTCTCGATGGAGGGACACATTACCAGGTGATGCCTTTTTGGATTCCTCCAGTTCGGGTGTCGCAGAAGCTAGCTGGGTTTGACACTTTTCTAGCTCTTGAGACAACAGGTTGTTCTTCTCCATAAGCACCTGGTTTTACAATGATCCTTAAATCAGCTGAATCAACTGATTCAACTCTCGGGGGCTACTGGTATATAAAGTGAGCTCACACGCATATCTTTCAAATATTGGTCCGTGGCTCTGGCGAGCCCATCTCGCGCAGCTCGGATGTACACATCACCCGAGCTGAAGGCATTGAATGCCTCTGTTGTAAAGCCACGATCGCAAAGAGCAGCCCTCCGACACTGATGGTTCATAGCGTTCTCCACTTCCGAATTTGTCATGGACACATCGCCCGATTCCTCTTCCGAAGGACAATCCGGAGGCACTCCCGTATCAGCCCTTGTCGTTACGGCAGGGTCTGGAACCTGGTTGTTGGGAGTGCGGCTAGCAGGACCTCCGGACATTGTCTAGCGAGCGCTCTTTCTGATAAGACACAACCAGATAATGTCACAGTTGGATGTGACTACCAAAAGGCATATTTGCAAAGCCATACCTCTTTAATGACGGCTCCGATGTGTTTTCTCTTGCCTTCCTCTTCGCAAGCTTGCTCGGTGCGGGCGCCGCTCTCTTTGGAGTCACCTCTGGTGCAGGATGACGCGCCGAGCGCCTCCCCTTTGGAGCAAGAGATAGTGTGGTGGGCGAGACCAATGAGTTTTAGGGCTCGTGGCGGGTATCGTTATTTTCTGACCTTCACAGATGATTTGAGCAAATATGGGTATATCTACTTGATGAAACATAAGTCTGAAACAGTTCAAAGGTTCAAAGAATTTCAGAGTGAAGTGGAAAATCATCATAACAAGAAAATAAAGTTTCTACGATCTGATCGTGGAGATGAATATTTGAGTACGAGTTTAGCCTCCAGTTGAATAATGTGGAATAGTTTCACAAACTCATGCCACCTGGAACACCACAGTGTAACGGTGTGTCCAAACGTCATAACTGCACTTTATTTGATATGGTGCGATCAATGATGTTTCTTACCGATTTACCAATATTGTTTTGGGGTTATGCATTAGAGATAGCTGCATTCACTTTAAATAGGGCACCATCTAAATCCATTGAGACGACACCGTATGAACTATGGTTTAGCAGTAAACCTAAGCTGTCATTTCTTAAAGTTTGGAGTTGCGATGCTTATGTGAAAAAGGTTTCAACCTGATAAGCTCGAACCCAAATCGGAGAAGTGCGTCTTCATAGAATACCCAAAGTAAACTGTTGGGTACACCTTCTATCACAGATCCGAAGGCAAAACATTCGTTGCTAAGAATGGATCCTTTCTAGAGAAGGAGTTTCTCTCGAAAGAAGTGAGTGGGAGGAAAGTAGAGCTTGATAAGGTAATTTGTACCTTCTCCCGAATTGGAAAGTAGTTCATCACAGAAATCAGTTCCAGTGATTCCTACACCAATTAGTGAGGAAGCTAATGATGATGATCATGAAACTTCAGATCAAGTTATTACAGAAACTCATAGGTCTTCCAGAGTACGGTCCGCACCAGAGTGGTACGGTGATCCTATTCTAGAAGTCATGTTACTAGAGCATGATGAACCTATGAACTATGAGGAAGCGATGATGAGCCCAGATTCCGCGAAATGGCTTGAGGCCATGAAATCTGAGATGGGATCCATGTATGAGAACAAAGTGTGGACTTTGGTGGAGTTGCCTGATGATCGGCAAGCCATATTGTATAAATGGATCTTCAAGAGGAAGACAAATGTTGATAGTAGTGTTACTATCTACAAAGCTCGACTTATCGCAAAAAGGTTTTCGACAAGTTCAAGGTGTTGACTACAATGAGATTTTCTCAACTGTAGAGATGCTTAAAGTCTGTCCGAATCATGTTAGCAATTGCCACATTTTATGAAATCTGGCAAATGGATGTCAAAACTTCATTCCTTAATGGATTTAATAAAGAAGAGTTGTATATGATGCAACCAGAAGGTTTTGTCAATCCTAAAGGTGCTAACAAAGTGTGCAAGCTCCAGCGATCCATTTATGGACTGGTGCAAGGATCTCGGAGTTGCAATATACACTTTGATGAGTTGATCAAAGCATATAGTTTTATACAGATTTGCGGTGAAGCCTGTATTTACAAGAAAGTGAGTGGGAGCACTACAGCATTTCTTATAAGTATATGTGAATAACATATTGTTGATCGGAAATAATGTAGAATTTTTCTAGAAAGCATAAAAGGATACTTGAATAAGAGTTTTTCAAAGAAAGACCTCGGTGAAGCTGCTTACACATTGAGCATCAAAGATCTATAGAGATAGATCAAGACACTTGATAAGATTTTTCAATGAGTACATACCTTGATAAGATTTTGAAGTAGTTCAAAATGGAACAGTCAAAGAAAGAGTTCTTACCTGTGTTCCAAGGTGTGAAGTTGAGTAAGACTCAAAACCCGACCATGGCAGAAAATAGAAAGAGAATGAAAAGGCATTCCCTATGCCTCAGTCATAGGTTCTATAAAGTATGCTATACTATGTACCAGACCTATTGTATACCTTGCTCTGAATTTGGCAAGGGAGTACAATAGTGATCTAGGAGTAGATCACTGGACATTGGTCAAGAATATCCTTAGTGAGAACTAAGGAAATATTTCTCGATTATGGAGGTGATAAAAGAGCCCATCATAAAGAGTTACATCGGTGCAAGCTTTTACACCGATCCAGATGACTCTAAATCTCAATCTGGATACATATTGAAAGTGGGAGCAATTAGCTAGAGTAGCTCCGTGCAGAGCATTGTAGACATAGAATATTTGCAAAATACATACGGCTCTGAATGTGACAGACCCGTTGACTAAGCTTCTCTCACGAGCAAAACATGATCGCACCTTAGTACTCTTTGGGTGTTAATCACATAGCAATGTGAACTAGATTATTGACTCTAGTAAACCCTTTGGGTGTTTGGTCACATGACGATGTGAACTATGGGTGTTAATCATATACAGATATGAATATTGGTGTTAAATCACATGGCGATGTGAACTAGATTATTGACTCTAGTGCAAGTGGGAGACTGAAGGAAATATGCCCTAGAGGCAATAATAAAGTTATTATTTATTTCCTTATTTCATGATGAATGTTTATTATTCATGCTAGAATTGTATTAACCGGAAACATAATACATGTGTGAATACATAGACAAACTTAATGTCACTAGTATGCCTCTACTTGACTAGCTCATTAATCAAAGATGGTTATGTTTCCAAACCATAGACATGAGTTGTCATTTGATTAACGGGATCACATCATTAGTAGAATGATGTGATTGACATGACCCATTCCGTTAGCTTAGCACTTGATCGTTTAGTATGTTGCTATTGCTTTCTTCATGACTTATACATGTTCCTACAACTATGAGATTATGCAACTCCCGTTTACCGGAGGAACACTTTGTGTGCTATCAAAAGTCACAACGTAACTGGGTGATTATAAAGGAGCTCTACAAGTGTCTCCAAAGGTACATGTTGAGTTGGCGTATTTCGAGATTAGGATTTATCACTCCGATTGTCGGAGAGGTATCTCTGGGCCCACTCGGTAATGCACATCACTATAAGCCTTGCAAGCATTGTAACTAATGAGTTAGTTGCGGGATGATGTATTATGTAACGAGTAAGGAGACTTGCCAGTAACGAGATTGAACTAGGTATTGAGATACCGACGATCGAATCTCAGACAAGTAACATACCGATGACAAAGGGAACAACGTATGTTGTTATGCGGTTTGACCGATAAAGATCTTCGTAGAATATGTGGGAGCCAATATGGGCATCCAGGTCCCGCTATTGGTTATTGACCGGAAACGTGTCTCGGTCATGTCTACATAGTTCTCGAACCCGTAGGGTCCGCACGCTTAACGTTTCATTGACGATATAGTATTATATGAGTTATGTATGTTGGTAACCAAATGTTGTTCGGAGTCCCGGATGAGATCATGGACATGACGAGGAACTCCGGAATGCTCCGGAGATAAAGTTTGATATATGGGATAATAGTGTTTGATCTCCGGAAGGGTTCTGGAATTCACCGGAAAGGGTTCCGGATGCTTCCCGAAATGTTTGGGTACGAGAACACGTTATTTGGGCCAAAGGGGAAAGCCCACAAGGTTTTTGGAAAGTGCAAAAGAAAGTTTTGCGGAGTCCAGGGGCCAGACGCCAGGGTCCCTGGCGTCTGGGTCCAGACGCCGGGAACCCTGGAGTCCGAGAAGGACTCTGCCTTTCGGGTGAAACCGACTTTGTGGAGGCTTTTACTCCAAGTTTCGACCCCAAGGCTCAACATATAAATAGAGGGGCAGGGCTAGCACCAAAGACACATCAAGAAACACCAAGCCATGTGCCGGCAACCCCGTCCCCTCTAGTTTATCCTCCATCATAGTTTTCGTAGTGCTTAGGCGAAGCCCTGCGGAGATTGTTCTTCACCAACACCCTCGCCATGCCGTTGTGCTACCGGAACTCATCTACTACTTCGCCCGTCTTGCTGGATCGAGAAGGCGAGGACGTCATCGAGCTGAATGTGTGCAGAACTCGGAGGTGCCGTGCGTTCGGTACTTGGATCGGTCGGATCGTGAAGACGTACGACTACATCAACCGCATTGATAAACGCTTCCCCTTAGCGATCTTCAAAGGGTATGAAGATACACTCCCCCTCTCGTTGCTATGCATCACCATCATCTTGCGTGTGCGTAGGAAAATTTTGAAATTACTACATTCCCCAACACTAGCTAGGAGGATTGTACATGGAAAATCCATCTCGGCGCTTAATACGAGTAAGTTCCTCTTTCTCCCCATTATATAGTTCGGCCAGTATTTTGGCCAAAGCGGCGGGGGTATCCGGACCCTTCCGACCACAGCGAGAGGCGTCATCTTCCCCAGTATAGTGCCACATGGGAAGCCTTCTATATTGGAGTGGCTGAACCCATCGCACTATGGAAGTCGCCATTACATCGACTATTGATAATCCAGACTGAGTGAGCGTCTTTATCTTGCTCATCAATTGACGGACTTCCGCGCTATCTTCCTCCTTGAAGCTCCGAGGGCGCCAGTTGTGGCGTTTCTTCAATGGAATACTTGAAAATTTGGGAAGACCTAATCGAACTAGGTCGGGAAGAGCGGCGTCCTCGATATAGAACCATTCGGAAGGCCACTCTTCGGATGCCTTCTTTGGCATGCCAGACAGGTATCCGGTCTCGGCGACACGCCATACCTCGACTCCGCCCACTTCGAATATTGACCCCTCTTGGCTATGAGGGACGAGGCAGAATAGTTTCCTACATGAATCAAAATCGGCCTCACAACCCAAGAATAACTCACAAAGAGCAATGTAACCCGCAATGTGCAGGATGGAGGCAGGAGTGAAATTGTGCAGTTGGAGGCCATAATACTCCAGAAGACCTCGGAGGAATGGGTGGATTGGAAACCCAATTCCTCTCAACAAGTAGGGAACAAAGCACACTCGTTCCCCCTGGATGGATTGGGGCAATTCTCCGCCTGAGCCCCGCTATTGAAGGAAATCAATCCTGCTCGAACGGGGACTAGATCCGCGGGGGGAGGGGGATCCCTGTGTATGTAGCTTCACAAGCCGGCTGTGGGATACAGAACACTTCTCCCAATCGCCTTTTCCGGAGCCGTGGGGATGGGAGGAAGAGCTGGGAGCGCTAGCCATGTTGGAATGGTTTCTCCTAACAAGCTCTAAGGATTCCTCGCTTGGTGTGGAATGGATCTGGAGATCTCAATCTCTTTAAATAGACGCCTTTCTTACATAATCAGGGCGATATGTCCAAAAATACCCCAACTTGTCATATTCGCTCAACACATGGAAGCTGGAGTCATGAAGGTGCAGAAGCCGATGAGCACGACATTAAATGGAAGGCCGAGTACTGCTCTTAAGTTAGGTACTTTGAAGTCATCGAAGGAGGAACCCGCCTTGCAATGCCGAAGACAATCTGCACGCCGGACACATCGTCATTGAAAGACTGGTTCGGGGGCTACTGAGGGAGTCCTGGATTAAGGGGTCCTCGGCCGTCCGGACTATGTGACATGGGCCAGACTGATGGGTTATGAAGATACAAGACAGAAGACTTCTTCCTGTGTCCGGATAGGACTCTCCTTGGCGTGGAAGGCAAGCTTGGCGATTCGGATATGTAGATTCCTTTCTCTGTAACTGACTTCGTACAACCCTAGTCCCCTCCGGTGTCTATATAAACCGGAGGATTTAGTCCATAGGGAAGAATCATAATCATATAAGCTAGACTTCTAGGGTTTAGCCATTATGATCTCATGGTAGATCAACTCTTGTAATACTCATATTCATCAAGATCAATGTGACACCCTCGATTCAATCGTACACTAATCATACACGCAAATGTGTATGATCAAGAACAAGGACTCACGGGAAGATATCACAACACAACACTAGACACAAATTAAAATAATACAAGCTTTATATTACAAGCCAGGGGATTCGAGGGCTCGAATACACAAGAGTCAGCGGAAGCAATAATATCTGAGTACAGACATAGGTTAGACAAGTTTGCCTTAAGAAGGCTAGCACAAAAGCAACTACGATCGAAAAGGCAAGGCCTCCTGCCTGGGAGCCTCCTAACTACTCCTGGTCGTCGACGGTCTTCACGTAGTAGTAGGCACCCTCGTGGTAGTAGTAGTCGTCGTCAAAGGTGGCATATGGATCTTGGGCTCCGACATCTGATTGCATCAACCGGAAAGAAGAAGAAAGGGGGAAACGGGGGAGCAAAGCAACCGTGAGTACTCATCCAAAGTACTCGCAAGCAAGGATCTACACTACATATGCAACATTATCAAAGAGGGGTTGTATATGTGGATTGGGTTGCAGAAATGTCGGAATAGAGAGAAGGCCTAGTCCTATCAAAGACTAGCATCTTCTGGAAACCACCATCTTGCAGCAAACAGGAGGGAGTAGAGTAGCATAAAGTAAAGTAGTAGTAGTGTTATCAACCTCGGCAGAGATCCTTTCTCGACTCCCTGCGAGAAAGAAATCCTAGAGCCATACTATCCAATTCTCATCACAATCCAATTCTCATCACAAGTAACCAGTTCTAGTTGTATCGATCGGGATACAACTCCGAGCGTCCGTTACCGTAGGACAGGCTATCGATAGATGTTTTCTTCCCTGCAGGGGTACACCAACTTACCCACCACGCTCGATTAACTCCGGTCGGACACACTTTCCTGGGTCATGCCCGGCCTCGGCCAAACAATACGCCGCAACCCGACCTAGATTTAGCAAAGAGGTCAGCATGCCGGACTAAACCTATGCCCCCAGGGGTCATGGGCCATCTCCCCGGGAACTCCTGCATGTTGCGTACGCGGCCCGTGAGTAGACCTAGCTACCTCCTTCAACAAGGCAGGTGCTTACGCAGTTCAACCAGGCGCGCGCCGCTCAGTCGCCGACGTCTATTAAGCTTCGGCTGATGCATACGACAGAGAATGCCCATACTATGCCCACGTGATGGCTAGTGCTATCAGGCCAGAGGCCCCTCGGATCAAATATCCAAATCGTAGTGGATTAGGAGCACGCGGTAACAAGCAGAGACTCACGAAAGATGTGACCCCGTTGCCCCGTCTCGAGGACTTGCGGCAAGGGCTAAGAATGACCGGCCACGCCTCGTAATTATCTCACGGGCACCTTCCAGGTCAACCCGACTCCACATCACTTGCAATTATGCTCGCGTGGGTACCCCTCAGGGTTGACCCGTCTTTTTTAGTAACATGGTTCAGTGTAAAGTCATAGTAATCATAGTAACTGTGTGTCTAAACATCAAGGGAAAAACCCGAGGAATCACCCCCGATGAATTCCACTCGATGTAATCATCAAGGTGAACGTAAGAGGAATCACCCCCGAGGTTCACACTTGAGGGCTTGCATGACAGAGTCGTATCGGAAGTGGTTAAGGCGGAATCACCCTCGATGACCATGACCGAATAGCTACACTACAGGGTTAACATCAGAAGTGTTGTAGAGGTCTCACCCTCGGCACTCGATACTAACCCAGCAGTGTCGAGCAACTAAGGGGAAAGTGTTGTGCGGTGCCGAGCCTGGTCTTCGATCCCGTTGATCGCGTCTTCAATGATGAAGCAGGGGCAACAAGGACAAGGTGGTGGTCACTGATGGATCACTAACCAACATATACTAAGCAGTTTAGGATAAGTAGGTAAGGTAACAATAAGCAGGTTACAAAAGCAGGCTATGCATCAGAATAGGAGGAAACAATAACAATAGCAAAATCTAATGCAAGCATGAGAGAATGGAATGGGCGATATCGGGATGATCAAAGGGGGGGCTTGCCTGGTTGCTCAGACAAGGAGGGTCGTCGGTGATGTAGTCGAACATAGTGGCATTGACAGCCGTCTCGGGGTCTACCCGAAAGAAGTAATGGAGAGGGAACACAATAAATAACAGAGAAATCAAAGCATCATAAAGCATAACATGGTAAAACATGGTGCTAGGAGCGATCTAACTCGGTGCTAGGTGATACAGACAAAGAGGGAAAACATCCGGGAATGTTTTCCCGGTTCCAGACGTTTGTCAGACAGATGAACCGGAGGGGAAAGGTTCGAGGTTTGCTAAGCTAGGGATGTGTGGCGGATGAACAGACTGTGTATTCGGATTCGTCTCGTCATTCTGAGCAACTTTCATGTATAGAGTTTTTGGATCCGAGCTAAGGTTTATTTTATATGAATTTTCAAAAATTTAAAATAAATTCTGAAATTATTTTAATTATTTAATTTCGAATTAAATTGAACAAATGATAAGTGTACACAGGAATTCCTACCCAGTGTGTAAGACAAGTGGGGCAGTGTACAGAGTTGACCCGGTCAACATTGACTAGTCAAAGTTAATAATAGGGGGGTCCCACATGTTAGTGTCTTAATAATCTAAAGGATTTATCTAATCTAATTAGGTGGGACCCATTTGCCATTTGCTAACAGGCTTAATTAGCATTAAATTATTACTACTAAACTAATCCTACTACTAGTAGTAAACAAGGGATGGTCGTTCGTGCGAGAGACACAGCCAGCGCTGTGCTCACACACGCACACAACCACGGCGGCCAGAGCCGGCCGGCGCTAGGAGGCAGGGGGCTGGGAGCAACGACCGGCGGCTAGCGCAGGGAGTAGCGGCCGACAGCGAGTGGCACGCGGACACCGGCGGCAGCGGCGCAGTAGGCGGGAGCAGCAGTAGTAAGTAGCAGAGCAAGCAACAGTAGCAAGCAGTCAAACGCAGCAGAGCTTCAGCGGCAGCAGCGGCAAGAGTTCGACGAAGGCGAGGCTGCGGCTCGAGTACGAGCACCGCAGGAGGTTCGAGCTGCGGTTTGGGCCTACGGCGAGCTGACGCTCACGCGAATGCGCTGGAGGTGTCGAGAGAGCGCGTGGTGCTATGTAGCGATGACAGTGAAGGGCGAGGCAGCGGCGGGAGCACGGTTCGGAAGCAATCACCGTTTTGCGAGGCAAGAGGCCAAAGCAACGGCACGGGCGGCCTCACGGGGATGTCCCAAGCACGTGGACGTGCTCTTCTGGCCCTGGATATGAACGACTGCAATGGGGCGAGCTCCACGACGGAGAAAAGCTACGGAGATGGCGGCGCTACTACTAGCGGGCGAGTAGGCGAGCTACCAGCGAGATGGGAGAGAGAGAGAAGCTCACCGAGTGGCTAAGGAAAGCCGGTGATAGATTAGGAGCAGCAGAGGGTGGCCGGAGTTGGAGGAGATCAACGGCGGCCGAGGCGGAAGGGGGTGGCTCGATCTGCGCATTGTGGAGCTCCCCGACTCTCGTTCGTGGACGGAGACGAAGCAGACTACGTCGGCGGAGACGATGGACACGGCGGTGAGGCGAACGGGGCTCGGTGGCCGCGGGGACGGGTGAGGCACAGCGGCGACCGCGTCATGGAGGTGGAGGGAAAGGGGATCTAGGGAGAACCCAGAGGGGAGTGGGGAGACAGAGGAGAGCAGGGGAGTGAGTGGGGCGCAGGGGAGAGGACCGAGGTGTCGGGGTCTTATCCTCTCGCGGCGATGCCGGCGAGGTGATCCGGCGGGGTCTTGCCCCTGTTGCGATGCGGTCGCTGGAACAGGGGAGACGACCGGGGAGGGGGAGTTGGGCTGGCTGGGCTGGCCTGGTGGCTAGCAGGGCCAACTGGCCCGGGGGGTTTGGCCCCTTTTATTTTCCTGCTTTCCTCTTTTATTTAAAACGAGTGGTAGAAAAATATTATTTAAGGTAACCAAAAGAGATAAGAAAAATGTGGGGCTTAGCTTATTAAATAGTTTGCATTTTTAGGTAGGGCAACAAATAGTTTGGAGGCCAGAGGAATCCATTCGTATTTTTCACCAGTAAAATAGCACTTTAAAATGCTAAAATTGCATTCTAATAATTGCTATAGTCCATCTTAGCTCCTAGGTGAGTATGTTTTTCTTAACGACTAAATGTTATGGAATTTTGGCTAAATGATAAACTATTTTGCAACAACTTTGGTGCAACTCCATATCTCACTTGCCAATTGAATTTGATTTCAAAGTGGAGTTTCAAACGAGATTTAAATCAAAGGTGGTCAACTCCTGATTAGCAAAATGATTATCTTAATCACAGAGGTTACTGTAGCATGACACTGGGGGTGTTACAAATCTCCTCCACTACAAGAAATCTCGTCCCGAGATTTAAGTGGGGAAGTAGAGAGTAACTTCGGGAGAACTGACCCTTACAGGGTTAAATATCTGGTGAACAATTCATGGAATGAGGCAGAAGTATCTCTCGAGTTGAAATTGAAGAAAACGTCGAGAGCAAAATATGAAGGTACAATAGGAAGTTTCAAGCGAATGGACAAACGATCGATACCTGAACAAAGTGTGAGAAGGGGGTTCTTATAGCATCGGGAATAGATCATCTCTCGGAGGCACAAAGCCAAGAGCAAATGATACTTCGGAAAAAAAAGGATATACAGGAGAGTCAGGTTCCGATCCTGGGGAACTATGGGTTGTGGGCCCACCATGTGGGTTAAAAGTAGAAAGGGGGCCGATAGCAAGGCATGTCAGATGATAGACTGTCAGTTATGTTGTCAACAACGTTGGTACCAAGGGCGAGGGACGGAGAGAATTATTTTCCTGCTCGTTGAACGAGGCGGACCAATAGGCAAAGTTCTTGTCGATCGGTGGTTATCGATGTGTTTTCGTAAGCAGGGAACTAGTACTGCTTAGATCTCATAAACAACAAGAAAGGTTAAACAAAACAATGAAAGAAAAGGTGATCATTAGATTAATCAGAACATTGGAAAGGAAAATGTGTTTACACACTAGAATTGGGAGTATATCCTTCTCAAGGGGAAGCGGAGCAGGATATACATGATAAGACAACAAGTTCAAAAGCATTTAGATAAAGGGGGCGAGGGAAGAATCATGATATTACCCATACAACGGTGTTTGGATAATAGATCAAGAAACATTCGACAATGGGCATCTAGTGTTCTTGTTGATATTCGGAATACCTCAGTCATCCTTCGAGGTAGCATTAACATGGTGTTACAAGTAGGGGTTGGAGTTGAAGTTCACAAGAAATACTCAAGGAACAATTGCAGGAATAGCAAGGAGTCCAAGGTATAACCAAGACATGATCAAACATGTGTTGGAAAGAAGACAAGGGGGTGGTCGATGATAACTCAAATCATCGAAGGTCAAGGATGGTATTTCTCCTCAAGAATTCGATCGATATCTTAGAACAAGGCAGTATATTGATGGTGATCATGACAAAATTTGTCGAGAGGCTCTATGAAGATGCCATCGAGCAGCAACGACATCAAGCAAAAGGAATGATGAAGAAAAGGCTATTGGAACCACGGATACGACACAAGCTTGGATTCAAGCTGGTTGTTCAAGGTGGATAGATAAGATGAGGAAGATCGACGTAAGCTTCGCTCATCGTCGAAAAGTTGTGCTCCAGGAAAAAGGACCAGGTAGCACAGTTAAAATTAGCACAATAATGATATAGTCGATTAGGCTAGGAAAGATATGACGGAGTATGACTCCAATAAGAATTCACAAGAGGTAGTGCAATGACACAATATCCTCGAGATAACATGGGCAATACTTGTAGGTAGATCGGAACATAGGTTGGACATGTGAAATGATCTAAAGAGGACAAGTATTTTATCTTGTCCGGAATATGGAAAAAAGGGGAAAATATGGTTGGAATCACGATTGCAAAGGATCAATTCACAGATACAAGATAAACTTATACCAAAGGAATAATTAATTTTACGAGCAGCCTCCATGATAAGTTCTACATCGGGTCCATGGGCATGAACACAAAGTTCAAGGTCGACTCCCACTTCTTCAATGCATAACCTCTCATCTACTTCTCTCTTTTGACGAAGTTGTAGTGTAGAATTTTTTTTATCTGGTGAAGCACCAGAAGAGTATAACTCACATCTCTTTCGAGTTCACACGGATTAGGGAAGGCATAGGTTCAACCCGTAGGGGTATCTTAGGAACATATACCACTAATTTCCCTAGCATATAACATCAGCTCAATAGCAGAGCATGGTTGACAATAAGGAGAGGATACAATTTACCGAAGGCAATATGTATCAGGGGAAGAGCGCACGAGATTTTGAATATGAAGGACATTGCCGGATAATAATCCAACAAAGGATTCAGCGGTCCACAAAGGATCTGATGTGATCATCGGTGCTCAACTAGAGGAAGAAAGAATGCAAAGGCATTGGCTTATAGATATATCTGGATAACTTCAACGCTTAAATACAGAGGGATTAGAATTTTAAAATCAGAAGATCAGAAGCAGAGGTTCTGATCAAAAGATAATTGAGTTGAATCGATATAGGTCGACAATCGATCAAGGTTTGATTTGCCAAGAACAAGCTCAAGTTCGGAGTGACGTCTGAGCCGGAAGGGTGAATGCTAGAATCTGATTAAGGATTGCGAGCATTCGCAACATATTGGATCAAGGGACTCAAAATGATAGTAACAGAGGATGTCAATGAAGATTACTAGAAATATGGAATTAACCATAATTCAAGCAAGCAAGAATTTCAAGAGCAAAAGGCTGCTGAGGATTTTCCGAAGATCCAATAGTATTTCGAAGACCTTTGTGAACAACATGAACAACTGGGGATGAGCGGATACTCGGTAAGTGTGAGGAATTATCCGAAGGGGTATTCATGTGGCAAGGAACTGCAAGGCAATAGACATAGTATTCTTGGAACAATAGAGAGAATTTCGAGGTATCTTGTAATAACAAGATCAACGGGGAATGATTGTATGAATGGCAAGTGTAGGTGGTTATCCATAGGGCTTTATCGATGGAAGGGAATTTCAAAAGCGATGGCACAAGTCTCGAGAGAACATCGGAGAGTAACTTAGAAGTATTCTGGTGAAGCAGGCGGTCATCTAGAATGAAGGGGCTCTCCGGGTGGAAGTGGTTACGAGATCCTAGAGTCAGAGTTAGCAAAATCATTTAACCCGAATAAAGGAGAGATCAGAATCCCAAAGTAAAGACGAGGAATAAAAGATCCTAATACCACCCAATGGCGACATGGGCCCGTAAGCCACATGACCAAGTTAGTAAAACTATTTTGGATGACTAGACTCAACTTCGGCCAAGGAGTTGGAAAGGGGGGCTACCTACAGGCAGTCGGCTCTAATACCAACTTGTGACGCCCTCGATTCAATCATACACTAATCATACACGCAAATGTGTACGATCAAGATCAAGGACTCACGGGAAGATATCACAACACAACACTAGACACAAATTAAAATAATACAAGCTTTATATTTCAAGCCAGGGGCCTCGAGGGCTCGAATACACTAGAGTCTGCGGAAGCAACAATATCCGAGTACAGACATAGGTTAGACAAGTTTTCCTTAAGAAGGCTAGCACAAAAGCAACTATGATCGAAAAGGCAAGGCCTCCTGCCTGGGAGCCTCCTAACTACTCCTGGTCGTCGACGATCTTCACGTAGTAGTAGGCACCCTCGTGGTAGTAGCAGTTGTCATCAAAGGTGGCGTCTGGATCCTGGGCTCCTACATCTGGTTGCATCAACCAGAAAGAAGAAGAAAGGGGGAAACGGGGGAGCAAAGCAACCGTGAGTACTCATCCAAAGTACTCGCAAGCAAGGATATACACTACATATGCAACATTATCAAAGAGGGGCTGTATATGTGGACTGGGCTGCAGAAATGCCGGAATAGAGAGAAGGCCTAGTCCTATCAAAGACTAGCATCTTCTGGAAACCACCATCTTGCAGCAAACAGGAGGGAGTAGAGTAGCATAAAGTAAAGTAGTAGTAGTGTTATCAACCTCGGCCAGAGATCCTTTCTTGACTCCCTGCGAGAAAGAAATCCCAGAGCCATACTATCCAATTCTCATCACAATCCAATTCTCATCACAAGTAACCAGTTCTAGTTGTATCGATCGGGATACAACTCCGAGCGTCCGTTACCGTAGGACAGGCTATCGATAGATGTTTCTTCCCTGCAGGGGTACACCAACTTACCCACCACGCTCGATTAACTCCGGGCGGACACACTTTCGTGGGTCATGCCCAGCCTCGGCCAAACAATACGCCGCAACCCGACCTAGACTTAACAGAGAGGTCAGCATGCCGGACTAAACCTATGCCCCCAGGGGTCATGGGCCATGTCCCCGGAAACTCCTGCACGTTGCGTACGCGGCCGGTGAGCAGACCTAGCTACCTCCTTCAACAAGGCAGGTGCTTACACAGTCCAACCTGGTGCGCGCCGCTCAGTCGCTGACGTCTATTAAGCTTCGGCTGATGCATACGACGCAGAGCACCCATACTATGCCCACGTAATTGTTAGTGCTATCAGGCCAGAGGCCCCTCGGATCAAATATCCAAATCGTAGTGGATTAGGAGCACGCGGTAACAAGCAAAGACACACGAAAGATGTGACCCCGTTGCCCCGTCTCGAGGACTTGCGGCAAGGGCTAAGAATGCCCGACCACACCTCGTAATTATCTCACGGGCACCTTCCAGGTCAACCCGACTCCACATCACTCGCAATTATGCTCGCGCGGGTACCCCTCAGGGTTGACCCGTCTTTTTTAGTAACATGGTTCAGTGTAAAGTCATAGTAATCATAGTAACTGTGTGTCTAAACATCAAGGGGAAAACCCGAGGAATCACCCCCGGTGAATTCCACTCGATGTAATCATCAAGGTGAACGTAAGAGGAATCACCCCCGAGGTTCACACTTGAGGGGTTGCACAACAGAGTCGTGTCGGAAGTGGTTAAGGCGGAATCACCCTCGATGACCACGACCGAATAGCTACACTACAGGGTTAACATCCGAAGTGTTGTAGAGGTCTCACCCTCGGCACTCGATAGTAACCCAGCAGTGTCGAGCAACTAAGGGGAAAGTGATGTGCGTTGGCGTGGCCTGGTCTTGGATCCCATTGATCGCGTCTTCAATGATGAAGTAGGGGCAACAAGGACAAGGTGGTGGTCACTGATGGATCACTAACCAACCTATACTAAGCAGTTTAGGATAAGCAGGTAAGGTAACAATAAGCAGGTTACAAAAGCAGGCTATGCATCACAATAGGAGCAAACAATAACAATAGCAAAATCTAATGCAAGCATGAGAGAATGGAATGGGCGATATCGGGATGATCAAAGGGGGGGCTTGCCTAGTTGCTCAGACAAGGAGGGTCATCGGTGACGTAGTCGAACATAGTGGCATCGACAGCCGTCTCGAGGTCTACCGGAAAGAAGTAACAGAGAGGGAACACAATAAATAATAGAGCAATCAAAGCATCATAAAGCATAACATGGTAAAACATGGTGCTAGGAGCGATCTAACGCGGTGCTAGGTGATACAGACAAAGAGGGAAAACATCCGGGAATGTTTTCCCGGTTCCGGACGTTTGGCAGACAGATAAACCGAAGGGGAAAGGTTCGAGGTTTGCTAATCTAGGGACGTGTGGCGGACGAACAGACCGCGTATTCGGATTCGTCTCGTTGTTCTGAGCAACTTTCATGTATAAAGTTTTTGGATCCGAGCTAAGGTTTATTTTATATAAATTTTCAAAAATTTAAAATAAATTCTGAAATTATTTTAATTATTTAATTTCAAATTAAATTGAACAAATGATAAGTGTACACAAGAATTCCTACCCAGTGTGTAAGACAAGTGGGGCAGTGTACAGAGTTGACCCGGTCAACATTGGCTAGTCAAAGTTAATAATACGGGGGTCCCACATGTTAGTGTCTTAATAATCTAAAGGATTTATCTAATCTAATTAGGTGGGACCCATTTGCCATTAGCTAACAGGCTTAATTTGCATTAAATTACTACTACGAAACTAATCCTACTACTAGTAGTAAACAAGGGCTGGCCATTCGTGCGAGAGACACAACCAGCGCTGTGCTCACACACGCACACAACCACGGCGGCCAGAGCCGGCCGGCGCTAGGAGGTAGGGGGCTGGGAGCAACGACCAGCGGCTAGCGCAGGGAGCGGCGGCCGACGGCGAGTGGCACGCGGACACCGGCGGCAGTGGCGCAGCAGGCGGGAGCAGCAGCAGTAAGTAGCAGAGCAAGCAGCAGTAGTAAGCAGTCAAACACAGCAGAGCTTCAGCGGCAGGGCAAGATTTCGACGAAGGCTAGGCTGCGGCTCGAGTACGAGCACCGCAGGAGGTTCGAGCTGCGATTTGGGCCTACGACAAGCTGACGCTCGCGCGGATGCGCTGGAGGTGTCAGGAGAGCGCGTGGTGCTATGTAGCAACGACAGTGATGGGCGAGGCAGCGGCGGGAGCACGGTCGGAAGCAATCGCCGTTTTGCGAGGCAAGAGGCCAAAGCAACGGCATGGGCGGCCTCACGGGGATGTCCCAAGCACGTGGACGTGCTCTTCTGGCACTGGATATTAACGACTGCAACGGGGTGAGCTCCACGACGGAGAAAAGCTACGGAGATGGCAGCACTACTACTAGCGGGCGAGCAGGCGAGCTACCAGCGAGATGGGAGAGAGAGAGAAGCTCACCGAGTGTCTAAGGAAAGCCGATGACAGATTAGGAGCAGAAGAGGGTGGCCGGAGTTGGAGGAGATCAACGACGGCCGAGGCGGAAGGGGGTGGCTCGATACGCGCATTGTGGAGCTCCCCGACTCCCGTTCGTGGACGGAGACGAAGCAGACGACGTCGACGAAGACGAGGGACACGGTGGTGAGGCGAACGGTGCTCGGTGGCCACGGGGACGGGCGAGGCACGGCGGCGACCGCATCGTGGAGGTGGAGGGAAAGGGGATCTGGGGAGAACCCAGAGGGGAGTGGGGCGACAGAGGACAGCAGGGGAGTGAGTGGGGCGCGGGGGAGAGGACCGAGGCGTCGGGGTCTTATCCTCTCGCGGTGATGCCGACGAGGTGATCCGGTGGGGTCTTGCCCCTGTAGCGATGCGGTCGCTGGAACAGGGGAGACGACCGGGGAGGGGCAGTTGGGCTAGCTGGGCTGGCCTGGTGGCTAGCAGGGCCGGCTGGCCCGGGGGGTTTGGCCCCTTTTCTTTTCCTGCTTTCCTCTTTTATTTAAAAAGAGAGATAGAAAAAGATTATTTAAGGTAACCAAAAGAGATAAGAAAATGTGGGGCTTAGCTTATTAAATAGTTTGCATTTTTAGGCAGGGCCACAAATAGTTTGGAGGCCGAAGGAATCCATTTGTATTTTTCACCAGTAAAATAGCACCTTAAAATGCTAAAATTGCATTCTAATAATTGATATAGTCCATCTTAGCTCCTAGGTGATGTTGTTTTTCTTAACGACTAAATGTTATGGAATTTTGGCTAAATGATGAACTATTTTACAGCACCTTTTGTGCAACTCCATATCTCACTTGCCAATTGAATTTGATTTCAAAGTGGAATTTCAAATGAGATTTAAATCAAAGGTGGTCAACTCCTGATTAGCAAAATGATTATCTTAATCATCGAGGGTTACTGTAGCATGACACTGGGGGTGTTACAATCAATCAAGCAGGAAGTAGGGTATTACCTCCATAGAGAGGGCCCGAACCTGGGTAAACTTCGTGTCTCCTTCCTCCTTTATATACGGGGGATGCCCCTAGAGAACACACCAATTGCTCCAAGTCGTGTGCAGCACCCCCCTCCATAGTTTACGCCTCCGGTCATATTCTCGCGGTGCTTAGGCTAAGCCATGCGCGGATCACATCACCATCACCGTCACCACGCTGTCGTGCTGATGGAACTCATCTACTCCTTCGACCCTCTGCTGGATCAAGAGCTCGAGGGACGTCATCGCGTTGAACGTGTGTAGAACTCGAAGGTGCCGTATGTTTGGTACTCGATCGGTCGGAACAATAAGACATTCGACTACATCAACCGTGTTAAAAAAATGCTTCCAGTTTCGGTCTATGAGGGTACGTGGACACACTCTCCCCCTCTCGTTGCTATGCATCTCCTAGATAGATCTTGCGTGAGCATAGGATTTTTTTTAAACTTGCATGCTATGTTTCCCAACAATTGTGATATTCAGAGTATCAATACTGCTTTCATCACCCTCATTCCAAAAGTTGCCAATCCTGAAACTCTGAATGATTTAGACCAATATCTCTGGTCAGCTTGCCATTTAAGTTCTTTACCAAATTATTGGCAAACAGAGCCCAAAATATCATTACATTTGTTATTCATCAAAACTAGTATGGATTTATCAAAGATAGAAACATTCAAGACTGTCTAGGATATGCATTTGAATATTTCCATCTTCGTCATCAATCAAAAAACCCATTATTATTCTCAAGCTTGACTTTGAAAAAGCTTTTGACAAGATTGAATATAAGGCCATTCTTGCTATGCTTAAAGCTAAAGGTTTTGGCCCTAGATTGATTAACTGGGTATCAAATATTCTAAATTATGCCTCTACAATTGTGTTACTTAATGCAGTTGCTGGCAAAAAAATTATGTGCAAAAGGGGGTGTCAGACAAGGAGATCCATACTCACCTCTGCTATTTGTATTAGCTGTTGGCATCCTTCAGTCTGTTATCAATGTTGCATGGTGACGGGGATATCTAGCAACCTATGCCAAGGGGTGGCTTATCATGGATGGGGACAGGAGTACGTTTTCGGGCTCTAGAAGCGGGAGTGAGCGAAACCTCGAACGCCTACGAGTCTTACCCAGGTTCGGGGCTCTCCATGGAGATAAAACCCCTAGTCCTGCACGGTGGGGACTCCGCATGATGACTATGGTCAATAGAGTAGCTACAAGAGTGCTCCTTGAGTTGTTTCGGCTAGAGGAGGAAGAAGGGCAAGGTTAGCCCTATCTCCTTTCTCTCTAGGTATGTGTAAGCTGGCTAGGGTTCTGAACCCTTTGCATGGGTGAGCCTCGGGGGTTTATATAGGCCTACCCCCCAGGAGTACAACGGTCATCCGGCCGGGTGTACGACCCAGCTGTCAGTGTCTATGGAAGTCGGGTTCTCCACCGGCTGCTAGGGCCCGCCTCTGCTGGGCCCTGCTGGCTGCCGAGGAACCGGCCGACAGGTGGGGCCTGTGTGACACTCCAAAAATTTTGGTGGTTTGTTTTTTTCAAAAGAGCCCTTGCTTGGTTTGAAAGGAGGTCCTTTAAACCCTTCCTAAAAACCATCTTCTAAGTTTGCCCTCTCAAAAAAATCCTTTTCTTGGATTTAGTTTCTTTTAAAAAGAAAACCCTTTTAGTTTTGGACTTTTATTTGGTTTTGATCCCTTCTAAATTTCACCATGCCACCTATGGTAAAATTTTCCCAAAACCTCTCCTCCCACTTTGGTACAACCCAAACATTCTGTCCAAACTAACAAAATCCATTTTGGATTTTATTCCAACTATTTCTCCTCCCAAAATAAATCTGTCTATCCTTTTGAGCCTAGGTGAACTGCAAAGCAAGTGCCCTAATGCTTTTGATTTTTGACCTCAACTCAACACCCTTGGATAGTCCTTTGTACCCACAACCTAGAACCATCTGGATCCACTCTTCTCTTGTTCAAATATTTCAAATTTCACTCACTGCAAGTTTGGACCAGATTTGCCAAATTTGGTGAAATTCATATCTACACCTCTCCAAAAATTCCACAAATATTCAGGCAGCCTCTAGATGCAATGAGAGGCCCCTCCACCAAAAACCAACTCAAGGAAAAATCCCTACATGCCTGGATCATTCTGTCGAACACCTTGCATGCATTGTTCTGTTCATATTCAGTTAAGTTCAGAATTTCAGTGTCGATCTTCAGTCACATGCTCACAGTGCACTTGGCACTTTGCTCACGGCCTGGCTTGCTAGTCCGGAGCCTCACACACGCGCTTGGCACCTTCCTAGCGTCGGTGGCGCCCTGGCCTGCCTGCGCCGGCGTGCTTTGCGGCGGTCGGATCACCCTAGCGGCCGACAGGAAGCAGAACGGCGGCATAACGCCGTTCGGCACCGCCCAAACCCCCTGGTGGCTCCGCGTGGCCATTTCCTCGCCAGCGCACGCATGCAGCACTGTCGTCGTGGTGCGGCACGCACAGAGCGCGCTCCCTGCCACCAACGGGCCCGCGCCGCCCCATTCCGTCGAGCTCCCCCTAAACCACCAAATCCCGACGCGGTTAGCACCTAAATGGAACCAGGGAACACCCACGACGACGTTCAACCTCTGAACCCTCCCGTGCAACCACAGCGTCGCCGTAATCACCTCGCCGGAGAACCCCGTTCTCGGCAATCGCCTCGGGGCGGCTATATATAGCACCCCGAGCTTGCTCTCGCCCCCGCACACCTTCTCTACCTCATCAGACCCCGCCCAGCCACTGAACGAGCCAGGAGGAGCTCTCCTTCCCCGACTCCGGCCACTCCGTTCCGCCTCGGCCCCCACTGTGATTCACTCCAGTAAGGCCATCTCCGGCGCCCTAACCCTGTCAGATACCTTCTCATACTATCGCGAGTCTAACCCCCTCACCAATTCCACCTCCGCAGCTCTCTCCGGCGAAATCCACGACCACCCGAATCACCGTCCGCCGGAGCAAGCATCGCCGCCGACGTGGTACTCGCCGGCGACCACCACCACCTCCCACAGACGCGGAATGGCGCCCTGATCACGGAGGTAGACTCCGATCTCCCTGCCTTGCCGTGGATCGCCGTCGGCGACCACCGCGGCTCTCGGGCGCCGACGAGCCCCGACTCCCCTGTTTGAACTTTCAAACCTGATGGGTGGGACCCGCCCGTCAGCCTCTCTTTTGTTTTTTTTAAATCGCTTGTAGAAGGCGTACTCTGGCAAATACGCTTCCTCTCTAAACCGTTTTTCTAGATTCTTCTGCAAAGCCCCCTGGAAGTTTTCTGTTTCATTACAGATGGGTCCTTGGACCAAAACTCTTATAACTTTTGATCAGAAAAGTATTTTTGATTAATTATTTTTCTGTTCTCTTTAGATTTTTGTCTAGTTTTTTATCATATTTATTTGAAGAATATTTGGAACACTTTCCTGTGCACTCACGGTATTTACGTTGCATACGTATTTTACTTATACCGTAGATACCGGAGGAGGTGACGAAGCTGCAAACTTCGCACAGTTAGACTCCGACTACTCCGAACCAGGCAAGCATGTTTGAACTCTTGATATGATGAGTGTTGTTGCATGTTTGCATTTTAGTATAGTCATGGCATGTTTATGAACATCACTTTGCATGATATATCACATGCACATAATCGGAAAGTAGGTTTCGGAAAGCATTATGTTGTTGGATACATATTTGCAAAGCCATGTGTTGGTATGAGGATGGGTAAGATGGCAGTGTTGTGACATGCCAGTCTTATGCCAGATTATTTGACTTCTGTGTCGTCATGACACAATTCACATTCCCATTCATTCCATCCTATACTGTCACATGTTTTCCGAAAGGAATATGGCATAGTAAGTTGCAAATCGTTTTCCTGGTACACACCAAGTGGAGAGGTCGGGATGAGGGTTCCATGGCCCTGGATTAAAGCCCGTCATCCGGTCAGGGGGCATGGGTGTTTCCGGTTGGGACCGAGAGGGGGGCACCCCTTAGAGCGCGCGTATAGAAATTTGATCCCATGCTATTCGAGGTTGTGGCCTCCCCGTCTCAAAGTTTTTCTTGGACGTTGTCCAGGGTGATTCCTGGCAACATGAGGTGAAATGGGTGTGTACTAGTTAAATGTGTTTCTACTAAAATACCGTAAACGGAACTAGTCCTTCGTGACTACGGAAATCCGTTGGCTGTGTTCAGTTCTTCCAAACTCTACAGAGTCTCATTCTTTCAATTATCTTGTACTTTCTTTAAGTACTATAATTATCTTATCTTGTCAGGTATCAGCCTCAGTGACAAAAACTCCGGTGGGATTTATGTGTAATAAATCCGGATAAAAGATTATTCTTGTGGATGGACTAATCTCGTTATTTACATTTATTACAAAGCCCTGTCAGTGATGTCGCTCAGACGTCCGACGGTGGCATACCTGTTATTTGCTTTTGTTAAAGCCCTGTCTGAGATGTCGCTCAGACGTCCGACGGTGGTATTTCTTTTAAAGCCCTGTCTGTGATGTCGCTCAGACGTCCGACGGTGGTATTTCTTTTAAAGCACTGTCTGTGATGTCGCTCAGATGTCCGAAGGTGGTATTTCTTTTAAAGCCCTGTCTGTGATGTCGCTCAGAC
>NC_041391.1:412617011-412638100 GCF_002162155.2 Triticum dicoccoides | reverse complement strand
GACTGTGGTATTTCTTTTAAAGCCCTTTATGTGATGTCGCCCAGACGTCCGACTGTGGCATTTCTTTTAAAGCCTTGTCTGTGATGTCGCTCAGACGTCCGACTGTGGTATTTCTTTTAAAGCCCTTTATGTGATGTCGCTCAGACGTCCGACTGTGGTATTTCTTTTAAAGCCCTTTATGTGATGTCGCCCAGACGTCCGACTGTGGCATTTCTTTTAAAGCCCTTTATGTGGTGTCGCTAAGACGCCCGACTGCGGCATGCATTTTTATTTATTTACCTTTCGAGGCGTCGCTCCAGACACCCGATCGGTTTTCCGTTATTAAATTTTGATACATCAAGTTCTGCAATATTACTGTTGTTATTTGAGTATCATACTTTGTTCATGACGCATTCATGCATTCATTGATTATATCTTTTGTCCGAACTGTCTTGCGAGTACTTTCAAGTACTCACCTGGCTTGTTGATTTGGCCAGATGCTGATGAAGGTGGTCTCATGGATGAAGAGTTTGATAGCGAGTCCGACGCCTAGAGGAGTCCCAGTCAGTCCCGTGCGATCCTGTCTTGGTCATTGTATTATCCGCTTCCGCAACCCCGAATAAATTCATCGAGCCTCACCTCGACGCTCGATGTACTGCCAGTAGAAGTCAAGTTATCCACCACCACTTTTCCCTCGAGCTAGTAGCATGCCACCACACCCCTGTCTCAAAACCGCCCATATGTAATATATTGGCGAGTCTGTAATAAATTGTTGAGCAACCTCAGCTCAACCCTGTAATATATTTGATGCTACTGGTTCTCTGTTTATCAAGCTTTTGTCTACCAGAAAGGATGACTTTTCCTATACTAGGATTTAAAGATTGGTTTTCTCAATAAACATTTTTATTGAAAAACCGGTCGTGACAGACTTGGTATTCAGAGCTAGGCTGACTGTAGGAAGCCACTAGGTGCGATCGCTAATTGGTTATTAGCATGATAGAGTTATTCATGTTTTTACAAATGTAGTCATTTTCTGACAGTCAGCATAAAATTTATTATCTGACCACTCAGAATTTTTGCCTACTTTTGTAGATGGCCGGCAATGACTGCGATTCTTAGATGTTCGCCAACGTGCCCAAAGGGTTCGTCAAACTCCTCTCCTTCATCGTTCAGGTCGCGATGGGGCCATCCATGCGCCCAGTCTTCATGCTTTATCCACACAAGATCAACGACAGTCTGACTATGCACCAGGCCGCGGTGCAATTTAGGGGAGGCCATGCTGAAATACGCCGCCTCCGATTCGTGGGGAGAGCCATGCCTACAGAAAGGCATGCTATGCAGATGGCTACCCGTGAGACGATAGCCCGTCTTTGGGATGTTCTTCCTGCAATGAAGACCCGTCGCTACCGCTACCTTCCATGCCATGTGCCTTACACCTGTCACTACTCTTTCTCTTGCCCCAGAGGAGAGCGAGACGAAGCCTTTGAGATGCTTGTCGAGTACCTCCGAGCCCTGGAGGCAGCATTCGACTGCATGGTGGATGACCTCGTAGCTACACGCATGGACTCAGTTCATGGCTGTGCTGCTAACAGGAGGGAACTCCTGCACACCGCTCCACCACTGACTTTTGTGTCATCCACAGCCTCTCACTCACCTACCATACTCGCCTCTGCTCGTCGTCTGCCTACCACAGAGGAATTTAACCAGGCTGTTGCACCCACTCCCGTCCGCTCTGCACCACTTGTTGCACCCACTCCCGTCCGCTCTGCACCACTTGTTGCACCCACTCCCATACGAGCTACCCCACCTATTCCACCCACTCGTATTCGTGTTATTCCACCTACGGCACCTGCTCCATCAGCTCAGCACAATGTTTCTCGTCTGGAACCTATTAGCGAGGAGGAGGTTGATTCCCTAGCGTCTCTGCGTCTCACCCTCGGCAGGCCAAGGGAGATCCTCACCATCTCCGACTAAGTATGCATAGACGCCATGCGATGTATCAACTTGTGTAATATGTTTTTATGTACATAGGTTGTGAGAAGTAGCCTGTTTGCGCACCATGTAGGATCTGGAGGAGTGCACTAGTTTAAATAACATGTCAGGATTATGTACGCATATCCTGAGTGATGTAATGTATAATTATGCCCGCGTGTAAGATATGCACTAGTCCTTCTCCGCGCGCAATCGTGTGTTTCCAAAAAAAATACCATGGAGTTTAAAAATGTCCTTTGGGTGTGATTTTATTGAATTTTGCGACTCTCTTTCTTATCTTACGAGTTCACAAAATATATCCCCAGAGTGAAGGATGTCTCGTCCTTGGACGCGCTCCATGCCAACTCAGCCAGAAGAAAATTATGGCACACCGCAGAACTAGAATTTCACTCAGGGTCAGACAAGTCAACAGGACAGTGAAACAGCTTTTACACAAGTTTTTCGTTTGTATGAACAGAGTCAACAGCAACACCAGGAAATGATGAACCAATTCATCAATATGGGAAGTAACCGTGGTCAGTATCAACCGCAATCCAAATTATCTGAGTTACAAAAGACGCGTCCTCCAACATTTTCTCATACTGACAAGTCTCTTGAGGCCGAGGACTAGCTTCGAGACATGGAGAGAAAATTAATTATCGCACAATGTTCAGACCGTGAAAAAGTACTCTATGCACCACATTATCTCACAGGTGCAGCTGCATCGTGGTGGGAAAACTTCCTGCACATGCACCCCAACGAAAATGAAATCACCTGGGAAAATTTCAAAGAAGGTTTTCGTGGGGCACATATTCCTATGAGCGTCATGAAAATCAAGAAGAAGGAATTTGATGAACTCAAGCAAAGAGCCATGACAGTGTCAGAATACAACAGCCAATTCACACTGCTATCTCGCTACGCCAATGAAGAACGCATGACCGAGAGCAAGAAGATGGAAAAATTCTTGGAAGGCCTGGCACCCGCCCTTAAGTGCCAGCTAGTTGTGCACACCTTTCCAGATTTTAAAACACTGGTGGATAAGGCCATTACCCTGGAAAATGAGCGACGTAGCCTGGAAGATATCCACAAACGGAAAAGGGACCAGACTATTTTTTCTCGCAATCACAGAAGCAAGAAGGAATTTCAGAAGTGGGATTCACACAAAACCCCGGCGAATAATTCACGTCCAACCAAGAATTTCCATGCAAGAGACAAAGAGTTCACCTATCGCCCAGGCGTTACCTGTTATGCTTGTGGAGAAGAAGGGCACTATGCCAAGCAGTGTCCCAAGCCAAGGAACTCAAACCCAAAGCTCAATAATGGTGGAAATAATTCAGCACCAAAGCGAAGCAATTTCAACCCCAACAACAACCACCGGAAAGGTCACTTGAACCACGTGACTCGAGAGGAAGCACAGAACGCCCCAGATATTGTACTCGGTACGTACCCCGTCAACACAATACCTGCCATGGTTTTGTTTGATTCTGGAGCTTCTCACTCATTCGTTTCGAAAAGTTTTGCTTTGCAAAATAATTTTTCGATGCTTCCCTTGGAAAAATCAATGATCGTCAAGTCCCCTGGGATTAAGCAAGTGACCCAGAGTTACTGTCAAGGTGTGGTTATTGAATTTGAAGGATTGAAATTTTTCGCCAACCTTATTGTACTGGAAAGCAAAGGACTGGATGTCATCCTAGGAATGGATTGGTTGACCACCAACAAAGGTTTTATTGACTGCTTCAACCGTACCGTGATTCTCACCCACCATCAAGGGAAGAAAATAAAAGTTTCAGCCAAAGAGAGACAAATACCTCGGCAACCTAGATTAAACAAGGTGGACGTTTCTAAGCTGAACAAGGTTCCAGTGGTATGTGAATTTCCAGATTTATTTCCAGAAGAACTACCAGGCATGCCACCAGACCGAGAGATAGAATTCAGCATTGAGCTAGCACCCGGAACCACTCCTATTTACAAGAAACCTTACAGAATAGCACCATCCGAATTGGTAGAGTTGAAGAAGCAAATAAAAGAATTATTGGAGAAAGGATACATACGAGCCGGCTCCTCACCTTGGGGTTCTCCAATTTTATTTGCCAAGAAGAAGGATGGAACAATGAGGTTGTGTATTGATTATCGAGCTCTCAACATGGTTACAATGAAGAACAAATACCCAATGCCCCGAATAAATGATTTATTCGATCAGCTCGCACAGGCCAAAGTCTTCTCAAAATTGATTTGAGATCAGGATACCACCAATTAAAAGTACGAACAGAAGATATTCCTAAGACCGCTTTCACCTCCAGATATGGGTTGTATGAGTTCACAGTAACGCCATTTGGGCTAACCAACGCCCCCGCATATTTTGTTCACCTCATGAACAAAGTGTTTATGAAGTATATGGACAAGTTTGTTGTGGTATTCATCGATGATATTATGATATATTCCAAAACACCAGAAGAGCATGCCGAACATCTCAGGATTGTACTCGGAGAACTCAGGAAACATCAACTGTACGCCAAATTCAGCAAATGTGAATTTTGGCTAAGGCAGGTGGGTTTTCTGGGCCACGTGCTAACCCAAGAAGGTATTGCAGTAGATCCGGAAAAGGTCAAGGCCGTACTTGGCTGGAAACTACCAGCTAACATAACGGACGTACGGAGTTTCTTGGGAAAGGCAGGCTATTATCGGAGATTTACTGAAGGATTCTCCACTATAGCAAAGCCCATGACACAATTGCTCAAGAAAGGCAAGAAATTTGAATGGACATCAGCATGTGAGAAAAGCTTCCAAGAGCTAAAAAGAAAATTAACAACGGCACCGATACTAATTGTGCCAGATATACACAAGAACTTTGAGGTATATTGTGACGCATCCCGGAAAGGCCTCGGATGCGTATTGATGCAAGAAGGCAAGGTAGTTGCGTATGTCTCCAGACAACTATGCAAGCATGAGGAAAATTATCCCACTCATGACTTGGAATTAGCAGCGGTCATCCATGCACTTAAGGAATGGAGACACTTCCTACTTGGGAATTGTTGTGAGATATACACAGACCATAAGAGTCTTAAGTATATTTTCACACAGCCAGAGTTAAATTTACGGCAACGACGCTGGTTAGAGTTGGTGAAGGATTATGATGTTGGAATCCACTATCATCCCGGAAAAGCAAATGTTGTGGCAGATGCACTTAGTCGAAATCCCAGCACGGACGACGACAATATACCAAAGTTGAGGCCAGAATTTCAACAAGAATTTGCCCGAATCAATCTAATAATGGTTACCGAAGGCAGTGTGTTGAATATAGAAATACAGCCTACCCTAATGGAAAGTATCAAGGAAGCCCAGCACGGACACCCCAGCATTGAGGGCATAAAAAGAAAAGTGAGTTTGGGAAGAGCCTCAGAATTCAACATAGATGAGCAAGGAATATTGTGGTACGGAGAAAGGCTATGCGTACCAAATGTCACGGACCTCAAACAGCAGATATTAACTGAATGTCACACAGCTCCGTATTCAATCCATCCTGGAGGGACAAAAATGTACAAAGACCTTCAGGAAAATTTTTGGTGGCACAGTATGAAGAGAGATATAGCCACGTTCATTGCATGCTGTGACTCTTGTCAACGTATCAAGGCCGAGCACCAGAAACCAGCCGGACTGTTACAGCCAAATAAGATACCCGAGTGGAAATGGGACGAGATTGGAATGGACTTTATCGTTGGACTGCCATGGTCACAACACGGAAACGATGCCATATGGGTCATAATCGACAGATTAACCAAGGTGGCACATTTTATTCCGGTAAAAACAACTTACACCACTCAGAGACTAGCCAGATTCATCTTGCTCGTATCGTCTGCCTACATGGAGTCCCTAAGACTATTATCTCCGATAGAGGCACACAGTTTGTCTCTACATTCTGGGATCACCTACAGCAGGCACTGGGAACCCAACTAGCCTTCAGTACCGCATACCATCCCCAGACTGATGGACAAACGGAATGCGTAAACCAAATCTTAGAAGACATGCTAAGAGCCTGTGTCCTCACCTACGGGAACAATTGGGAAGAAAGTTTGCCATATGCAGAGTTCGCATACAACAACAGCTATCAAGCCAGCTTGCAAATGGCACCCTTTGAAGCTCTATATGGGAGAAGATGCCGTACCCCGCTAAATTGGTCAGAGACCGGAGATAGCCATATCTTTGGCCCAGATATGCTCAAGAAGGCCGAGGAGAAAGTTAAGACGGTTAGAGAACGACTCAAAACAGCTCAAAGTCGGCAAAAGAGTTATTACGACCGAAAGCATCGGGAAATCAGTTTTGAACCCGGAGAATTGGTATACCTGAGAGTTTCTCCTATGAAGGGTCTGCAACGATTCAAGATTAAGGGGAAACTAGCACCAAGATTCATCGGACCATTTCATATAGTGGCCCGACAAGGCAAGGTAGCCTACCAGCTGGACCTGCCCGGAGATTTACCCGGTATCCACAACGTGTTTCACATCTCGCAGTTGAGAAAATACATAAGCAACCCAGAGAAGCAAGTTTCACATGAGTATATTGACGTGCAACCGGACCTCACTTACCGGGAGCACCCAATAAAAATATTAGAAGAGTCTGAGAGGAGGACCCGACAGAAAACCATTAAGTTTTTCAGAATTCAATGGAGTAATCACACCGAGAATGAAGCAACTTGGGAGAGCGAGGATTTTCTTCGGACAAGGCACCCACACTTGTTTAAGGATCAGCTGAAATCTCGGGGACGAGATTTTTCCTAAGGGGGTAGGTGCTGTGACACTCCAAAAATTTTGGTGGTTTGTTTTTTTCAAAAGAGCCCTTGCTTGGTTTGAAAGGAGGTCATTTAAACCCTTCCTAAAAACCATCTTCTAAGTTTGCCCTCTCAAGAAAAATCCTTTTCCTGGATTTAGTTTCTTTTAAAAAGAAAACCCCTTTAGTTTTGGACTTTTATTTGGTTTTGATCCCTTCTAAATTTCACCATGCCACCTATGGTAAAATTTTCCCAAAACCTCTCCTCCCACTTTGGTACAACCCAAACATTCTGTCCAAACTAATAAAATCCATTTTTGGATTTTATTCCAACTATTTCTCCTCCCAAAATAAATCTGTCTATCCTTTTGAGCCTAGGTGAATTGCAAAGCAAGTGCCCTAATGCTTTTGATTTTTGACCTCAACTCAACACCCTTGGATAGTCCTTTGTACCCACAACCTAGAACCATCTGGATCCACTCTTCTCTTATTCAAATATTTCAAATTTCACTCACTGCAAGTTTGGACCAGATTTGCCAAATTTGGTGAAATTCATATCTACACCTCTCCAAAAATTCCACAAATATACAGGCAGCCTCTAGATGCAATGAGAGGCCCCTCCACCAAAAACCAGCTCAAGGAAAAATCCCTACATGCCTGGATCATTCTGTCGAACACCTTGCATGCATTGTTCTGTTCATATTCAGTTAAGTTCAGAATTTCAGTGTCGATCTTCAGTCACATGCTCACAGTGCACTTAGCACTTTGCTAACGGCCTGGCTTGCTTGTCCGGAGCCTCACACGCGCGCTTGGCACCTTCCTGGCATCGGTGGCGCCCTGGCCCGCCTGCGCCGGCGTGCTTTGTGGCGACCGGATCACCCTAGCGGCCGGCAGGAAGCAGAACGGCGGCATAACCCCGTTCGGCACCGCCCAAACCCCCTGGTGGCTCCGCGTGGCCATTTCCTCGCCAGCGCACGCATGCAGCACCGTCGCCGTGGCGCGGCACGCACAGAGCGCGCTCCCTGCCGCCGACGGGCCCACGCCACCCTGTTCCGTCGAGCTCCCCCTAAACCACTAAATCCCGACGCGGTTAGCACCTAAACGGAACCAGGGAACACCCACGACGACGTTCAACCTCTGAACCCTCCCGTGCAACCACAGCGCCGCCGTAATCACCTCGCCGGAGAACCCCGTTCTCGGCAACCGCCTTGGGGCGGCTATATATAGCACCCCGAGCTTGCTCTCGCCCCCGCAAACCTTCTGTACCTCATCAGACCCCGCCCAGCCACTGAACGAGCCACGAGGAGCTCTCCTTCCCCGACTCCGGCCACTCCGTTCTGCCTCGGCCCCCACCGTGATTCACTCTGGTAAGGCCATCTCCGGCGCCCTAACCCCGTCAGATACGTTCTCATACTATCGCGAGTCTAACCCCCTCACGAATTCCACCTCCGCAGCTCTCTCCGGCGAAATCCATGACCACCCGAATCACCGTCCGCCGAAGCAAGCATCGCCGCCGACGTGGTACTCGCCGGCGACCACCACCACCTCCCACAGACGCGGAATGGTGCCCTGATCACGGAGGTACACTCCGATCTCCCTGCCTTGCCGTGGATCGCCGCCGGCGACCACCGCGGCTCTCGGGCGCCGACGAGCCCCGACTCCCCTGTTTGAACTTTCAAACCTGACGGGTGGGACCCGCCCGTCAGCCTCTCTTTTGTTTTTTTTAAATCGTTTGCAGAAGGCGTACTCTGGCAAATACGCTTCCTCTCTGAACCGTTTTTCTGGATTCTTCTGCAAAGCCCCCTGGAAGTTTTCTGTTTCATTACAGATGGGTCCTTGGACCAAAACTCTTATAACTTTTGATCAGAAAAGTATTTTTGATTAATTCTTTTTCTGTTCTCTTTAGATTTTTGTCTAGTTTTTTATCATATTTATTTGAAAAATATTTGGAACACTTTTCTGTGCACTCACGGTATTTACGTTGCGTACGTGTTTTTCTTATACCGTAGATACCGGAGGAGGTGACGGAGCTGCAAACTTCGCACAGTTAGACTCCGACTACTCCGAACTAGGAAAGCATGTTTGAACTCTTGATATGATGAGTGTTGTTGCATGTTTGCATTTTAGTATAGTTATGGCATGTTTATGAACATCACTTTGCATGATATATCATATGCACATAATCGGAAAGTAGGTTTCGGAAAGCATTATGTTGTTGGATACATATTTGCAAAGCCATGTGTTGGTATGAGGATGGGTAAGATGGCAGTGTTGTGACATGCCAGTCTTATGCCAGATTATTGGACTTCCGTGTCGTCATGACACAATTCACATTCCCATTCATTCCATCCTATACTGTCACATGTTTTCCGAAAGGAATATGGCATAGTAAGTTGCAAATTGATTTCCTGGTACACACCAAGTGGAGAGGCTGGGATGAGGGTTCCATGGCCCTGGATTAAAGCCCGTCATCCGGTTAGGGGGCATGGGTGTTTCCGGTTGGGACCGAGAGGGGGGCACCCCTTAGAGCGCGCGTATAGAAATTTGATCCCATGCTATTCGAGGTTGTGGCCTCCCCGTCTCAAAGTTTTTCTTGGACATTGTCCAGGGTGATTCCTGGCAACGTGAGGTGAAATGGGTGTGTACTAGTTAAATGTGTTTCTACTGAAATACCGTAAACGGAACTAGTCCTTCGTGACTACGGAAATCCGTTGACTGTGTTCAGTTCTTCCAAACTCTGCAGAGTCTCATTCTTTCAATTATCTTGTACTTTGTTCAAGTACTATAATTATCTTATCTTGTCAGGTATCAGCCTCAGTGACAAAAACTTCGGTGGGATTTATGTGTAATAAATCCGGATAAAAGATTATTCTTGTGGATGGACTAATCTTGTTATTTACATTTATTACAAAGCTTGTCTGTGATGTCGCTCAGACGTCCGACGGTGGCATACCTGTTATTTTCTTTTGTTAAAGCCCTGTCTGAGATGTCGCTCAGACGTCCGACGGTGGTATTTCTTTTAAAGCCCTGTATGTGATGTCGCTCAGACGTCCGACGGTGGTATTTCTTTTAAAGCACTGTCTATGATGTCGCTCAGACGTCCGATGGTGGTATTTCTTTTAAAGCCCTGTCTGTGATGTCGCTTAGACGTCCGACGGTGGTATTTCTCTTAAAGCCCTGTCTGTGATGTCGCTCAGACGTCCGACTGTGGTATTTCTTTTAAAGCCCTTTATGTGATGTTGCTCAGACGTCCGACTGTGATATTTCTTTTAAAGCCCTTTATGTGATGTCGCCCAGACGTCCGACTGTGGCATTTCTTTTAAAGCCTTGTCTGTGATGTCGCTCAGGCGTCCGACTGTGGTATTTCTTTTAAAGCCCTTTATGTGATGTCGCTTAGATGTCCGACTGTGGTATTTCTTTTAAAGCCCTTTATGTGATGTCGCCCAGACGTCCGACTGTGGCATTTCTTTTAAATCCCTTTATGTGGTGTCGCTAAGACGCCCGACTGCGGCATGCATTTTTATTTATTTACCTTTCGAGGCGTCGCTCCAGACACCCGATCGGTTTTCCGTTATTAAATTTTGATACATCAAGTTTTGCAATATTACCGTTGTTATTTGAGTATCATACTTTGTTCATGACGCATTCATGCATTCATTGATTATATCTTTTGTCCGAACTGTCTTGCGAGTACTTTCAAGTACTCACCTGGCTTGTTGATTTGGCCAGATGCTGATGAAGGTGATCTCATGGATGAAGAGTTTGATAGCGAGTCCGACGCCTAGAGGAGTCCCAGTCAGTCCCGTGTGATCCTGTCTTGGTCATTGTATTATCCGCTTCTGCAACCCCGAATAAATTCATCGAGCCTCACCTCGACGCTCGATGTACTGCCAGTAGAAGTCAAGTTATCCACCACCACTTTTCCCTCGAACTAGTAGCATGCCACCCCACCCCTGTGTCAAAACCGCGCATATGTAATATATTGGCGAGTCTGTAATAAATTGTTGAGCAACCTCAGCTCAACCCTGTAATATATTTGATGCTACTGGTTCTCTGTTTATCAAGCTTTTGTCTACCAGAAAGGATGACTTTTCCTATACTGGGATTTAAAGATTGGTTTTCTCAATAAACATTTTTATTGAAAAACCGGTCGTGACAGCCTGCCGCCTGCGGGTCCCACTGACGACTTTTCACTGTTGCGTCGTCCGTGCTGACGGAGGCCGTGTCGGGCGCGCCATGGCTACAGTGCCGCGGGGGCGGGTCGGTGGCTGCCTAGCGGTGATTATTGTAGCCATGCGTCCGCGATTTGGGGGAGGCATGGCACACTGTGGCCACGTCCCAGCTTGTCTCTTGGTCGGGCTATGACTCCAAGGGAGGGGGCGGGCCGCCTGCTAGGAGCCAGCCCGTGCCCTCCCGCCTTCTGGAGCGCGCCGTCTTCTTGAGGTCCGCCATCTTCTAGGAGGCGGGCCTCTGATTTCATCTGCCTTCTTCGGGTCCGCCGTCTTCTAGGAGGCGGCCCTCTAGTTCTGGCCAGCCCAGGGAACCTGCCTTGCGATCAGTCGGACTGAGGGGTTTGGCTAGCCCCGATGTCTTGAAATATGGTTAAGTGCTGATGAGACTACCCGGGGTCTATCCCCCCGACAGTAGTCCCCGAAGCTGGTGAGGTTCTATGGTTTTAGCAGTCAGAGTGCCTCAGCAGTTTCTCCTTCGAGTGGTCTTCCGCCTTCTGCTTCGTCCGGCTGGGAGGAGTCGGATGCTAGGAGCCGGTCGCGGCTGTGGCCGTCTGGTGGAATCTGAATCGTCAGGCGTGAGTCGGGGCGGCGTCTCCCGCCACACGCGCGCCATGCGGCGCCCGCATGCTAGGCCAGCGTGCCAGCCCATGCGCGCGACGAGATGATACATCCATTTTGCATCATGCTTTTATATCAATATTTATTGCATTATGGGCTGTTATTACACATTATATCTCAATACTTATGGATATTCTCTCTTATTTTACAAGGTTTACCATGAAGAGGGGGAATGCCGGCAGCTGCAATTCTGGCTGGAAAAGGAGCAAATGTTGGAAACCTATTCTGCACAGCTCCAAAAGTCCTGAGACTCCACGAAACAACTTTTTGGATTTAATAAGAATTTATGAGCGAAAGAAATAGGCCAGGGGGCCCACACCCTGTCCAGGAGACAGGGGGCGCCCCCCTATAGGGCGCGCCCCCTATCTCCTAGGCCCCCTGGTGGGCCTCCGGCGTCCATCTTCTGCTATATCATCACTTTTACCCTGGAAAAAATCGGGGGCAAGCTTACGGGACGAAACTCCGCCGCCACGAGGCGGAACCTTGGCGGAATCAATCTAGGGCTCTGGCGGAGCTGTTCTGCCGGGGACACTTCCCTCCGGGAGGGGGAAATCATCACCAACGTCATCACCAACGATCCTCTCATCGAGAGGGGGTCAATCTCCAACATCTTCACCAGCACCATCTCCTTTCAAAACCCTAGTTCATCTCTTGTAACCAATCGTGTATCAAAACCACAAATTGGTACCTGTGGGTTGCTAGTAGTGTTGATTACTCCTTGTAGTTGATGCTAATTGGTTTACTTGGTGGAAGATCATATGTTCAGATCCTTTATGCATATTATTACTCCTCTGATTATGAACATGAATATGATTTGTGAGTAGTTACATTTGTTCCTGAGGACATGGGTGAAGTCTTGCTATTAGTAGTCATGTGAATTTGGTATTCGTTCGATATTTTGATGAGATGTATGTTGTCTTTTCCTCTTGTGGTGTTATGTGAACGTCTACTAAATGACACTTCACCATTATTTGGGCCTAGAGGAAGGCATGGGGAAGTAATAAGTAGATGATGGGTTGCTAGAGTGACAGAAGCTTAAACCCTAGTTTATGCGTTGCTTCGTTAGGGGCTGATATGGATCCATATGTTTAATGTTGTGGTTAGGTTTACTTTAATACTCCTTTTTGTAGTTGCGGATGCTTGCAATAGGGTTTAATCATAAGTGGGATGCTTGTCCAAGTTAGGGCAGTACCCAAGTACCGGTCCACCCACATATCAAATTATCAAAGTACCGAACGCGAATCATATGAACGTGATGAAAACTAGCTTGACGATAATTCCCAATGTGTCCTTGGGAGCTCCTTTACCATTATTAGAATTTGTCCAGGCTTATCCTTTGCTACATAAAGGATTGGGCCACCTTTCTGCACTTTGTTTACTTTATTTACTTGTTGCTCGTTACTATTTATCTTATCACAAAACTATCTATTACCTATAATTTCAGTGCTTGCAGAGAAAACCTTACTGAAAACCGCTTATCATTTCCTTCTGCTCCTCGTTGGGTTCGACACTCTTACTTATTGAAAGGACTAGATAGATCCCCTACACTTGTGAGTCATCAAGACTCTTTTTTGGCACCGTTGCCGGGGAGTGTAGCGCTTTTGGTGAGTGGAACTTGGTAAGGAACATTTATATAGTGTGCTGAAATTTTCTGTTACTTGTCACCATGGAAACTAATCCTTTGAGGGGCTTGTTTGGGGTATCTTCACCCCAACCAGAAGAGCAAAGAGTTGCTCCTCAACCTACTGAACTTGATGAAAATATCCACTTCGAGATTCCTTCGGGTATGATAGAAAAACTGCTAGCTAATCCATTTGCAGGAGACGGAACATTGCATCCCGATTTACACCTTATCTTTGTGGATGAAGTTTGTGGATTATTTAAGCTTGCAGGTATTCCCGATGATGTTGTCAAAAGGAAGGTCTTCCCTTTATCTTTAAAGGGAGATGCGTTGACATGGTATAGGCTATGTGATGATACGAGATCTTGGAATTATAAGCGATTGAAGTTGGAATTTCACCAGAAGTTCTATCCTATGCATCTTGTTCATCGTGATTGTAATTACATATATAATTTCTGGCCTCGCAAAGGAGAAAGCATCGCTCAAGCTTGGGGGAGGCTTAAGTCAATGTTATATTCATGCCCCAATCATGAGCTCTCTCGGGAAATGATTATTCAGAATTTTTATGCTCGGCTTTCTCTTGATAATCGCAACCTGCTCGATACTTCCTGTGCTGGTTCTTATATGCTGAAGACTATTGATTTCAAATGGGACTTATTGGAAAGAATTAAATGCTACTCTAAAGATTGGGGTTCCGACGATGGTAAGGAGTCAGGTATGACACCTAAGTTCGATTGTGTTAAATCTTTTATGGATACCAATGCTTTTCGTGGATTTAGCGCTAAGTATGGACTTGACTCTAAGATAGTAGCTACTTTTTGTGAAACTTTTGCTACTCACGTTGATCTCCCTAAAGAGAAGTGGTTTAAATATAATCCTCCTGTTGAAGTGAAAGTAGTTGCACCTATTACAGTCGAAGTAAAGACTATTACAGTGATCCTATTGTTCCTACTACTTATGTTGAAAAACCTCCTTTCCTGTTAGGATAAAAGATCATGCTAAAGCTTCGACTGTTGTTCGTAAGAGTAATACTAGGACTTATACACCTCCTGAGCAAATTAATGCTGAACCTAGTATTGCTATGATTAAAGATCACTTGGATGAGGACTTAGATGGGCATGTTATTTCTTTCTTGGGTGAAACTGCTAATATAGCTAGACCTGATACTAAGACACGTAGACCTGTTGTAGGCATGCATGTTATTTCCGTTAAAATAGGAGATCATTGTTATCATGGATTATGTGATATGGGTGCTAGTGCTAGTGCGATACCTTATGATGTCTATAAAGAAATTATGCACGACATTGAACCCGTTGAATTAGAAGACATTGATGTTACTATTAAGCTTGCTAATAGGGATACCATTAAACCTATTGGGATTGTTAGAGATGTTGAGGTTTTGTGTGGGAAGGTTAAATACCCTGCTGATTTTCTTGTTCTTGGTTCCCCACAAGATGATTTTTGTCCCATTATTTTTGGTAGACCCTTCTTGAATACTGCTAGTGCTAGAATTAATTGTGAAAAGAACATTGTCACTATTGGCATAGATGGTATGTCTCAGGAGTTTAATTTTGCTAAGTTTAGTAGACAACCTCGTGAAAGGGAACCACCTAGTAAGGATGAAATTATTGGTCTTGCTTCCATTGCTGTTCCTCCAACTGATCCATTAGAACAATATTTGTTAGACCATGAAAACGATATGTTTATGAAAGAAAGGGAGGAAATAGATGAAGTGTTCCTTAAATAGGAACCTATGCTGAAACATAACCTTCCCGTTGAAATTCTTGGGGATCCCCCTCCACCCAAGGGTGATCCTGTGTTTGAACTCAAACCATTATCTGATAATCTTAAGTATGCTTATCTTGATGAAAAATAAATATATCTTGTTACTATTAGTGCTAACCTTTCAGAGAAAGAAGAAGAAAGATTATTGAAAACTCTGAAGAAGCACCGAGCTGCTATTGGATATACTCTGGATGATCTTACGGGCATTAGTCCCACATTATGTCAACACAAAATTTCAGTGGAGAAAGATGCCAAACCAGTTAGAGATCCTCAAAGACGATTAAATTCCAAGATGAAGGAAGTGGTAAGAAAGGAGATACTAAAGCTCCTTGAGGCAGGTATTATTTATCCCGTTGCTGATAGTGAATGGGTAAGCCCTGTCCATTGTGTCCCTAAAAAGGGAGGCATTACCGTTGTTCCTAATTATAAAGATAAATTGATCCCGCAAAGAATTATTACAGGTTATAGGATGGTAATTGATTTCCGTAAGTTAAATAAAGCTACTAAGAAAGATCATTACCCTTTACCTTTTATTGATCAAATGTTAGAAAGGCTATCCAAACACACTCATTTCTCCTTTCTAGATGGTTATTCTGGCTTCTCTCAGATACCTGTGTCAATGAAGGATCAATCTAAAACTACTTTTACTTGCCCTTTTGGTACTTTTGCTTATAGACGTGTGCCTTTTGGTTTATGTAATGCACCTGCTACCTTTCAAAGATGCATGATGGCTATATTCTCTGATTTTTGTGAAAAGACTTGTGAGGTATTCATGGATGACTTCTCCATCTATGGATCCTCTTTCGATGATTGTTTGAGCAACCTTGATCGAGTTTTGCAGAGATGCGAAGACACTAGTCTCGTCCTGAATTGGGAAAAGTGTCACTTTATGGTTAATGAAGGCATTGTCTTGGGGCACAAGATCTCCGAGAGAGGTATTGAAGTTGATAAAGCCAAAGTTGATGCTATTGAAAAGATGCCATGTCCCAAGGACATAAAAGTTATAAGAAGTTTTCTTGGTCACGCCGGTTTTTATAGGAGGTTCATTAAGGAGTTTTCTAAAATCTCTAGGCCTCTGACTAATTTATTGCAAAAAGATATTCCTTTTGTCTTTGATGATGGTTGTGTAGAAGCATTTGAAACCCTTAAGAAAGCTTTGATCACTGCACCTATTGTTCAGTCGCCGGATTGGAATTTACCTTTTGAAATTATGTGCGATGCTAGTGATTATGCTGTAGGTGCTGTTTTAGGGCAAAGAGTCGATAAGAAGTTGAATGTTATCCAGTATGCTAGTAAGGCTCTTGATACTGCCCAGAGAAATTATGCTACTACTGAAAAAGAGTTCTTAGCAGTTGTGTTTGCATGTGATAAGTTTAGACCTTATATTGTTGATTCCAAAGTTACTATTCACACTGATCATGCTGCTATTAAATATCTTATGGAAAAGAAAGATGCTAGGCCTAGACTCATTAGATGGGTTCTCTTGCTCCAAGAATTTGACTTGCATATTATTGATAGAAAGGGAGCTAAGAACCCCGTTGCAGATAACTTGTCTAGGTTAGAGAATGTTCTTGATGACCCACTACCTATTAATGATAGCTTTCCTGATGAACAATTAGCGGTCGTCAATGCTTCTCGTATTGCTCCTTGGTATGCTGATTATGCTAATTACATTGTTGCTAAATATATACCGCCTAGTTTCACATACCAGCAAAAGAAAAAGTTCATTTATGATTTAAGACATTACTTCTGGGATGATCCACACCTTTATAAAGGAGTAGATGGTGTTATTAGATGTTGTGTGCCTGAGCATGAACAGGAACAGATCCTACGCAAGTGTCACTCTAAATCCTATGGAGGACACCACGCTGGAGATAGAACTGCACACAAGGTACTACAATCTGGTTTTTATTGGCATACTCTCTTCAAAGATGCTTGTAAGTTTGTCTTATCTTGTGATGAATGTCAAACAATAGGTAACATTAGTAGACGTCAAGAAATGCCTATGAATTATTCTCTTGTTATTGAACCTTTTGATGTTTGGGGCTTTGATTATATGGGACCTTTTCCTGCCTCTAATGGTTATACACATATTTTAGTTGATGTTGATTACGTTACTAAGTGGGTAGAAGTTATTCCAACTAGTAGTGTTGATCATAACACTTCTATTAAAATGCTTAAAGAAGTTATTTTTCCGAGGTTTGGAGTCCCTAGATATCTTATGACTGATGGTGGTTCACATTTTATTCATGGTGCTTTCCGTAAGATGCTCGCTAAGTATGATGTCAATCATAGAATAGCATCTCCTTATCATCCGCAATCTAGTGGTCAAGTAGAGTTGAGCAATAGAGAGCTCAAATTAATTTTGCAAAAGACTGTGAATAGATCTAGAAAGAATTGGTCCAAAAACTTGATGATGCATTATGGGCCTACAGAACTGCATAAAAAATCCTATGGGTATGTCTCCTTATAAGATGGTTTATGAAAAAGCATGTCATTTACATCTTGAACTTGAACATAAGGCATATTGGGATATTAAAGAGCTCGATTATGACTTCAAACTTGTCGGTGAGAAGAGGTTGTTTGATATTAGCTCACTTGATGAATGGAGAACCCAAGCATATGAGAATGCCAAGCTTTTCAAAGAAAAAGTCAAACACTGGCATGATAAGAGGATACAAAAGCATGAGTTTAACGTAGGAGATTATGTGTTATTTTTCAACTCTCGTTTAAGATTTTTTGCAGGAAAACTTCTCTCAAAATGGGAAGGTACCTACGTTATCAAGGAGGTCTATCGTTCTGGTGCTATAAAAATAAACAACTTCGAAGGCACAAATCCGAGGGCGGTCAACGGTCAAAGAATTAAACATTATATTTGGTAATCCTATCAATGTTGAAACTAATATTATTGAAACCATAACCCCTAAGGAATACATAAGGGACACTTTCCAGAATGTTCCAGACTCCGAAAAGTCATAGGTATGTGGTACGGTAAGTAAACCGACTCCAAAAGAACTCTAATGGCATTTTTTATCAGTTTTGGATTATTTAAGAATTTTAGAAAGAAAGAAGTAGTCTGAAAGGGACACGAGGCTCCCACGAGAGTGGAGGGCGCCCCCCCTGTAGGGCGCGCCCCCTGTCTCATGGGCACCTCGTGTGCCTCCCGGACTCCGTTTTCTTGTATGTTACATATTTTGGTCGGTAAAAATTCATTATATATACTCCCGAAGGTTTTGACCACCGTATCACGCAATTATCCTCTGTTTTCGTTTCGAGCTGTTTTCGTTGCAGATTTAGAGCACCATGACTTCATCCTCCTCCAACAACGAAGACAAGGATGCTTGGCTATTAAAGATAGAGTTGAAAAGAGAAGAACCAGAAGAGATCAACAAGGATGAAGGGATCAAGAAGGCCATGGAGGTTCAAGCTCCGGTGGTGAAAGAAGAAGATATCCCTCAGCCTTTACCTAACCTATTTACTCCAACAGAGATTGAAGCTTTCAAGATGATTGAGTTAGCTCGCATACAAAACAAGTATCTTACACAGGAGAATATTCTGTTGAAGGATCATATTGCTGGGCTTAAGGGCATTATCCGCAAGTTGGAGGAACTTTTACGCTCAATGTGCGATTATCCACCGTCCTCATCACCACCTCCATCACCTTCGAGGACATAATCACATGGGTATGGGCACTCCCCTTGGCGACTGCCAAGCTTGGGGGAGGTGCCCCGATATCGTATCACCATCACACTCCTATCTTTACCGCTTTATTCAGTTCGATCCTTTTAGTAGTATCTTGATCTAGTAGATTCAAGTTTTGATATCAAGTAGTTTTGAGTTTTGCATTGTGATCTCTTTATGTAATCGAGTCCGTGTGCTATCTATAATAAAGATTAGTGTTGAGTCAAGGGCTTTGCTTTGTTGCTATGATCTTGAGAAAGTAGAAAGAATAAAATAGTTCATATTGATCTTATGGATAGTGATAACTTCACACATAGAAAGTATGAAGCATAAAAATTGTTGAGAGTTGATGAACGTAGCCTTGGTCATCGTTTCAACTAATAAGAAGTGAAAAGGAAAGAGGGGTTCACATATAAATATATTATCTTGGACATCTTTTATGATTGTTAAGCACTCATTAAGTATGACATGCTAAGAGAGTTGATGTTGGACAAGGAAGACAACGTAATGGTTTATGTTTTTCCGACATCTCAGTTAAAGTGTATTGTCATTGACCTTCCAAACATGTTGAGCTTGCCTTCCCCCCTCATGGGAGCCAAATTCCTTGCACCAAGTAGAGATACTACTTGTGCTTCCAATTATCCTTAAACCCAGTTTTGCCATGAGAGTCCACCATACCTACCTATGGATTGAGTAAGATCCTTCAAGTAAGTTGTCATCGGTGCAAGAAATAAAAATTGCTCTCTAAATATGTATGACTTATTAGTGCAGAGAAAATAAGCTTTGTACGAACTTGTTGTGGAAGTAATAGAAGCGACGGACTGCATAATAAAGGTCAACATACAAGGGGCAATGTAACGTGACGTTCTTTTGCATTAAGATTTTATGCATCAACCCTAAACGCGCATGACAACCTCTGCTTCCCTCTGCGAAGGGCCTATCTTTTACTTTATGTTTTTACTTTATGCTTGAGTCAAGGTGATCCTCACCTTTTCCTTTTTTCATTTTATCCTTTGGCAAGCTCCTCGTGTTTGAAAGATCATGATGCATATATCCAATTGGATGTAAGTTAGCATGGGCCATTATTGTTGACATCGCCTAAAGGTGAATACGTTGGGAGGCAACACAATAAGCCCCTATCTTTCTTAGTGTCCGGCTGAAACTGTATAACCACAAGTATTGCGTGAGTGTTAGCAATTATAGGAGACTACGAGATAGTTGAGTATGTGAGCTTGCTGAAAAGCTCTATTATTGACACTTTCTGATGTTGCGATAAATTGCAATTGCTTCAATGACTGAGATTATAGTTTGTTAGTTCCCAATGAAGTTTTTGAACCATACTTGACATTGTGAATTTCTTATTACTTGAGCATAATTAATCATATGACAAAATCTATATATGTTACTGTTATTAGAATGATCATAATGCCCTCATGTCCGTATTTTCTTTTTATCGACACCTCTATCTCTAAACATGTAGACATATTTTTCGATGTCAGCTTCCGCTTGAGGACAAGCAAGGTCTAAGCTTGGGGGAGTTGATACGTCCATTTTGCATCACGCTTTTATATCAATATTTATTACATTATGGGCTATTATTACACATTATATCTCAATACTTATGGCTATTCTCTCTTATTTTACAAGGTTTACCATGAAGAGGGGGAATGCCGGCAGCTGGAATTCTGGCTGGAAAAGGAGCAAATGTTGGAAACCTATTCTGCACAGCTCCAAAAGTCCTGAGACTCCACGAAACAACTTTTTGGATTTAATGAGAATTTATGAGCGAAAGAAATAGGCCAGGGGGCCCACACCCTGTCCAGGAGACAAGGGGGTGCGCCCCCCTCACTACAGGAAACAGGGAATTTGCCATCAGTCAGCTCTTTGCCGTCTGCCAGCGGATGGCAAAGAACGTCTTTGCCATCTGCTTACAAAAACAAACGGCAAAGAACTAACAGATGGCAAAGAACTTGGTTGCCATCAGCCAGTTCTTTGCCATCTGCTAGCCGATGGCAAAGAATCTTTGCCATCCGCTGGCAGATGGCAAAGAGGTGGGTAGGGTCCAGTGCTGTAACGGCCTATAAACCCACCTCTTTGTCATCTGCCAGCAGATGGCAAAGAATCTTTTCCGTCTGCTGGCAGATGGCAAAGAAGTGGGTGGGGCCCAATGGATGACGGCGCTGTAACGGCCCAGTAGCCCCACCTCTTTGCCATATGCCAGCCGCTGGCTGATGGCAAAGATATGGGCCTTTGCCATCCGCTGGCTGATGGCAAAGAAGTCGGACTATCTCCTCCCCTCTCTTCTTCTAAAAAAAATCTCCCCCCTCTCTCCCAGCCCGGCCCCACCCCTCTCTCTCTCCCAGCCCGGCCCCACCCCTCTCTCTCTCCCCACCTCACCCACCCACAACCGTTATCTCAAAAAAAACTCACCCACCACC
>NC_041391.1:412582883-412616755 GCF_002162155.2 Triticum dicoccoides | reverse complement strand
AGCTGCCACACGCAGTAGCCATGGCGGACTGCACCTTCAGCGCCGTCATCCGCCGCTCGTCCATGTTGTGAAGCCATCCCCGCCCTGCTCGCCTTCATCCGCCGCCGTCGCGGACCGTCTCCTCCATCCCGGACCACACATCCCCGCCCTCGTCTGCCGCCATCACCGACCGGCTCCTCCGTCCCCGACAAGTCATCCCCGTCCTGCTCGCCGTCTTCCGCCGAAGAACCCGGTGGCTGTGTCGATGCTCTGCCTCCCCGACCACCTCTTCCGATTTTGCGAAGGTGATGCCCTCTTTGCTGCCCAACCACCTCTCCCTGTACATGTTCATGCTCTGCTGCTTATATGTTCAGAAAGCTGAGAACCATTTTGACTTATGTGATCTAAAGACCCCCCAACCTGCAGAAAATGTTTGAAGACCCCTGATTAAACATGCCTAGAGCTATGTGATCTACACCATTTTAGCAAATGGGAAATATGATATATGTGATGACTGCTGAGACAATCCACCAGGAGCATTAATTTGCTCAGAGACTAGAGACTATGCAACAGCAAGTTCCTGATTGATTCAAAAATTAGCATGAAAGTAAAAAAAGTAACACACACACACAGACAGACAGAGTATAATCTACGAGTAGAATAATCACCGTGAGAATTCAGAAGAAATGTTCAGTAAATTCGTCTCCCTTCAGCAGGCCAATATGTTGCAACTGCATAACATAACGACTATAGGCCGCGTCACTAGCATTTGGATGATCACATATTTGGCACCACTTAGAAAATAGGTGTGCAACCTGTGAATCAACCAATATAATGCATCAAAAATCCTAGCATATACAATTCATTCTGATGTGTAAAAATGGACCTTTAAAATAATATGTTACACTATCTGATTCACAAATACATACCAACCTAGACACGAGCTGGATAAACCCTATCTGATTTTATTTTCTCCACTTGAGATTTGCAGGGGAGGTTGCATTGCCCAGAGGAAAGGCAGAGGAGGGTGATGCTGATGATGCAGCAACATCATTAAGGGAGGCAAAGGAGGAGATTGGGCTTGATCCAGCCCTGGTCACTGTCGTTTCCTCGCTTGAGCACTTCTTGCCCAAGGTAAGATGTCTATGAGTTCTCGCTTATACCCCTACTGGAAAAAATCACATTGTACAGCGGAAAGACTATTTAAGTGCACACTAAAAGGCATGTTAGTTGTTTTTCTTCTTAGACTTCCAAAAAACACATGCATGCAGCCTAGATTTAGGATATGCTTATAGATGTTTTGAGGATTATGTAGCAAGCTTTTCTTTACAGTCCACTTTTGTCGGATAGAATTTATCTTTGTCCCTTTGACACCACGACACCCCTGACACCCGACACCTCTTCGACCTCCTGTTGACCGAAAAGGTGCTCTTTGGCCTTCCAGAGGCCGACGGGGTCATATATTTGTGAATTATGAGTTAGGTCATATATTTTCCAATTTTGTTATGAAAAACATCATATATATTTGCGTTGATCAGGTGGATTTAAATGTGCAATTGTTTCATCACTGTGAGGGTCTGGTGTTCAACGACCTCCCATTGCGTTCGACGAGCTCCGCCCTTGCGTTCGTGGGTGAGCACAAATGACATCTCCTCCTCTGCCCCTTCATTTGCTCTGTTCCGGTCTTCGTGCCGATGAAACTTGCTAGCTATAGGTGTATTCAATCATCAGTATGCGTGACCACTATGCGTCTCCCGTTCGAAAGGGTTACATCTATAAATATGCATTCATTTGCATATTTATAACCGTAATTCTTTCGAATTGTCCAATGTTATCCATGGATAGCCCGAGTATGTGTAGATTGGGTTCGTTTTCCCATATGCTCTGCTCCGGATCCGATGCAGAATTTCGTCAGTGCCTCTCTGTTGTTCTCTGGGTACACATCCTCTCTGCTTATTGCCGAGACGTGTATCAGGAGAACAGCGGGGAGGTGCTGCCAAAATTTTGTGTCGGATCCGGAACAGAGCATGGGAAAACGAACCCAATCTACACATACTCGGGTGAGATTAGGACCTATCTTTACCTATTAGTGTCTAGGTTGCATGGACGTAATAAAACTAAGAAACTCTATTAACTGATGAATATGGTTTGCTGAGTTATGTATGTATTTCTTTTGTGACCAGTAGCTAGGCAAGATGAGTGATCGTGCGTGGATGTACACCGGTCACCCTAGTCAGAAAGACATGACCACTGAATGGATGACAAAAACCAAGGGGTTTATCAGAGCCGCATTTGCAAATGGATAGAAAACAACCTGGTGCCCCTGTGTCGAGTGCGACAACAATCATAAGATGTCAGAGTTTGAAATGATCAAACACCTGCAGAAGTGGGGTTTTACGCCCGGTTATACGATGTGGACATTTCATGGTGAGTCTGCCCAACGTTCCAGAGTTGAGGAGGGCCGTCGTTGCACCGACGAGCATGGTACCAGAATGGAAGACATGGTGCAAGACTTTGATGATGCTCAGGATTCGGACGATGAGATGGAGGAATCTGCAAAGGCCTTCAATGATATGTTCGAGTCTTTGAAGCGTCCTCTCCACGAGCACACCGAGCTTTGTCAGCTGGATGCCATCGCACAAGTAATGGCTCTGAAGGCTCAATTCAACTTGGGCAGAGAATGCTATGACGCGATAGTGACACTATTTGGACGCTTTCTACCCAAAGGCCATATAATGCCTGCAAACCTGTACCAGTCAGACAAAATCCTACGTGTACTTAAGATGCCCTATGAGAAGATAGATGCCTGTGAGACTAGATGTGCCTTATTTAGGCTCCAGTATGCGGACTTGAACTATTGTCCCATTTGCAAGTCTTCCAGGTATGTTGGGGTAGACAACGGTATGGGTGAGAAGAGTTAGACCAAAATCCCCATTAACGTTCTTCGGTATATGCCAATCATACCAAGACTTCAACGTCTATTCATGGTCGAAGAGACGGCCAGACAGATGACATGGCACAAATTGGGCAAAAGAACCGAACGGGATGCAGATGGGAATCTGATGACGGTACACACATCGGATGGTGCTGCATGGAAACACTTCGATGCATTGCGTGATGAAAAAGCGGCAGATCCAAGGAATCCTCGAGTAGCCATCAGCACGGATGGGTTCAATGTGTTTGGTATGATGGCAGCCCAATACAGTTGTTGGCCTGTATTTGTCATTCCACTCAATCTCCCCCCAGGACAGATTATGCAAAGAAAGAACATTTTCCTGACGTTGATAATTCCGGGGCCCAACTATCCGGGGAAGAATATGAATGTGTACATGCAGCTGCTCAAGGATGAACTGCAAGAAGCTTGGGATAATGGGATCAAGACATACGACGCCGCTACAAAAAAAACTTCCTAATGCGTGTGTGGTACATGTACTCGATGCATGACGTGCCGGCGTATGCGCTATTCGTTGGCTGGTGTGTGAATGGAAGGTTCCCATGCCCCACATGCAAGGCAGCTCTTGAGTTTCGTCGGCTGCAGGCGGGTGGCAAGTTTTCTTGCTTCGACATGCATAGACAGTTCCTGGATCCTCACCATAAGTTCAGAAAAGACAAGAAGTACTTCATCAAAGGTAGAGATGTCAAAAACTTTGCACCACCTGCATTGACAGGCCAACAGACCCTGGATCAGTTAAACGCTCTCGAGCCGGATCGAAAGCATCCAGGGTATTTCAAGGGGTATAATACGAAACACACCTGGACCCACAAGATATGCTTGTGGGATCTACCGTACTTCAAAGACCTCCTTTGCCCACACAACATCGACGTGATGCACACTGAAAAGAATGTCGGCGAGGCCCTCTTTGGTACATTGTTCGGCATAGAGGGGAAAACGAAGGATAATCCTAAGGCCAGAGTCGATTAGGAGGCTCTATGTGATAGACCACTACAAAACATGAAACAACCAGAAGGAAAGAAGAACTGGACGAAGCCAAAGGCATGGTTCAATCTTGGAAGGCCGGTTATGAGCGAAATACTCCTATGGGTGAAAAAGGAGTTGATGTTCCCCGATGGGTATGCATCGAATCTAAAGAGGGGAGCGAGCCTTGAAAATTGAAAATATTTGGTCTCAAGAGTCATGATTGGCACATATGGCTTGAGCGGGTAATGCCGGTGATGTTGCGAGGCTTTATCCCTGAGGATGAATGGCTAGTACTGGCAGAGTTGAGCTATTTCTTCCGTGTTCTATGTGCGAAAGAATTATCGCCTGGCTTGCTAGAAGAAATGGAAGAGTTGGCGCCGGAGTTGATCTGCAAGTTGGAGAAGATCTTTCCACATGGCTTCTTTAATCCAATGTAGCATTCGATTTTGCATATCCCGACCGAGGCACGATTGGGGGGCCCATGCAGAATCGTTGGTGCTACGCAACTAAAAGGATGCAGAAGACGCTTCGAGCAAAATGTAAAAATAAACGTCAAATTGAAGCATCGATGGCCGAGTCATTCATTACTGAGGAGGTGGCAAACTTCGTGATAGCACACTACAAAGCCAAAAATCGTCATTTGCATAATCCGAAGCCTCGGTACAATGTTGGCGACCCTAAAAAGGGTGGATCCAACCTCAGCCTATTCAAAGGGAAGCTCGCACCAGCCGGTGCTTATACTCCCTTATTGTTGGATAACAACGAATGGCGGACCATTACGTTGTATATCTTGAACAATCTAACAGAAGTGCGGCCGTACATCGAGTAAGTTCTCGGTACATTGTTTCACAACCTCTACTTCATTTGAACTGCTCTTATACCTGGATATTTGATACAATCGATACGTCGTCAAATTCTCATATGGAGCGGTTATCCAAAAGGATTCCGTCGAAGAGTATGAGCTTCTGGCAATGCATGGAGGAGGCTATCCCGGTTTCATCTCTTGGTTCAAACAAACGGTAATTTCCATTAGACCATTTCATTTCTTCTTCTAATTTCTGGCTAATGCAACAATCCTTTCGTATTAAACTTGTAGGCTAGTTCAGAGTCTATGGACGCCGAATTGAGACAAGTCGCTAATGGTTTTGACTATAAGGTCCATTCATTTGACAAATACGACATCAACGGGTATCACTTTCGTACCTATGGCAAAGAGCTATCTATGGCCGACCGAAAGTCTACAAATTGTTGTGTCTCTGCTATCGGCGAAGGAGATACCAAGTATTATGGAAGAGTTAAAGCAATTTATGAAGTTCTATTCTATGGTGCAAACCCACCGAACGTCGTAGTCTTCAAATGTCATTGGTTCCAGCCGAAAGAGACTAGAAGGACTCATTAACATCTAGGGCTAGTCGAAATCAAACAAAGCACCCATTTGGATGTTCCCGATGTCTATATTACGGCTCAACAGGCAACCCAAGTTTTCTATCTACCGTGGGCCTGCCAAAGTGATCCAAATCTCGAAGGTTGGGATGTCATTTATGAAGTGCCGCCACGTGTTAGACCACCTCCCCCCAATGAAGAGGATTATGAACCTCACGTTAATCCAGACACATATGACGGAGAATTGTTCCAAGAAACACGTCTTTCCAAAAAAACGTTTCAAGAACCGCTCACCTCATAACATTCAAGTAGACAGCGACAGTGAATCTGAGCCTGAGCAGGAACAAGAAGAGCCGGAACAAGAATAGGTTACTGCTGCAGATGACCTGTCAATGCTTGACCGATTACATGTAGGAGGCCTTCCAGATGTTGATGAATTTATTGATGATGATGATGATGAGCACGTCATTACTAATAGTGATGAGGATGATGCATTTATTGACCCCGAAGCATATATAGACGATGATGATGCATTTATTAATGATGACAATGAAGATTAATATTATAGTTCATGTCAGGTATTCCATTATTATTATATACATATATATTATTAATTAGTTCAAGTTTTAACCTAGCTAGCTCAAAAATGACATAACAACCTTAATTAGCTCAAAAATGACTTTAACCTAGGATAGCTCTAAAATGAGCTATACTTAGCATTTATTCCTCCAAAATGAATTTGTATGCTTAGCTCAAAAATGACATAACAACCTTAATTAGCTCAAAAATGACTTTAACCTAGGATAGTTCTAAAATGAGCTATACTTAGCATTTATTCCTCCAAAATGAATTTGTATGCTTAGCTAGCTCAAAAATGACATAACAACCTTAATTAGCTCAAAAATGACTTTAACCTAGGATAGCTCTAAAATGAGCTATACTTAGCATTTATTCCTCCAAAATGAATTTGTATGCTTAGCTAGCTCAAAAATGGCATAACAACCTTAATTAGCTCAAAAATGACTTTAACCTAGGATAGCTCTAAAATGAGCTATACTTAGCATTTATTCCTCTAAAATGAATTTATATACATATTATTATTCATGTCAGGTATTCATTTTTTTATGTTGTACTAATTTCGTTTACTCTTTGTCATTCCAGGTGTTGACAGATGGTGGGCGCGGGTCGAGAGCGCTCCGGGGCTCCTACCTCGGCGCGTGGTGGGAGGGGTAGTTCCATTCCCCCCATAGCCTTCGGAGAGCGCTAGATCTCAGTTTGCAGGGTCTAGCGACGGTCGCTTCTTCTTCGGCCGGGAGAGGTCGGGGGGTAAGAAGAAGGAGAAGGCTGCTAGAGGTGGACGTGGCGTCGGGAGAGGTAGGAAGGCTGCTACGCCTTCCTCGCCGCCACCCCCAGCCGAGTCACCCGACCATAGGGTTGCTCCATCTGAGATCGAGCCATCTGAGGTGGACTCGTCTCGAACTACACTCCACGAGCCTTCGGCCGACAAGCCTATGGCAGACGCGCCTACGGCTGACGAGCCTCGGGCCGACGACGAGCCTCGGGCCACCGAGCCTCGGGCCGCCGAGTCTTCGCCCCACGAGACTCCGGAGCTCAGACGGGGTCACGCTGAGTCGGAGTTGAGTGCACATGGTTGTGTTCAGGGTGGAGACTATAGTCCTAATAGCTATAGCGAGGGTGAGTGGGTTGAGGGGCGCAAAGTCTACCAGCATGGTCGTACAAAGCTCCCGCCCACCCCGGCGACCCCCGACCAGAGGTGGTTGATTGCGCCTAACGGGGAGAAGTAAGTGCATTTAGTCTTTTTTTAACCTTTTGCCTTGACGTTTCTTAGAATATCTAATGCATTGGCCTTGTCATACTCCAGTTCTTGGACACACGAAGATGGTGTCCGCAGGCCCAACACTGTCCTTGGTGTGATTTGTCGCTAGTGCTTCCCGGCGTGGGTCACGTTGCCCGGTGAGGGCCGGGTTCCAGAGCTAGGAATGACCTGGGAGCACTACTTGGCTGCCCCGGCCCCGCCGGAGCATAGGGCCGGCGATGTCGAGTGCGACACGGTGGCCGACATTGTGATCGCCATGTTTTTGGGTAATTTCTCCTTTGCCATTTACGTTGTGTTTCTTCTTTGATTGCATACGTTCTACATGTGTTTTCTTGTTTGATTGCAGACCTTCTAATCCGTGTTTCCTTGTTTGATTGTAGGCCTTCTACAGGTGTGCTGAGGGACAGGAGGAGGCCGCGGCTCGGGTTATCGACGCCGAGTGCAGGCGCCTACTTGGAAACTTTCGGCACGAGGCTCAGACGCAGGCTGTTCGAGACTACTTAGCACAGACTAGTATTAGGAGGAGAAAAGAGAAGTGTCGGGACAAGTATCTGAGTAAGGAGAAGTACATGAAGGTAATTACCTATTCTTAAGGCCTTGTACTTAGTTTCCTTGATTTGATTTGTAGGTGTAGCGCTCAAATTTCTCTTGCTTAACTTAGGTGCCACCGAGATGGTGTGCGGACAAGATGGACTGCTGGGAGGTGTTGGTGGATGAGTGGTACTCTCCCCAATGGCGCGTCACCCACAACATAGCAAAGGAGAAACGTTTCAAAATGAAAGGTGTGCCACACCATCTAGGCAGTGTCAACCTACATGGGTATAGGAAAAACTGGGTATGTGTGGTTTGCTTCATGATTCATGCAAATTCATTCTTTGTGCTAGCTTGAGTCCTTAACTAATACTATGTTCCTCTCTTTTAGTCAAAACACAACAAGGCTCCAGTGCCAGAGCTGTTCGACCTCTATGGCATGTCCAATATTGCACCGTACAAGAAGGCCAAGGCATTCTCTGAAACTGACCTCGAAAATGCAAAGAACTTCAGCAACAAGGCCTCCCACCACAAGATGGTGCAGTACGTTAAGCAGGGGAAGGCGAGGAAAGGGTCGGACTTTAACCCGAGCCGGCCTCTTGATCCAGAGCTGGTGATGATATCTGGTGGTGGGAGGTCCCATGGCTCGTTAGCCATTGGTAATGGACTGATACGTTGTAGTAGCACTCTCCCGCAGATCAAGAAGCGCCAGACCAGCTCTAATCCTGAGATACCACCTCGTTTATGACCAGTGGAAATCGAATTCCAGGTTTGTTATACGGACTCAGTAGCCTTTCCTCCGTTACATTGTGTTTGCGGCCGTCGATGATTACAATGCTAACGAGTGGTGTTGCAGGCTGCTATTGAGGCAGAGAGAGCAAAGACCCAGGCTGCTTTTGAGGAGAGGGACCGGCAGTTGGCGGAGAGGGACCGACAGGCGGCGGAGAGGGACAGGGAGAATGAGGAGAGGACGGCTAGGCTGTTGGAGGAGGAGAGGAACCGGAACGACTCGGCTAACCGGGCCATGTACGATCTCTTCGTGGTAAGTTTCTTTTGCATATTAGCTAAATCATGCATGCAATGTTCCTTTCATTAGTAACTAATATGACTGACTCGTCAAAACCAAATGTGCAGTCCATGTGCGAGAAGAACGGCCAGACCCCTCCGCCGATGCCAGTCATTGCTCCGGCGGGCACGGTGAGTTTCATTTGAACGGTCATTAGTTACTAGTCTTCACATTTGAGTTGCATCATGCTAACAATACATTGGAAATAATCTTTGGTGCAGCGTAACTCCCGACAAGCATCGACCGATCCTTCTCCATCTGCCACTGGCGCGACCGGTCCTACACCTACACCTACACCTACACCTCCGTGATGACAGTAAGTTTCCCAAGTATTTTGCTTAATAGAATTTTGTTGTGATGCCATGTTGTATCTACACATATCGTGCATAATGTGTGTATGTTTGAAATGCATTATATGTGTGGGATTCGACACCTAGTCGTGTGCCTTTGGTAGCCTTCCATACAGGGAAATGCCTCCTAGTGCTTCCACTGAGCCATGGTAGTTCGCTACTGCTCCGGAACACATGGATTGATCGGCATGTGTCCTTCTTTGCTCCTGTGTCTGTCCCTACGGGGAAATGTCACGCGGTGTATCACCGAAGTCCTTGTAGCTTGCTACGACTTGGTTGCACTCGCTGATGACCGACACGTGCATTGTTGGGTCATGTATGCCTGTCCCTGTACGTTTGTGCCACCTTGGTTCTATGACTAGTCATGTCGGCCCGGGTTCTCTGCCATATGGATACTAGCGACATAATCATATACTTAGCATTTTTTTCCTCCAAAATGACTCAATATGCTTAGCTAGCTCAAAAATGACATAATAAGCTTAATTAGCTCCAAAATGACATATTTAACCTAGGATAGCTCTAAAATGACCTATACTTAGCATTTTTCCTCCAAAATGACTTAATATGCTTAGCTAGCTTAAAAATGTCATATTTAACCTAGGATAGCTCTAAAATGACCTATACTTAGCATCTTTTCCTCCAAAATGACTTAATATGCTTAGCTAGCTCTAAAATGATATAATATGCTTAACAAATGACATATTTTAGGTCCTAAATGACTTCATATGCTTAGCTAGCTCCAAAATGACATAATAACCTTACTTAGCTTCAAAATGACCTATTCAACCTAGGCTAGCTCTAAAATGACCTATACTTAGCATTTTTTTCCTCCAAAATGACTTAATATGCTTAGCTAGCTCAAAAATTGCATAATAAGCTTAATTAGCTCCAAAATGACCTATTTAACCTAGGATAGCTCTAAAATGACCTATACTTAGCATTTTTTCCTCCAAAATAACTTAATATCCTTAGCTAGCTTCAAAATGACCTATTTAACCTAGGGTAGCTCTAAAATGACCTATACTTAGAATCTTTTCCTCCAAAATTACTTAATATGCTTAACTAGCTCTAAAATGACATAATATGCTTAAGAAATGACATAGTTTAGCTTCTAAATGACTTCACATGCTTAGCTAGCTCCAAAATGACATAATAACCTTACTTAGCTCCAAAATGACCTATTTAACCTAGGGTAGCTCTAAAATGACCTATACTTAGCATTTTTTCCTCCTAAATGACTCAATATGCTTAGCTAGCTCAAAAATTACATAATAAGCTTAATTATCTCCAAAATGACCTATTTAACCTACGATAGCTCTAAAATGACCTATACTTAGCATTTTTTCCTCCAAAATGACTTAATATGTTTAGCTAGCTTAAAAATGACCTATTTAACCTAGGATAGCTCTAAAATGACCTATACTTAGCATCTTTTCCTCCAAAATGACTTAATATGCTTAACTAGCTCTAAAATGACATAATATGCTTAAGAAATGACATATTTTAGCTCCTAAATGACTTATATGCTTAGCTAGCTCCAAAATGACATAATAACCTTACTTAGCTCCAAAATGGCCTATTTAACCTGGGATAGCTCTAAAATGACCTATACTTAGCATTTTTTCCTCCAAAATGACTCAATATGCTTAGCTAGCTCAAAAATTACGTAATAAGCTTAATTAGCTCCAAAATGACCTATTTAACCTAGGATAGCTCTAAAATGACCTATACTTAGCATTTTTCCTCCGAAATGACTTAATATGCTTAGCTAGCTAAAAAAGACCTATTTAACCTAGGATAGCTCTAAAATGACCTATACTTAGCATCTTTTCCTCCAAAATGACTTAATATGCTTAGCTAACTCTAAAATGACATAATATGCTTAAGAAATGACATATTTTAGCTCCTAAATGACTTCACATGCTTAGCTAGCTCCAAAATGACATAATAACCTTACTTAGCTCTAGAATGACCTTAGCATGTTTTACACCAAAATGACTTAGTATGCTTAGCTAGCTCAAAAATGACAGAATAACCATACTTAGCTCCAAAATGACCTATTTTACAGATATAAGTTGCATCATAATAATCTTCACATTTTAGTTGCATCGTAATAATCTTCTTCTTCTAGTCTTCTTCTTCTAACTTTCTTCTTTCCCATTTTATAGATTTTCTTAAGATCACGGAAGCTTGGGTTGATGGAGTGCTTGTATTTAGTTTTTGTTTTGACCTTGTGAAACTTGCTACCTATGGATGAAACTATGTAATATTGATGAAACTATGTATATGTACGGATGAAACTTGCTACTATTGGTAACATGCGTTGGATACATATGTGTTCATGACTATTGGTAATATGTGTTGAATATGCTATATTGGTCATATAAATATATTTGTGTTTGATTTCTGTGAAAATGAATTGATATAAATAAAAAATTAAATGGGGCAATATAGTCACTTTGCCATCTGCTGTCAGATGGCAAAGAGCTTTGCATCAGCTAGCAGATGGCAAAGAGGCCACGTGTCATCTACATGTAAAATTTGGGCTGGCCTATTTGGGCTCTTTGCCATCTGTCAACAGATGGCAAACCTCTTTGCCATCTACTGGCAGATGGCAAAGCATGCAGCCTTTGCCATCTGCTGGCAGACGGCAAAGAGCCTGTAGCCTTTGCCATCTGCTGGCAGATGGCAAAGAGCCGGCAGCCTTTGCCATCTGCTAGCAGATGGCAAAGTATGTCGTTAGCCTTCTAACGGGGCTAACCCCGTTAAGAGGCTTTGCCATCTGCCAGCAGATGGCAAAGCCACAGGCTCTTTGCCATCAGCCAGCAGACGGCAAAGAAGCCTTTACCGCCAAGGTTTCAGACGAACTGTTTGCCATCTGCTGGCAGATGGCAAAGCCTTTGCCATCCGCCGACCATGCCTTTGCCATCTGTCATGGCAGATGGCAAATTCCATGTTTCCAGTAGTGCCTATAGGGCGCACCCCCTATCTCCTGGGCCCCCCTGGTGGGCCTCCGGCGTCCATCTTCTGCTATATCATCACTTTTACCCTAGAACAAATCGGGGGCAAGCTTATGGGACGAAACTCTGTCGCCACGAGGCAGAACCTTGGCGGAATCAATCTAGGGCTCTAGCGGAGCTGTTCTGCCGGGGACACTTCCCTCCGAGAGGGGGAAATCATCACCAACGTCATCACCAACGATCCTCTCATCGAGAGGGGGTCAATCTCCATCAACATCTTCACCAGCACCATCTCCTTTCAAAACCCTAGTTCATCTCTTGTATCCAATCTTGTATCAAAACCACAAGTTGGTACATGTGGGTTGCTAGTAGTGTTGATTACTCCTTGTAGTTGATGCTAATTGGTTTACTTGGTGGAAGATCATATGTTTAGATCCTTTATGCATATTATTACTCCTCTGATTATGAACATGAATATGCTTTGTGAGTAGTTACGTTTGTTCCTGAGGACATGGGTGAAGTCTTGCTATTAGTAGTTGTAAGGGCATATTTATCCCCAAGTTGTTTTGGTGATTGATGACAATGCTTTTAAGGACTAATCGTGTGCGTTAAGTTCTTTCAGAGATTCATCCATTGGCACGAGACGATTACCTCCCCTCGGTGTTTTATTCAAGATGGTGTAGCTCCTTCGTTTCGTTGTTGGTGGACTAGTTTCGTAGGAGTCACCGTACTATCAAGAGGGGATCCGCTTTGGTAAGGCTAGGGTGGAATCAACACGTACACATCCTTATCACACCCGGCGTCTTCCTTCCGCATCATTGGAGCTGCCTTTCCCTCTGTACCTGCTCCGTCCTGTCCCAGTGGTAGTACCGCGATCCTCAGCGGTAGTACCGTTGAAGCTCATCAAGCGGCAATATTGCTCCAAGAGCGATAGTACTGCTCTCAGCAGTAGTACCGCTCCCAGAGCAGTAGTACCGCTTGTGGTCTTCGGCCGTAGTACCGCAGTGGTTCCGGGCTACTACCGCCTCGATTCAAGACCGATGTTTTCCGTGTCGGGTTTTACGGTACTAGGAGCGGTAGTACTAGCGGTAGTACCGCTCCAAGCGGTAGTACCGCTCCAAGCGGTAGTACCGCTCTTACTCCCGCGGTAGTACCGCTCTGGGGCCAGGACCCTGCCTTCCTTGTCAGCGCGGTAGTACCGCTGGGTGGGAGCGGTATTAACGCTCTCAGCGGTAGTATCGCCCTGCCCTAGCGGTAGTACCGCTCTGTGCGTGGATGTTCAGTGGGGTAACGGTTAGATTGGTTCCCCCACTATATAAAGGTGTCTTCTTCCCCAAAGTTGACCTACCTCTTTCCCCCAAAGCTCCATTGTTGCTCCAAGCTCCATTTTCGCCCGATCTCTCTCCCTAGCCAATCAAACTTGTTGGTTTGCTCGGGATTGGTTGAGAAGGCCCCGATCTACACTTCCCCCAAGAGAAATTTGATTCCCTCTCTTATCCCTAGCGGATCTTGTTACTCTTGGGTGTTTGAGCACCCTAGACGGTTGAGGTCGCCTCGAAGCCATACTCCATTGTGGTGAAGCTTCGTGGTGTTGTTGGGAGCCTCCAATTGTTGTGGAGTTAGCCCCAACCTTGTTTGTAAAGGTTCGGTCCCCGCCTTCAAGGGCACCAATAGTGGAATCACGACATCTCGCATTGTGTGAGGGCGTGAGGAGAATACGGTGGCCCTAGTGGCTTCTTGGGGAGCATTGTGCCTCCACACCGCTCTAACGGAGACGTACTTCCCCTTAAAAGGAAGGAACTTCGGTAACACATCCTCATCTCCACCGGCTCCACTCTTGGTTATTTCGTGCCTTTACTCTTGCAAGCCTACTTGTGTTGTATCCCTTGCTTGCTTATGTGCTAGTTGTTTTTGCATCATATAGGTTGCTCACATAGTTGCATATCTAGACAACCTATTTTGTTGCAAAGTTTAAATTGTTAAAGAAAAGCTTAAAAATTGTTAGTTGCCTATTCACCCCCCCCCCTCTAGTCAACCATATCAATCCTTTCAATTAGTGTCAGAGCCTCATCTCTTTTTAAGGACTTTACCGTCCGAAGAGTATGGTTGACGTCATAGATGATGTGGGAGAGCACTCCGGTGCGAATCCGATATCATCTACGGGAGATGGGGGTAAACTTGATCTCACGTGAGGAATTCAATGTGGCGTTGGACACATTGAAAACCTCCATGATGACCAAGGTCAAGGACATGTTTAAGGAATTCTTAGAAGGGCTTAAACTTTCCACCGCGCCCGTGAAAGTGGGTGATCCCGCCAACACGGTGACGGATGCTAACCCTGAAAAGGGGGAAGCTACTAGTGAGAAAGCTCCTATGTCTAGTGGTAAAAATGGCACCGGCATCTTTGCGCATGTGGAACCTCCAATTTATGGAGGGCCGATTCCCTCTACTCATTTAAATCATGCCGGTCCTCCTCCTAAGTATGAGAAACATGAAGATTTTGATTCTTGGGTTTATCGCTTCATGCGTCATTTAAAACATGTGAATACTAACCTTTGGAGAATCATTGAAGAAGGTTTCTATCCTCATGACCCAAGCAACTTCACCCCTCGAGAAGCCGTGGATAATCAATTCAATGAGAGTGCTCTCTTCATCATCCAAGATGCAATCCTTCCCGAAGATCTCCCTCATCTTTGACCTAATGCCATGGCTAAGGACGCATGGAAATGTGTTGTGTCTCTCTACCGAGGAAGTGCTAGCATTCAACGCTCCAACTATGAAGTGGTGCAAGATGAAGCCGACGAGTTTGCAATCAAAGAAGATGAAGAACCTCGTGAGCTCTTTCGAAGAGTGACCAAACTTGCGGTCTCACTCCGAGATCATGGAAGCAAGGACACGGATGACAATTGGATCAAGCACAAATTCATCAAGGCCATGATGCCCTACAACAAGGCCATGTCCTCTGTCATTCGTCAAAGACCGGACTTCCACTCCATGACCTCAAGTGAAGTGTTGGATGAGTTCGTTGCAATTAGCATCTTGGACAAGACCGCCGACAATGCGGTGCTCCATTCTCAAAGGGGAAAGAAGCCCAACCTTGCTTTGAAGGCCAAGGTTATTATGGAAGAAGAGGAAGAAGTGGAAGATGAGGAGAGCAACCCCGAAGACACCAAGTATGATTATCATGAGCACATGGCCCTTGCTTCAAGACAATTTTGGAGCAAGAATAATACAAGACCCAACTTCAACAAGAACAACTCAAGTGGCGCCAAGGGCAAGCAAAGAGTTAGAACTTGCTTCAACTGTGGCAATGTGAGCCATTTCGTTGCGGATTGTCCTTATGAGAAGCGGGAAGACAATGGTGGCAAATTCATCCGAAAAGACAAAGCCAAGTCCTTCCCCAACAAGAACAACTTCTCCAAGAAGACTCCCACTCGTGGGTTGGTGGTTCAAGAAGAATACCAAGAGGATGACGATGATGATGAAAATGGAGAAGCAATGGCCATGGCATCTGTTGCCATTGCTACTACTCCACCGGTGTCTCTCTTTGATTCACCCAACGAAAACATCACCGCCAAGTGCCTCATGGCTAAAGCTTCAAACAAGGTAACCCCCAACATCACAACCACCATCATTACTAATCCCTCCTTGGAGGATTGCATTGATGAACATGATGGGTCTAATGAGGAAGTGAATGAATTTGAGTCTTTTATGAGTAAGCTCAAGGGCAAGTCCAAGAAGCATTTTGTTGCTCTCTTGGAACAACTTGGTGAGGCCAATGAAATGATCGAGGCTCACGAAGAAACCATCTCTAAGATGGAAGGTCATAGTCGTGACTATGCCGATGAGATATCGGATCTCTCTAATGCCCTTGAGGAAGAGCGTGTTCACCGTTTGACTTTTGAGGACTCACACAACGATGACCATGCTAAGTTAAATAAAGATATTGATCATGCTCTTGTCGTGTCTCGTGTGCTAACTTCCGAGAAGGCTAAACTTGGCGTTGATCATGCTAGACTCAAAGAGGAGTTTGAGATACTTGACAAGGCCCACAAGGTCTTGAAGGGTGCTCACGCTAACCTCAAGGAGTCTCATGCTCAACTCCAAGTTGAGCTAACCAAGGAAAAGGCCACCTTCCCTCATATGGTTTTAGTTGATAATGCATGTGCTACTAACCCATGTTGTGAGCATGTGCATCTTGTGGAGGAGAATGCCAAATTGAAGGATCAACTTGAGAAAGGCCTTGTGTCATGCATTCAAGGTGAGAAGAACCTCAACGACCTTTTGAACAATCAAAAGGAAGTTGTGGCCAAGGAAGGAATTGGGTTTTCACCCAAATCCAAGAGCAAGAAGAAGAAGAACGACAAGACCAAACGTCCTCCTCCTCTCAAGAAAACTTTTGTGAAAGAGGGAGAGGGTGCTCCTAAGGAGAAGAAGGAAAAGGTGAAGGGAGTTGATGCCCAAAAGGGCAAAAGCATTTCCTCCAACAAAGCCGGCGACTTTAATCCGTCATATGTGTTGTGACGTGCGAGTGATGGACATGTTTATGCTAAATTTGTTGGTTCTTTTTATGAGTACATTGAATGGTCTATTTGGGTTCCTAAGACCCTTGTTACTAACATCAAAGGACCCATTACTAAATGGGTACCTAAAACCAAGCATTGATCTCTTGTAGGTGTTTGCTTCCGGTGGGGGATCATGGTTGCTTGATAGTGGAGCAACAAATCATATGACCGGAAGCAAGGACTTGGTGGTGGACATGCAAAAGATTCCATCTATGCCCACCAATGTTGAGTGGGGTGATGCCTCACATTCTAAGGTATTGGGTCTTGGCAAGGTTGTCATTTCTCATGATCTCACGATCGAGAAAGTCATGCTTGTTGAGTCCCTTGCATACAATTTGCTTTCCGTTCGTCAACTTGCACTCATGGGTTTTGCTACTTTCTTTGACATTGATACCGTGGCCCTCTTGTGGAGCAAGACTCTTAAAGTAGCCTTTGTTGGGCATGTCGAGAACGGTCTCTATGTGATTAACTTTTCGGAGCGACCCACTAAGACCGCAACATGCCTAATGGCTAAAGTTGACGTGGGATGGCTTTGGCATCACCGTTTGGCCCACGTCAATATGAGATCTTTGCAAAGTCTTCTCAAGGGGGACCATGTCTGTGGACTAACAAATGTTAGTTTTGCCAAAGATCGTGCTTGCAGTGCTTGTATTGAAGGAAAGCTTCATGAGAAGGATCACCCTCCATCAACCATCATCTACTTGAAGAGACCCTTGGAGCTCCTTCACATGGATCTCTTTGGGCCTCCATCTTTTGATAGTCTTGGAGGTAGAAAGTATTGCTTGGTGATTGTGGATGACTATTCAAGATACACTTGGGTATACTTCTTCAAGAGGAAGAGTGAGACTCAACAAACCGTCATCGACTTTGCAAATGAAGCTCAACGTCAACATAATGCAAAGATCTTGACAATAAGAAGTGACAACAGCACCGAGTTGAAGAACTACACCTTGGATGAGTTTCTTAGTGATGAGGGGATCAAGCATCAATATGCTGCACCTTATACTCCTCAACAAAATGGTGTAGCGGAGAGGAAGAACCGGACGTTGATGGATGCGGCAAGGACCATGATGGCGGAGTTCAAGTCTCCATACAACTTTTGGGCCGAAGCCATCAACACCGCATGTCATGCATCCAATCGGCTCTATCACCGCAAAGGCTTGAACAAGACCCCTTATGAGATACTCACTGGTAACAAGCCCAACCTCAAGTACTTCCGGGTGTTCTGTTGTAAGTGTTTCATTCTCAAGAAAGGTGTTCGTTTGTCTAAATTCGAGGCTAGAGCTCATGAGGGCATATTTGTTGGTTATGCTACAAACTCTCATGCTTACCGTGTTCTCAACAAGTCCACCGGACTCATTGAGGAGACGTGTAACGTGGAGTTTGACGAAAATAACGGCTCCCAAGTGGAGCAAAGTGGTACTTGTGATGTAGGTGATGAAATTCCTCCCCAAGCCATAAGAAGAATGGGTATTGGTCAAATTCTACCCATTGAGGAACCCCTTGTGGCCGAAGGAGAAGGACAATGCTCTACTCAAGTGGAGCCATCACCTCCCCAAGACCCACACGCTTCCGAAGAACAAAGTGAAGGCCCTCAACCTCGTGAACAAGACCAAGGGCAAGATCAATCTCAAGATGGTGGTGAACCTCTAAATGATGCCCAAGGTCAAGTTCTTCCCCTCGAGCAAGTTCAAGATCATGAGCAAGCTCAAGATCAAGAACAAGCTCAAGACGACGCTCAAGATGATCAAGTCAACCCTCCTCCTTCCACACCCGAGGACGAATTAGAGCATTGTGCCGCGAAGATTGCTTCCAAGCTCACCACCCAAGGCCATCTCATGGAAAATGCGGTTGGAAGCCTAAGAAAGGGGGTAAGCACTCGTAGACAATTAGCAAACTATTGTGAACATCACGCGTTTGTCTCTAGTGTTGAACCCCAAAAGGTCTATGAGGCGCTCGAAGACTCAGATTGGCTCAATGCCATGCAAGAAGAACTCAAGAACTTCGAGTACAACAAAGTATGGAGATTGGTGCCAAGGCCATCGGGGGACCACAACGTCATTGGAACCAAGTGGATCTTCAAGAACAAGCAAGATGCTCATGGGAACATCGTTCGCAACAAGGCAAGATTGGTAGCACAAGGCTACTCCCAAGTCGAGGGTATCGACTACGGTGAAACCTTTGCTCCCGTTGCTTGCCTTGAATCCATACGTTTGTTGATTGCCTATGCTTCCCATCACAACTTTAAGTTGCAACAAATGGATGTGAAAAGTGCTTTTCTTAATGGTCCTATTAATAAGTTGGTCTATGTCAAGCAACCCCCCGGGTTCGAGGATCCCTACTTTCCGGATCATGTGTATCAACTCGATAAGGCACTCTATGGCCTTAAACAAGCCCCACGTGCGTGGTATGACCACCTTACCGAGTTGTTACAAGATCGTGGATTTGAGGTGGGGCTAATCGACCCCACTCTTTTTACTAAGAAGGTCAAAGCGGAGTTGTTTATATGTCAACTATATGTTGATGATATTATCTTTGGTTCTCCTAACAAAGCTTTCAATGAGGAATTTGCCGCTCTCATGACCTCCAAGTTCAAGATGTCTTCGATGGGAGAGTTGAAGTTCTTCCTTGGTTTTGACATCAAACAAAGAAGAGAAGGAAACTTCATCAACCAAGCCAAATACACTCAAGACATGCTAAAACGATTCAAGCTAAGTGATGTCAAGCCGGCTACTACTCCAATGCCCACCAAGTGCCAACTTGACATTGATCCCAATGGTAAAGCGGTGGATCAAAAGGTATATCGCTCCATGATTGGCTCCTTGCTTTACCTTTGTGCATCTAGACCGGATATCATGCTGAGTGTGGGGATGTGTGCACGGTTTCAAGCCGCACCAAAGGAAAGTCACTATGTGGCAGTCAAGCGAATCTTTCGATATTTGGCTCATACCCCAAACTTTGGCTTATGGTACCCAAGAGGGGCAAACTTCAAGCTTGAAGGATTTACGGATTCCGATTGGGCGGCAAAGTGGATAGGAAGTCCACTTCCGGAGGGTGCCGATTTCTTGGGTGCTCTTTGGTGAGTTGGTCTTCCAAGAAGCAAAGTTGTGTGTCTCTCTCGTCCACCAAAGCGGAGTATGTGGCGGCCGGTAGTTGTTGTGCACAACTCTTATGGATGAGGCAAACTTTAAAGGAATACGGTGTCATTTGTGACAAAGTGCCTCTTTGGTGTGACAACGAAAGTGACATCAAGATTTCTCTCAACCAGGTGCAACACTTCAAGACAAAGCACATTGAGATTCGGTATCATTTCATCCGGGATCACATTAGGCGAGGGGAGATCGAGCTCAAGTATGTCAACACTCATGATAACCTTGCAGATATTTTCACGAAGCCCTTGGATGAAGCAAGATTTCGCGAGTTAAGGCATGAGCTAAATATCATTGATTCGAGCAATGTGACTTGAACCCTTGCACCCCCCACCACACTCATCTTGTTGTCTAGTTTAGGTGTAGGCATGGACATAGGGGAAGTGTTGTTCTCTCAATGAACTCTCCCTCCCCCCATTATGCATAAAACGATCAACTCTTTCACATTAGCCATTTTTTATGGTACTTGTGCTTCAAAGACGAGTTTTGGTCATGGGCCCAAGGATAATTCTTCACGGTGCCATACCAATTGACTCAAACATAGGTGGCTCCGGCCACCGCCCTCTCTTGAGAGAGGCCAGAGCTCGCTCTGCTTTCGTGTGGTTGTCTTGAAGGAGTGGCCTCTGGATCGTTGTTAGTGTGTGTGTTTGCCTTGTTGGTCTTTTATTTTCTTAGCCTTGCTTTCTCATTTTTGTTGTGCTTGAGCCGTTTTTCTAGAGGCATTTTTGGTTGCTGAGCGGTACTACCACTGCTGGCGAGCGGTACTACTGCTCCAGGCGGTACTACCGCCCTCCAGCACGGTACTACCGCTGTGAGGCACGGGCAGAGGGTTATATCGGGGGCAGGGGGAGTTTTCTTCTCCCCCATACCCATTCGCACGCCCCTCGTTCTGTTCCTCTCTCTCCAGCAACCGGCGCCGCGGGAGGGCTCCGACGGATCTCCCTCTCCGGGGCGTTCCCTCCATTTCCTTCGGTGGAGACAATCCCCACCTTGTCCTCTTGCCATGGATGCCGGTATTGCCCCCGTTCCCTCCTTTTTGTCTAGATTTCCAATCTAGCATCTTAGGGGCAATAGCAGTTGCATCTCTAGATTTTTGGCCAAATCTAGGCTTGAGTAGGATGGAGAAAGCTTCTAGGCAGTTTGGATTGATGTTTGGTTGGAGTATTTTTGAATTTGGTAGGACGGTAGTGCCGGATCTGACCACGGTAGTAGGAAACTGTTGTTTCCCCGTCTCGAGCGGTACTACCGCTCTCTATGGAGCGGTACTACCGCTTGTGGTGATACTACCGCTCGCAGGTCGCGGTACTACCACCCTCTACCAGTTTCCACCATACTCTTACCTCTCAGTGATCTTTTTGCATCATATAGGTTGCTCACATAGTTGCAACTACAAGCTCAGCGAGGAGATGCCGAGGGTGGAGGTGGCCCGCCATGTCAACGACATCACCAACTACAAGCTCAGCGAGGCGGAGTGGCGTATCGGTAGGAAGCCTTATAGTCGGGCCAACCCCCCTCCAGCGGTAAGTACCAGATCCGACTGCTTTATTTGCAATATTCTTTGTCCCTCCGTCTTGACAAGTTGGTTTTTGCAGCAGCGCTTCATGGGCCAAGGCACGCTGGCTCCTGGCCACAAGTGGATGTCGGACCACGAGGATAGCGACGCCGAGGATCCCAAGCTAGGGCGGCCTCCATGGAGGAAGGCGGAGACGAAGAGATCACAGGAGGAGGCGGTGGAAGAGCAGACGGCCCCAAGGCAGGCGGCTCCGCAGGAGGCGACGGAGGAGGAATCGGCGATGTCCGGGCTTGGCGGACGACGACGAAGGCGACGAGGAGCGGCGCCCGCCTAGGGGGCGCGGGAACAGGAGCCAGAACCTCTATGTCGCGGTCGGTTGCTGCACCCGGTGGGCACAAGCGCCGCCTGGCGGGGAGGTACGGAAGCCACCCGGCCAAGAAGGCAAAATAGGTGGACGCCACCAGACAAGCGGATGCCACCAGGCGGCATGAGGCCCAGAAGGTGGCCGCCACCCGGAAGGGGCCCAAGCCCATGCCGTTCATGTCCGGGTAAGGATGGCAATGGGTCTGGTTTGGATCGGGTTGAACAATATTAAATCCATATCCATATCCATGCAGACAGTCTTTGCCCGCCCATGAAAAAATCCACGGGTGAAAAATTGTGTCCATGTCCAAACCAGATGGATATCCATACCCATTGGATATCCAGTGGGTCCTCTCAAGACAATAAATAATACATATGAAATCGTTAACAGGCGATAAGCTATTCCATTATTCACCTCGTGGCAAGCTAGGCATCACTTATGGTAAATCAACGTCCACTAACAACCGAATATCATTTAGTATTTTTATGAAAGATGAGAATGATGAGGAGATAAAAATAAGGGAAGGGGCACTGGAGTACGTTACGGTGGGGATTGAATGTCAACTAATAAAAGTTACGATGGGGATTGCACAAATTCTTTTGCATGCTTTAGATAACAAAGTGTTAAATTGCAGTGGAACATGTGACAGTGGGGTAGGGATACCATATTTTTTCCATTAAGTAATACTATCGGGTCGGGTTTGAGTATACCCATGGGTATAAGATTATATCCGTGCCCTACCCATGAGTAAACGGTCGGGTTTGTGCGTCGCCCATGGGCACAAAAGCATATTCAAACCCTATCCATTCGGGTCGGATATCCATGGGTATCCATGTCCATGGGTAAAATTGCCATCCTTTTGTCCGGGTAAGCACACTCGCCGCTCTGACTTCATGTTTTTCTTCTTTCTTGGGGTGTTTCCTTATCTTTGCTTTCTTGTTGAGCAGGACGGCCTTCACCGCCACACGGGCTTCATCCGCCTCGCTGATGGACCCAGTGGACGGCTCCGCGGATGCTCGGCGTCCGGATCCGGCTGCCGCCCTCCGGGAGGTGCAGGAGAGAAACACGTGGGAGGCGCGCGAGGCACATAAGGCCGCGGAGAAGGCGTGGGCCGACGCCCAGGCGGAGGAGGCAGCGCAGGCGGAGGCCCGGGCCGCGGCGGAAGAAGAGGCGGAGGCGGCGACAGAGGCGCAGGCAGAGGTCGTGACCACGACGTAGGCGGAGGCCGACGCCAGGGGCATGGCGGATCTGGCTGGTGGCGAGGTCCCGGATACCGTTACCCTTGAACGGCCGGAGGTGGAGGTGGCGGAGAACCTAACGCCGCCTGGAGCGGCCAGGGCCGGCCAGTCGGTGCTGGAGCCTATGGTCCCCAACACTGTCGTCCCTTAGGTGGAGGAGACCCTGCGTGCGCCGGATGCTGGCGGATGAGGAGGCGGCGAGCCTAAACAGCCGGAGGCACCACGGCTGGTGCCGGGTAGGCGGCGGGGGCGCGTACTCCTGCGCGCCGGCGTGCGATGTGGGGAGAGTCGGAGACAAGACGATAGGTGGAGGCCGCGACCTCGAGCTCGCGGGGGGGGGCTATGCTGAGGCCACAAGCGCCGCTTCCTCAGGCTGGGTCGCAGGAGCCGACCCCGTCGCCTTGAACTTGGCGGTGCGGGCTATGGAGGACCGGTTCCTCTCCCAGAATGCCATCCTTCAGAAGGTGAGGGAGGAGATGTTGGTGACGCGGTCGGCCATCTGGGTATGTGCATCTTATTTTTGCTTCTTCATCTTGTAATCTTTTGTGGGGGCGCGCCAGCGCACCCACTGGGTGTGGCCCCCAAGTTTCGAGCCGGCTGCTGAGCAGGCGGATTGGAACTCCAAGGTGTTCTTTTTGTTTGTTGAAACACTTGTTGCTATTGCAGGACCTCCACAACATGCGGGTGGCCGCGTACAATGCGCAGAAACAGACGCTCACACCCGGACTGCTGAGCTGGCTCAGAGCCGAAGTAAGTAAGCCGGCTTTCAGTGGGGCGCGCGCAAGCGCACCCACTGGGTGTAGCCCTCGAGAGTTAGGCCGACTGCTGAGCAGTCGGGCCGTATCTTCTCCGACAGCTTATTCTTGGTTTTGTTGAAGTAGGTGGTGACGCCGCTTGTTTTTTTTTGCAGTGGCCGCCGCCCAGCTGGTTCAGCACATGGCAGAACTCGAAAGCTAACTCCAGGTCATGAGGCAGGAGCACGATCAGGCGGCCTCCGCGCGCGACCGACTGGAGAAGGAGCTGGCAGACCAGGCCGTGCGGCACACGGAGCAGGTCAAAAAGCTGGAGGCAGACGAGGCCGAGCTCAGGGCCGAGTTCGAGACTGAGCGTGTGGAGTGGGCCGAGAAGGAGAAGCTCCTCAATGACGGCTACTCTGTGATTGAGGACATGCTCGACTGTATGCCCTTTTTCTTCTGTTCCGACTTCTTGCTACCGGAGGCCGTCTTCTAACACCCTTGTCTTTTTATGCGCAGAGTTCCTCCCGGGCCACTCTGTTGCCATCTGCATGGCCATCGAGGCTTAGCGCGAAGAGTGTCAGCGCGATGGCAAGGAGATTGAGCAGGACCGGCCTCGGACGGTGAGCGAACAACTCGCGGCCGTCCGGATGCACCTTGAGCCAATGCGCCGCCTGCTCCGTCGGCTTCAGCGCGCCAGGTCACAGGTCTTGGACACCTTGTGACCAGGTGGCCCGATCCCACAGACTCCCAATCGGACGGCCGACTGGCTGGAGGTAGCGGTCAACCCACTCAAAGCCTGGAAGAGCTCCGCGGCGCGAGCTGGGGCCGCCAGGGCGCTGGAGTTTGTCAAGGCCTAGTACCCTGGCATGCGCTTGGCGCAGCTGGCGACCTTCCGCCAGGAGGCGCTGCCGGAGCTGATGGCGGAGGGCGAGAATATCGCCATCCAGGCATCTGCTCTCGCTGACTACGCCGATGTTGACGCCTTCTTCCCGGAGCGGGCAGATGACGGCACCGTCGTTCCCCCGTCCTGGTTCGGTCTGAACCCGTCGGACGTGGAGGACTCGGTGGAGGAGATCGCCTCCAGCGACGAAGGCGACAAGGACGTTGAGGACGAGGAAGGCAGCTACGTTGCTCCAGATGGTGGAGCGACCAGCCGGACTCGGCCCGACCCAGCGCCGACTAGCGACCTGCCGGAGACCATGTCAGCCGCCGCAGATAGCCAGGCCGAGATCCAGCAGCCGGATGCCCCGCCAGCCGGAGCTACGCCTGTCGCCGACTAGTCCGCGCAGCCCAAGGGGTCGTCCGCCTAGATGGCATGTTTATCTTTTTTCAAGTTTTTTCTGTCTTCGCGTTTGAAAACAATGTCAGTTATGTGCAACTCCACCCACTAGGGGTGTATCTTTAAACTTGATGAATGCTGGCCTTGGGCCCTTTTGCAATGTACAAAGTTTAAATCCCCACATTGTTGCATGTCTTGCCGGGTTCTAGCTTGAATTCGCTTTTCTCTCTTTGGCTTTTTCCTTTGCCGCGTTCCTTTGGCCGCCTCCCTGCCAGCCGGACAGCCGCTCTGCAGCCTGTGGCTAGGTCAGGGACTGGGTCATATAGAACGAGCAAGTTACTTCAGCCGCGTAGAGCATAGCTAATCGAGCGAGCGGCGGGGCTGCCGGCTGCTGAGCAGTTAGACGAGGGAGGCGAGAGGCCGGCTTGGCCCTAGTTGGCATTTTCCTTAGTTGCCTTTCGTGTGGACAGCGTTTCCGGCCTTTGGCTCTTGCCAGTCGGACAGCCGCGCTACGAGCTATGACTGGGAACGACGAGAGGGCTTTGGCGTCGGCATACTACTAGTCGGCTCTGATTGGTGCGAACTTAGGCCAAGGCGGCGAGACCCCGGGCCAACTGGCAGGAACCCGGACGGGGCAAGAATATATGAAAAACTCAAATCATGGCATAAGCTTATCTCATAGCTAAAAAGGTAGCCCTCGAGTGCATCTCGGGGGACCAGAGGTCTTAACTTAATACAAAAGGCAGTGTGGTACATACACTCGCTTTAACTGTAAAATGGACGGAGTAGGTTCGTTGGTGATGTGGAGCTTGCCGACGAGGTTGACAAGGCAGCTCTCGGAGCTGGCCGCTCCCGCGTCGGGCGCGGGCTCGTCGGAGAGGCGGATCCCGCGATGAGATCAACGAGGGAGCTTGCAGCACAAGCGGCTTCCACGCCGTGCAGCGCGTCAATGCAAAAGCCATTAGGCGCGCCGGGCTGGCTGTGCTCGCTGGGAAGGAAGAGGGTTCCCGTCCAGAATGTGTTTCCAGCCAACGGTGCACAATGCCCCACGGTGCGTGCCAACTGTCAGGGATATCTAGCGACATATGCCAAGGGGTGGCTTATCATGGATGGGGACAGGAGTACGTTGCCGGGCTCTAGAAGTGGGAGTGAGCGAGACCTTGAACGCCTACGAGTCTTACCCAGGTTTGGGGCTCTCCGTGGAGATAACACCCCTAGTCCTGCTCTTCAGGGTCTCCGCATGATGACTATGGTCAATAGAGTAGCTACAAGAGTGTTTCTTGAGCTGTTTCGGCTAGAGGAGGAAGAAGAGCAAGGCTAGCCCTATCTTCTTTCTCTCTAGGTATGCGTAAGCTGGCTGGGGTTCTGAACCCTTTGCATGGGTGAGCCTGGGGGTTTATATAGGCCTACCCCCCAGGGGTACAACTGTAATCCGGCCTGGTGTAGGACCCGGCCGTCAGTGTCTATGAAGGTCCGGTTCTTCGCCGGCTACTAGGGCCCGCCTCTGGTGGGCCCTGCCGGCTACCGAGGAACCGGCCGACAGGTGGGGCCCGCCTCCTGCGGGTCCCACTGACGGCTCTTCACTGTTGCGACGTCCGTGCTGACGAAGGCTGTGTCGGGCGCGCCATGGCTATAGTGCCACGCGGGTCGGCGGCCGCCTGGCGGCGATTACTGTAGCCATGCATCCGAGATTTGGGGGAGGCATGGCACACTGTGGCCACGTCCCAGCTTGTCTCTTGGTCGGGCTCAGACTCCAAGGGCAGGCCGCCTGCTAGGAGCCGGCCCGTGCCCTCGCCGCCTTCTGGAGCGTGCCGTCTTCTCAGGGTCTGCCATCTTCTAGGGGGCGGGCCTCTGATTTCAGCCGCCTTCTTGGGGTCCGTCGTCTTCTAGGAGGCGGCCCTCTGGTTCTAGCCAGCCCAGGGAACTGGCCTTGTGACCGGTCGGACTAAGGGGCTTGGCCAGTCCCGATGTCTTGAAATATGGTTAAGTGCTAATGAGGCTACCCGGGGTCTATCCCCCCGACACATGGGCTAATGGGGAATTATCACTTCCTATAAATCATGCATATGCACAAGACTACCCAATTATTCAATATGCTGATGACACTCTAATGATAATGCGAGCTGATGCAGATCAGATTGTTCATCTTAAATACCTTTGACATCTATTTAGTCTATCAACTGGTCTATTTGTTAACTACAGCAAATCCTCCATGGTTCCTCTTAATATTGATCTGCAGACTGTTTCTGATTTGGCTAACACATTTGGATGCAAGGTTGAAAGTTTGCCTTTCACATATCTTGGGCTCCCCCTAGGCACCACAAAGCCCACTCTCCAAGATCTTATTCCAGTAATTTCAAAAATTGAAAATAGACTATCTGGGGTTGCTAGATTTATGAACCATTCTGGTAGGCTAACTTACGTCAATTATGTGGTTGCCTCAATGCCAATATTTGCTATGTGCTCTCTAAAGGTACACTACACCATTCTGGATCATGTGGATAAATCTAGCAGGAATTTTCTATGGTATGGTAAGGATATTAACAAAAAAAGGGAAGTGTCTTTTCAACTGGGAAATGATCTATAAGCCAAAGGACTAAGGAGGATTGGGGGTTCTCAACCTTAGAACACAAAACACAGCACTTCTTATTAAACACCTATACAAGTTCTTTAACAAGGCTGATATACCTGGGTTAGATCGATCTGGGATGCCTACTACCAATCCAATGAAGTTCCACTTCCTGGTAGCAATAAAGGATCATTTTGGTGGAAGGACTGTCTCAAGTTTTTAGAGTTATTTCAAGTCTATGACATCCTGTCAAATCAATTCAGGCAACACTGCCATGCTATGGGACGATAATTAGGATGGAAATATAATGAGATTGAAGTTTCCTGAACTGCACTCCTTCACTCTTCAGGAGAATATATCTATTATGGCAGCTAAGAATATTGATAACATATATAGTCTCTTCCAACTCCCATTATCAATTTTTGCTCATCAGCAACTTCATATCCTTTCAGACCAGCTTAAGGACCTCAGGCAAAATAATGACAACGACAAATGGACATTCAATTGGGGCAGCAAGCCTCACATGACTAAGAAGATTTATAATTTCCTCATGGGACATTCTTGATACTGGTGACCCTATAAAGTGGATCTGGAAAACATGTTTCCTTCATAGGCATAAGTTCTTCTGCTGGTTAATGCTTAATGATAGAATAAACACATGTGACCTTCTTACCAGGAAAAGCTTTCATCTTGAATCCACATCTTGTGTTTTATGTAATGATTAAGGGATGTAAGACATAACTCATCTATTATTCTCATGCACTTTCAGTCAGAATTTTTGGTGGAATATTGGTATTGAGTGGAACACTGACATGAGCATCCGTGAAATGATTATTGAAGCCAAGCTGAGATATAAACTGCCATTCTTCATGGAAATAATGACTATGGGATGTTGGAGTATATGGAATCAGAGAAATGGATTGATCTTTGAGGATATCACATGCCCTATAGCTCCATGCAGATTTGATTTCATGAAAACTTTCAAGTTAACCATGTTGAGAGCCAAACCTAGTCTCAAGGATGGCATGTCATCCTGGATAGATAACATCTGAATAATTTTTGTAATTTCTCTTTTATTTTTCCAAACTCTACAACTCTGGTTGCTTCCCCAACAACCATTGTAACCTATATTTATTTTCCTTATAATGAAAAATGACACATTATGGCTTTTTCCTTACTGTTTTATGGTAAAAAAAATTGCTTTCTCTGTTGTTGCTATTTTAGGTCCATAATTCCAGCTGTCAGCAATCTCCCTCTCTTGGTATAACTTGCATCTTAAGAGAGAAAAGACATTATAATTGCACCATAATGTGAAATCTATTATTAGCATAAGCTAAATTATAGTAGAAAATAATGATACAATATGGACATATCAGTAGGCTAGGCAAATTTCCCATTAAATACCTTGGGCTCCCCATTTCAAACAAACACTTCTCAATCCTCGGATGGGAGCCGCTATATTCGAAGGTGGCAGGTAGGGTATGCCCCTGGCGCGGGAAATTTATGTCCTCCAGGGCCATGCACAAGCTCACTACTCGAGTTTGTCCTCTCTGGCCATCTTCTCTATAGGCATGTTTTTTTTCTCGCGGATGGGGTTCACACGAAGTTAGACACGCCCAGGTCCCAGTTCTTTTGGGAAGGAGCAGGACCCAAACGTAAGTATCACATGGTAAAGTGGCATCGGGTTGTAGGCTGAATATGGGGGCTTGGGGGTCACCAATTCGAAAGTTATGAATGTTGCCCTCCTTTCAAAGTGGATTCGGAAGCTTGTGATCAACGCGGCGGGCATGTGGGTGAGTTACTGGAAACTAAGTACTTCCCACATGAAACATTTTTCGAAGTTGCGTCGTGCAGGTTGCCTTTCTGGAATGAGATCCAAGCGGTGAAACCCGCCTTCTCCCTGGGCGCGAGGTTTTAGGCCCACAATGGCAAATCTACCAAGTATGATTGTCCAGATGCGGAACCGCTCTGGTCGAGTCATTAGGCGTTGTTCATTGCAGCCACTAACCCTGATATCATGATTGCCGAGGCATGTGGTGGTGTCTCCTCGCCAGCAATCTGGTTTCATCGTGAGCTAACGCCGATGGAGGGGAAGGGGTGGAACTCCTTGCACACTCATCTTAGTACATCGTCTTAGATCCGTCATCGAATGAGGTTTCTTGGAAACTTTCCGCTTCTTGGCAATTTTCGGTTAAATCTATGTCAAGAAGTTAACGCAAAATCATGCGCTAGACGTGGCTTCGTGACTTTGGAAGATGGCGTTGTCGCTTAAAGTGAAATCTTTTTATGGCAGTTGTTTAGGAACCGTCTTCCAACCGCTGTCAACATGGCCAAGAGGCAGGGGCAGCCACGGGCACTTGTGCTATCTGCGCCGCTCCGGAAGATGCTAACCATGTCTTTTTTCGCTGCCATCTCGCACGTTTTGCGTGGAGTGCAGTAAGAGAAACTTACGACCAAGCATAGAATCCTCTCTTGTGTAGGGACTTGCTAGAGATTCTCCGTGGGCAGCAGAGTGCCAACAAAAGTATTATGTGGCACTGTGTGGGTGCAATGTTGTGAGCATTGTGGCACATCCATTAGCAAATCACTATCGAATCTGTTTTCTCGTCACATCCCACTAATGTTATCTTCAAATGGAATATATTTTTGCAGCAGGGCGCCGTTGGGGGAAAACAATGGGACATTGAACGCGTGATGGACAAGCTTCATATCATTCTGTCAGTAGCGCGTCAGCCATCATCTTCATCGTAGGAAAGGAATTTCTCTAGATCTAAAGCCTGTGTGCTCTTTCTTTTGCGCTAAGAGCCATGTATCATATTGTTTCTGTTGTTAAGGTCTATCGATTCGGTGAACTATCTTAATTTTGCTTAGTATGTTGGTCTTATCTATAATCTATAATACCTAAATAGTTCATCCCCACTATCCTATTTCTCTTAACATGCAGCCTATCCACCTCAGCAATTCACTTCCACACAAAAAAGACCAACAAATTGTGTGATCTAAATATTAGTATTTTGTACTTATCCATGTCGTGGTCACCGAACCGATCGACTCTCTTCCACTTCTGCAACCGAGAGATGAACCAATCAAAACGCCATTTACTCCCGAACAATCAAAATGCACCACCGGCCGCCCATGGCCATTGGGGTCACCGCATCCTCCTTATTTATCTCCGCTCATCTCCAGATTCATCCATCTCGATCTCTCCCGTCTTTCTCTTCTCAAGCCCTCGGTTGCCTCACGGTGCACAGCGCCTCTGCCTGACCTACTTCTGCCGTGAGCCTGCGCCTTGTCGCTAGGATAGTGGTTAACCACAACCTATCGAAGCGCCGCGCTGTCGACCTGCCATCGCGAAGTCACCGATGGTGCCATCTTCTTGCATCTCTCGTGTGGAAGGTGGGAGGAGGCAGATTTGGACCTTTTTTGCCCTCGTGGGTTCAAAATTAAGCAGATGAACCTTCCATCCTATTCCCTGATTCGTTTGGGGATAATCAATGAATAGCAGATTAGTCGCCGGGGCAGAACTACCTGAAGCTACCCTGATGCATCGGAAGAAAATCTTAGTAGTGATTACCATCCCTATAGAGCATGTGCAGCAGGTAATCCCAATGGCAGTGTATCAGCTGTAAAATTCTGAGAGAAAGAGACGAAGATCTTGTATGTTGTGATAGTGGGCACCAGGCCTGCTGGGCAAGGCAGGTCTCGGCTCTGTGGGACCGACGGCCTGCTAAAGCTAATTTGAGAAGGAGGTCACAACGGCGGAATTGGATGCCTTTTAGGCTAATTTGTACATGAGTAGCACGTTCGTATCAAAATCAATTAATTATGGATCTCACAAAGTGGCACAGCTTTTCATCAATGCTTCTGCTCCCCATAACATAGGCGACAAGTAAAGCAACAGATGGCCAACGCGCTGGTGGAGGATAGGCGCTACTTACAGGTGTTTTATCTCGGTTGTGTTGGGCTCGAGCTGCCGCCACTACGACACCATGGCATCTCCCCCTTTCTTAGTATTTTTTAGGAGGATTTAACTGTTGATTTTTAGAGAGAAGAAATGTCATGCAGGGACTAAGTTTGTCCGATTCGAGTATGTTCAACAGAATTTATGAATGAGCACATATTCATTGTTCAAGTCTTTACATTAACAAGAAGCAATTTGGTCCTGTTCAATTTTAGCTCTATGTGCCACCATATGTAAGTAGTCTCTCTCAATCTATTTTTTCTTAAAATCTTAATGTATACAGGCATCATAAATTCTCTTGCTGCTTTCCGGAAAACGTACTCAAACTCACTGTTTTCTTTTGCCTTTCTAATGGACTGATTATAAGCATTGTGTGCAAGCTGGTAAACAAAACAACTCAACCAATTTCAAACTGACTGTTACTTGGTGCAGAACGTTTTCCCACTTTTTCTTCTCTTACTGAAGATTACTTCCCATACACACGCTACAGTCCAAGGTATATGCGAATTTTATGTTTCTGAGTTGAGTCATATACATGTTTTACTGCAAATCATGATGGCTCGTTTATTTTTCGTTCAAATTCCAAAATATTCCTCTATTCTTCCCTCTGGAGTTTCTTTTGCAAGTGTTCCATGTATATTTTAGGTAAAGGATCATATGCTATGGATGCACAAAATAGATTATTCTGGAGTAATTTCTTTTGTTTGGTCAATGGCAGATAACTCAAACTGAATAGTGTTCTAGAAATTATGAACGTTTTTTTGCAGGTACTCAAATTATGAATACTATACTCTCTCAAGACAACGATTTAAGTTTGTTGAACTTTCATGTGCTACTTTTTGCCCATTTTATTTGTTTACCCACACTAAAGAGTTCCTGGCGTCACAAGCCTCTCAAAATAACACGAGGATAGGAGTGTGTACCGACTAAATAGGTACATACGAGAGATCCCAAAATATGCCAGTTACATGTATCTTCTCTAAACAACAGAAGTATGGTGGTATCTACAGGTTGCTTTTGTCTTGATTTTCAGTTTCCTTTCAATGATTTTTATGTGTTAATATTTGGAGTTACTTCAACTTGTATGCATACCACTACAGACTTTACTCATTGTTGCCTACTATGAGGAAAATGAAGCAAGGTAAACATATTTTTTACTACCACACATATATACATGGTAATGAATTATATTTTCTTATATCCCTATTTCTTTAATAGATTTAGCTTGGCACCTTTTGATGCCATTTTTGTATATGTAATGCATCCATGAGTGGATTAGTTTCTTAATGTTTTGTAGGGTTATTTTATCCAATCCATAATGTTAGACATATTTAGAAGGTAAATCATTATTATTCTATCAGACTAATGATATTTGTTTACCTTCGACTAATGCCATTTGTTTACCTTCTACTGTGGGATGAATCAAAGTAAATGTACACGGGAGTTCTTATGGAGATTACACATAGTCAAGGCTTGGGTCATAACTTTTGTGATGATGTTTTAGTTGTAGCTTGAAAGTTTTCTTCTATTGCAGAAGAAGCGGAGGTGGTAGCCTAAATACTATTGTTGTCAAATAAAAATCATTTGTTCATTCTTTTGCTAATTATTTTAAAAGGGTAAATTTGTGGAGTAAAACACTAATTTCATGCAATATTTCCCGCAGCAACGCGCGGGAAATCATCTAGTTAATTTAAAGCGGGAGGCTATTTGGATTTCTCTCTAAAAAAACACTTGCGCAGTCAAAAGGTAGGCTGTGGCAGCACTCAAGCCCCCACCTCCGACACTCACCGGTCATGAGCATCACGGCATCAGCCCCGAAAAAGCGAAGCACAGCAGTAACACCCACCCAAAACCCAAAAAACCCCTCCTCCTCTTCACGTCTCTCCTTAGATTGCCCGCTCGCGGCCGAAACGCCAGCCCCATTCCGCGGCGTGGAGCCCCGAATTCCCAATCTCAAAACCCCCCATCGCGCATTGCCCACACGAGGAAGTAGAAGCAGCCGAGGAGGAGGAAGGGGGCAGGTAAGGCCGTGGAGGAGGCGGAGGGGCCAGTGCTGCGTGTCCGATCGTTGCCAACGGGGTGGAGAATAGGAGGAGGGGGGCGACGAACGGGGACGATCAGGTAGCAAACCCTCTCCCATGGCTGTCTCCGAGGAAAAGGCGCAGGGATGCCGCAGCGGCGCGGCCGCCGGCAAGGCCGCCTCTCCCGTGAAGCCCAACAGCGGCGCTGTGATGGAGGAGATCACGGATTCCCCGTCCACCACCGCTAAGGCCTCGTCCAAAGGTATATACGGTATGATCGGTAACCGTCATCGCCTCCCTCTGCTGTGTTGCTCTGCATCTGCTGTGCATTCACTTGGATCGCGATGCTACTTGTGCGCCCGTTGCCGGATTTGGTAATGCGAGATACCTGCTGCCATGAATTTGTGACCATTTGTGAACTTGATGGGGGTTCTCCTCCAGGAAATGTTGG